>NW_028263391.1:7257995-7570376 GCF_051168715.1 Poecilia mexicana | reverse complement strand
TTTTTTTGAAAATTGCCTCTTTTTATGTACTAATGTCAGAAGCCTCCAGCAGAACTAATATGTTTAGGCGTGTTTATTTGCATGTGTGTTTAAAGAGAGACGCTGACCCGAGCCGTCTAATCCCTGCCCCTGTGGGACGCGGTGTGGTCGGGAAAGCAAACGGTGGTCTGCGTTAATATATTTCCTGTGTCTTGGCCACCATACCTGTGCGGTTCACCTCGAAACAAACTCTCCTCATAACTGAGCAGACCAGATGCAAACCTATACTTCCTCTGGCAACGCCGGGGATTGTGCTTTTGAGGTCTAGAAAACTAGAGAATCTGATTTCTGTGTTTGGTAGAAGAAAATAACGACATGAATGGATAATCTTCAATTTATTCACTTTTTTTTTATTTCTCTAAATGTTTTCTCCCACCTTACATTCTTTACTCCCCCTCTTCTAAACGTCCTTCGTTTCTTTTTCTTCTCTCCTCGTGTTCTTCCTCCTTCCTCGCTGCCTCTCTATCTCAAATCCTTTCTTCTTTTCCCCCTTTCTTCCTCACGACCTTTTCTTGCAGGTTTCATGTTTAATGCCTCATTTTATCCCTGAAGAAAAAGATTAAGGTGATGGAAAAGCAGGGCTTACACCCTTTAAAGACTTTGAGACTATAACCAAAGGTAAATCGTCAAAAAGACGAAAGAAAATGAGAAAAATATATTTCAAAAAATGAGAAAATTTGTCGGCAATTGTAAGAAGGGTTTGATTGTTGGTATATAAAAAATGTGTAAGAGCTGGATAATGGATTATGCTATTTTTAAGGCTCCTCATGTATGTTGTCCCACAGGGCTCAGGTTTAGGACCCCTTTTCTTTTAGGTAGGTGATGATTCATTCAATGCCAACCATTCAGAAAATGCAAAGAAGCTCAAGAGGACAGCTTATGTGATGCTAGGCTAAAGATTACAAATATTTTACCGACATGTAGTTCATATTTTCTTTAACAGGAATGTTGGTTGGTCATCAATTTATTTTGAAGTTTAGTTGTTCAGATAAGACATGAAGCTTAAAACTGCTAAAACTAGGACTGAATTGAAATGGAGCCCTTTGGACACGCTCTAGCCTTCGGGAAAAGCATCAGAACAAAGAAAAGAGAGATAGATGTTGAAAATTAAAAGATAAAAGGCTCCGTGGTTTCTAGCGCAGAAAGTGGACAGGCACAAAGTGCGCCTCTGTGTCATTGGTTTTAATAACCTCCCAAGATCCACTCCACATGAAATCAGGACAAATGGAGTAAAATAATAAAAATCTCCCCTTTGTGAAGTGCTTTTAAAAATCCCCTGTGGCAGAGACGTGTAAACACTGCAGAAAGTTTCTTTTTTGCAAAACATCCGTTTCAGAGAGAGAGAGCATTCGTGTTGGCATTGCAGCAAAAGATTTAATCAAAGGGAATTTTATAAGTAATGAACTGCAGGGATGAAAAATTGTAAATATTTTGATATTTGGTCTTTTATTCTGTAAATTACCAAAATATGTGCAGCGTAAATAAATTAAACTTCGCAGCGAGAGACAGTACTTTCAGCTAAAAGCGCGTTCGTTCTCTCCTTTTGAACAAAAATCTTTCTGTCTCTCTGTATATTTTGGTCAGGAAATGAGGTGGCTTGTGTATGATTACAGCTTGTTTCTATGATTTGTTTACAGCAATCTTACCATGAAATTACAACACAAAGGAGACTGATGTACTAGGATTTCATAATAGTACCTTTAAACATCCTATTAATCATCCCCGGGTGCCCTACCTTGCATGTTTTGTTTTTCTCTTCTGTCCTTTGTCAGCTATCCAAGCCATTTTCATTACAGTTCCCGCTAACATTCATAACAGGAATCGCATAAACTGACCACCTCTGCAAGCCCCTGTTATGACAGCTTCGAGTGCTTGACTTGATTTAGTCAAGGCAGGACACACACATCCGCACGTATAATTCAGTAATTTGTGTTTGTGCTTTTGGTGACAATTGTGACAAATGACTGGCCTGGAGTGAAATGCCTACCTGCCTCCCCCTCGTTTCCTGCTGCGGCAGACGCTTGCTTGCTCTACTCAGGTGTACGGTCAGAAAGCCCGCTTGCCGAGCGTAAATAGTCCACCTGAAGGTGTAATGATTGCAAACGTCTCGCTTTGATTTAAGTGAGATTTTAATCTATGAATCCTGTTAACTTTTCTGGGATGTGATTATCTGATCCCAGCGAGTTCTTGTTTAGTTTTTTTTACAGTACAAGAACTCCTTAAAGGGCTTGTTGGCATAATTTGTAGCCTCGCAGGGCAACATGCTCTGCCTGAGCGAACTCTCATCCACCGATCACCCGCATCCAACCAACCCCCTCATTTACATTTTCCAGGGCATTTTTCATCGTAAGAGCTCTCTGTCGTCAATATTTTTTGCGGGGAGCCTACGGGGTTTGCATCAGAGCGGACCTTCATCTCGACATGGAACGCATTATGAAAGCCAGGCAGAAAACAGGAGGGGATTCTGGTAATGTTTTATCTGCAAAATGAGTTCCATTCTCCCTGCAGTTCTGCACCGAGTTAGGACATGTAATACTCATATGGAGCAGTTTACGAGGATTAAGAGGTTTTATTTAGTCTGTGGGGCCAACAGGAATCCTCTCGCTGCTTGACCATAAGCAGGAGAGGCTGCAGGAGTCTGAAAGTGAACATTTGTGGAGGCAGATGCTGCTTGACTTTACCATATTAAAGCTTTAACACCTTTCTTTTTTTATTTTTTGCCTCCTTTTTTGGTTTTAGATTCTCTCAAAGTCATTTGTAAAAATACAAATGACTTGGGAGAGTCATAACTTATATATAATATAATATGCTTTTTATTTTTTTATTCCCTATTCCAAAAGCAATGTGGAGATTTTGTTGAGACAAAATTTGTAAACATTTATGCTTGTAGTGTGCGTGTGTGGCTTTTCTCCATGTTCCTCCCTGAAGGAAAAGGCTCATGTTCGCTCTCTAACTCGTCCTGGTAGAGGGTCAATTGCAACCAGTTGGCCGCCAGTCTGGTCCAAAGTAAACATTTGCAGAGAGTCGACTGTACAGGCAGGTACTTGGGGGGGCTCTGTGTTGCTCAATTTTGCTTTTCCCCTTCCTCTTAGACTCCCACCCTTCCCTCCCTCCCTTCACCCCTCAGTTTTCTGCCTTCTTCATGTGCGCCGGTGGGCCACGGTTTCCTAAGGGCTGGACGTTGAGCTGCTCTTTGAAATCAGCCAACCGGTTGGCCAGACACACAGGATCGCCTGCTTTTTGTGGCCTGAATGCAGATCACATCCAAGACAAAACCAGCCAGCCTGGTTCTGTTTTGAGTGTACACAGCTGAACAAAAAGCAATTCTTCCTCATTGTGCAAGCTATCAACAAAAGGCTTTAATTGCTTTAAGTCCCTGCATAAGATCCAGGCATGCTGCGCTCCGTTTTGTTTTAGCACAGAAGGGGAGGTCTGCTGCAGATTTGCAGGGAAATGTCAGCGGGACTGCAGTTCAGAGCACTCAGCGTTTTGAGCCTGATGGTCGGCGACTGCTTTAACTGGGGCCGGGGCGCTGTCTGCACAGCTCAATTTTGCCCACATTAATCAAACTCACATTTCCTCACATCAGCCGGTGCGCCTATCAGCAGCGCCGGCTTGTTAGCATAATGAATGCAGGTGATTTTCACACAGAGGAGCACAGTCTTCAGCTGGCAAACTAATACTGTGGGGAGAGGAATAAAACAGATTAAATGCATATTTAATATGATTTTTTTTTCAAACTTAGTTGGTTTTTACTTTAACACCAAAGTCCTAAATGAAACAAAGTGCAATTGTGAAGTTTTCCTGTTTTTGTTTTGTTGCGAATTGTGCTTAAACTGGTTAAAATAGCCTTACGAACCAATTTCGACATTAGCTCATCATTAGTTTACGGAACAGAATGTTGCTCAGAGTAATGTGCTTAAATTTAGACTATTTGCGTTTTTATCTGTTGCTGTTCTCAGTAGTGTTTATATGTACTTTATTCAATGGCAGCAAAACCCCCTGAGCCGTTTGTTGGGAACACTGTGTAGGTTTTCCCAAAAAATTTGGCAACAAGAAAATGGAAACAGTTTGTCAAGAGGACTAGAGAGGACTTTAATGGCCAGATTGGACTTTGAATGACCAAATTTATATCCTGTAGGATCCTGCATACTTGATGCCACAACCACCGAGAACAATCACACAGATTTACAGTGATGCAGGCATTGTCATTACAGCATACAAAGCAAGCTGCACCATAGTGATTGAGAGAGGAACCATAAAAGATGGTATTCATTCCGTTCTGCACAAGTCACAAACTTGGGTCCGCCGATCCGTTTTTGCAATTTTTAGAGAGCTTAAAGCTCTGGATTCAAATGTCCGCTGTATGACTGGTGATGTCAGCAGATTATAGTGTTCATGAATCACAAGCGTGCATGGAAATTAATGAAGTAAAAATGCCAATAAGAACTTACTAGCACTCTCTAACTTTTGGATTGCCAGATTCATATTCTAGCTAAAGAATATAGCAATCAATCCCTCTGTCTGCTCTCTATTGTGTTATTTTCCACTCAAGTTGTATTCCTGGGGCATAAAGTCCATCAGGTTAGGTGTTTTAAACAAAAATGTATGAAAGTATGTATGATAATTACCAGCCTACAGTTGGCTAGGAAAGAGACATGCCTTTAAAACGCTACTACCCTAAAAGGAGTCATGGGGTTTTCTTTGTGGCTGGGAATATTTCCAGACAGCTGAATTTATATTTCTTGGTAGCAACCAAAAACTGCAGGAGACTTCAGTCAGCCAGCTGATCAGCAGGGGCAGCTGCATTACTCTACGCTTCGTTGTGTAATACGAGTTACAACAACATCCAATTTCCTGCTGGGATTAATGAAGCATTATTTTTTTTAATTGGATTGAATTCATGCAGAAAACAAAACGCCTGTTGCTCTGACACTTTCCCTCTCATCAAAAGGGATTGTGAACTGTCAGGATGGAGACTTTGTTGTTTTTTGGGGGGTTTTTTAAGATGCTGGATTACTTTGGTGCCAGTAACCAACCTATGTCTATGTCAGACATGATGGAATCGCTTCTGAATCCATTCTTGAATGTCAGAAGCTCCACACAGAGGGTAGCGTTTAATGAGGCCTGTGGATCCCAGTGAAACCTGCTTCCTTTGTGTTAATCCCAGTTTTCTAGTCATACTTTCAGCTTTTAAAAAATTGGGTCATTAGCTTTCTAGATGTTCACAATGTGAAAACTCAATGTTTTTATGAAGTGCCCTCGTTTGTAAAGAAAACCTTTTTTATTTTTGCAAAATCCTGCTGTTTTTGTCGTAACTGTGCAACAGCTAAACGGTCTAAAACCTTTTCTTTTTTTTCTTCTAAGTTTACCACTCTTCAAAATAACTTTTTTTTCTGCCTTCTGTTATTTCTCAGCTGCGATATTAAAATCTGACCACATTCAAGCATGTCGGTTTCTTTCACACACCCTTAAAGTCACCTCTGCATTAAACATCAAGATCTGTTATTTCATGGAGAGTTTAAACTAAAATGGCCGTTTGTGTACGTGCCGAGTTATTTCTTTTCAGGCAGACTTCCTCTTGGTTGAACTGAAAGGAGGGCACTGAAGGTCAGAGGAGTGGGGGTCTGTCTGAGAGTAAAAGCTCGCAGTCAGACAGTGAGAGAGACCTTTGCTTTACCATTCATATGTACAGGTGCTTATAATTTGGAGCGTGTGATTAATCATTGTTGTTTTTGTGGGTGACATCTTGTTTAATGGATCTGTCCATCTCTCTTCTTTTGCCCGTTCAGTTGGAAAAAGGAGCTATGCAGCGTGACCGGTTTTACATATTCGGCTTAGACGCTCATGCATAAACACAGACTCTGACTCAGGGTCGTATCAAGATCGAGCTAATTGTAATTTCGAGCTCGTCTTTTTGTTTTTTCTCTTCTCCCACCCCCCACTGCAACACTGTCGTGTTGTTAAATCTGCAGACGCTGTCCAAAGTATGAGGTAGCCAAATGCAACATGTGTGCAAGCCCACCAGCTGCCACCGCACAGAGGCGGTGGTGTTTTCCGTAGCTGTTTGCTTTGGGCGGAGGGCAAACTGGCTGGTCAGCGTGGCTGTAAATCAGAGTCTTCCTGATGGAAGCCTGACGGACAGGAACCTAATCTGTCCCCGGTGTGTCATTATGTCCAACCTCCCAGATAGCTGCAGATCCTGCTGCTCCTCTCATCTCTCTCAGCCTTCACAATACACACACGTGCGCGCGCACACACACACACACACACACACAGGCCCACACATACCTCAGTCTCCTGGAAACCAGAGACAGTAACAGACACACATGTTGAACATAAACCGGTTGAGCCGGTGTCAAGAGTTCATCATCAGCATCTGTCATAGCAAAGCCGATGCCCAAAAAACCACTGGCTTCTCCCGCGCCACAGCCCCGGCGTTCCTGCCTCAAATGTTCACAGGCCGTGCATCTACAGTCGCCAAACTGGCTTCAGCGATGGCTAAACATAAGCAAACAGACAGATCCTTTTAGGACATGTTAGGATTTGTCCCATGAGCCAACTGGCTCTTGCACAAAACGGCCCTCACACATTGTGGAGAGTCTGAGTCAAGGTGTCATCTGTTTCTTTTATGAGCCCTTACGTTGCCAGATCCGAAAGGGAATGCCTTCATCTCTATGCACCACAAATGCATAAAAAAAATAAAATAAAATACAAGTCACTGCAATAATTTGCCAATCATTTTTTAAATCATTCACGTTTTACTTTCCTATCATGTTCTCATGCAAATCTTTTTTTATCCTCTAAAAAGCTGAAATTCATAACGCGCCGCAGCCAGTTTTGGGTTATTTCAGCTTCTCTGACAACATGGAGGGTAAAAGCAAGAGACTCGGCACAGTTCACTTGGAGTTTGTCCAAGTAGAAGCTCTTGACCTCTCAATTACAGGATGATGGAGCCATTTCTTCTTTTGCGTGTTGCTGAATTTCATTAGCAAGCAGGCATCCATCCGCACATGTTTGTGCAGCTTTGAGCTATAGCTTTGAATTGTTTTGCTGTGTTTAGCTTTTTTTCTTTTTTTTTTTTTTTTTTTGCAGATTCCTGATATGCAATACTAAGTATGGAGCAGGATTATAACCTTAAGTGAAAACACCATGGTTTCAAAGTGTTTCCATTTATTTATAAAGGAAAAGCAAAAATAATCTCTACTGGTTCTAAATTATAATATTGGGTGTAGTCAAACGAACCAAACCTGTTTACCCCCTCACCTATGGGGGAACTACACCACTAACTACTAAATAAAACTACAGTAAAACCTCAGAAGACACGAGCGTAACTTCCTTCTATGCAACAAGTAAGCGTAGAAGCATCAGATTTCAGCAGCTGTAGGATTTCTCTTTTGTAAAACACCATGACCTATATTTGTCCTGCTATCGTTAGACTTTTGCATTTGTTTTGGTTGCATTTACCCAGAATGCCCTGCTGCATAGTTCGCTTCCTGCTTTTGAAGGAATTGAATGCATTCAAACCGCACCAGAGTTCATTTTAGGCGAACCAGAGTTCGCTTTTTTGGTCCTCATCAAAGTTTGATTGCGCTTTCACACCTCTCCAAACAAAGACTTTGATTAAATCGGACTAAACGGGGTTGGTGTGAATGCCCAGCCCTGTTATTAATCGTTTTTCCTCAGTACCTTGATATCTGCAACAAATCCACGCCTACATCGCAACACAGTCTGCTTTCAAGGTTTCTCAGATTATCTCGTTTTAAAACTCGCTTCCATGCATTTCTTTTCATTCTCTTATCTTCTGCTGCAAGTTTCTTACAAATCCAGAAAACTAAACACCCACTGATATAATCTGATGCCATCAAGAGACAAAACACTGATGCACTCCATCGACAATGAATGCAAGACTTATGCACTCAATGAATGTTTGCTTGACCTTTCTCAGCATCACCTCAGACACCAAGCCACCTCTGGAAGTAAGCCTCTCATTCAGTGCCAGTGGAGCAGCGCCGAGGTTTGTCTCCCTAATGCCCAGAGAGCCTGAAGTCTTATTTCCAGCTCAGGTGACAAGTGATCTTTTAAACAATAAGACCAGCTTTCCACATTTGTAAATTTCTCTTTTTTTAATGTTCTCTACTAACACAACACACAAGCAATCCAGTATTAGTCTTTACACATCTTTTGCGCCATCTCTTCATCTGTTGTGTCTTTGTTTATAATCCAGGAAGTACTGAAAGGCTTGAATGGTGATTAAGCCCAAGGGCTGTTTAACTGGTGCCGGGCGAGCAACGTGGCACCGAGCCATCTGCCAAAACAAAAGCCATCAGCGATGCCCTTTCACACAGAGAGCCAACGAGCCTGCCGCTACACCCGACTGTGGAAATGAATTGCCCTAATTCAAATAATGGAGACGAATCATAGACACAACACAAAGCTCGGCTGCTGATTGCATAATTATCGCATCCAACCGCTGTCTTACGGAACGTAATCACTGTCTCTCATCAGCAGCGAGCTGCCATTGTGCATCTGGAGCTGCATTACGCAATATTTGGAGAGACTCGCAGCAAGCAAGCTTGCTAACAATGAGCGCGACGCTTGTTTGTCGTGTCGGTAGTACGGATAAGAAAGCGCTCTCTTGTTTAAACAAGACCAGCCTTCTCGTAATGCCTGCCACTTTTTCCTCAAGTGCTGGAACATATTGTGACTGTGTTTAACCAGTAATGGCTGAGTGCCTTTGCTCTTTTCTAATCGCTTCCTGCCTTTAGCACCAACGATGGCGGACAAGAAAGACGCATGCAGGTTTCCCTTTCTTCGGACGTGGAACCTTCACGGCTTCTCTTTATATTTTCCTCCTTGTGTCTAAATGCTGGAGCCAGGAAAGCCAGACCACCCCTTGAGCTTATTCAATGCCGCCACGACTGTGTCAGTCCTACCACGAATAGCTTGTAGATCATAAGGAAGATCATATCACCCCACAGGAATGTCCGCTGGTTTTTCAGCCCCTGCATCATTTGCATTCATCTACCTTGCAGCCGTTTTCCGTGCCCACAATGATTGTGTGTTTCGGGGAACATCTCTTCCATGATGGATCCCGAAACATCTGCCAAAGGGGGTTTTCTTCCACAGAGGATTGTTACCCTGAGCTCTTTTTTTCCCCACTTAGAACCAGTCCTGAGCTGCAAAGCTTTAAGCTGTCAGTGGCTGTTTTTGTCTTTAATTGTCTCCCAGCAGTTTACTGTGGCAACACGTCCTGTTGGCAGTAAAAGCGAGGGTCTTTATTTTAAAAGACAAGTTCCTGGCCTTCTGTCTGAGTGTCCATCCAGTCTGCTCCAGACAGCAGGCACTAACAGGAGTGGGGGACCTGTGGGGTTGGAGGGCTTCTACCTATCCTATAGACATAGGGTGTTAACAACTAATTAAAGAATTTACTGCCTCACTAAAACATTATTATTGCTGTTCCCTCCCAATTATTGCCTCTATTATCAGCTTTTATGGACACAGGTGAGCTTCCGCAGAACGTTCTGCGTGTTTTGGCCGAGCGGTCAGTTATGACGTCGCGTTAAAAACACCACGGCAGCTGTGAAGCCGAGAGGTTAGAATCGGAGGGGGTAGACACGGGGCTTCTCCACTCATTTGCAATTCTAGTTGCTACATGAAATGGAAATATGCTTTTTCAGCTGGCCTCTTTCTCTCTCCAGTAAAGAGCCATCTTTTGTGTGGTTCCCACATGTGCTTTACATCACCTCAATCAATCTCTGTCTCCCCTCTGTCCACTAGGTGACAGTAATGACACAGCTCTCCCCTTTTAGGGGCTGGGGATGGGATGCACTGTAATCTTTGTTTACACAAGGTAAAATACTTAGGCCTATGGGCTGTAGGATGTTGTAGTGTTGTGGGAACATGCTGGTGAAGGTAATGCTGTTGGTGTCTATGGTGGGAAGTCCACACGTTTCCCACTCTGCTCCTCGTCACTCAGCAGCATGTAAAGGCTCGCCGTAATGGCCCACATTATGGCGCTCTGTACACTTTCACGGTATCGGATTGAGACAAATTTGGATTTAGTGATTTCAAGTTTCAATTTTTCTAAAAGGGTGACATGAGGGTTTGTTTTTTTCCCCAGCAGAAATTTTGACAATCGGTAACCTGTCTGAAACTCTATAGATTAGCTTGAATCATTTTTTAAAATACTTTTAAAGTCTGTACCAAATGAACACAGTGCAAAGGATGAATGTTACATTTGTAGGCGTGAATGAAACACTCACACTTGAAAATAAACACTAAAATATCACTACCATAGAAGAACATAAAGCAACCATGTATGATGTATAATAATTGCTTTCATTTAAAACAAATATACTAAAATAACATAAGCCACCGGATATAATTATGTCATAAGGAGTATTTTTTTTATTATAATTTTCACTCTAATTTTCCTATGAACATGTCTTTCAAGCATGGGAAAAAACATTGGAGCCAGCTGACTGGCAGTGAGCAGCAACAGGTGGAGGAGGGGCAGCATTATTAATGCCCCATGTTTTGTGGAATCTCCTTAAAAGCCCTATATCTCGTTTAACTTACAGTACTGTTGAAATTAAGTTTCTCTGCATTTCGAATGTTTTTATTTTTTTTATGCAATTTGATTTATAGACTGATTTAGATCAATTTCAACTGCGATTAAATTAATATGCAGTTAGAGTGAGCGAGTGCCTTACGTCTGTGTGTCATTTAAATCCTTGTTAATCAGACCACAACATTTAGTTTTTGGAGAGAAAAAAAAGCTAAGAAATGTCATGTTTGACTGGACTGGACACCAGTCACCCTTCAAGTCTTTATTATTTCTCTAGCAGAAAAAGAGCCGAAAACCTAAAGACGGTGGACATCAGTAGCACAGTTTCAACAGTTTGTTACCCAGAAGTCATAGGCTTTGTCACCTACACATCAATTTGCCCCTTCGCCATTTTGTGCCCACAATTTACGCACAGTGTTGCAGTTTGGTCACAAACTCCTTCCATGTTGTCGCCATAAACAAACCATTTTGTACCAAAGTACTTAACTACCAAATGTCTTTTTTTTTCTCTGGATAGTCATTTAGTAAATTGTGGAGATATTGTGAAATTCTTAAAGCTCATCAAATCTAATTTTAATGAAATTGTACGTCATTGTCTGAAGACTATTTTCACATTCAGATTGTGTTGTTGATCCGTGTTTGGTTGAGTTTACTCTCATGAAATAGTAATGATAAAACTACCAATAGCAATATTCTGCTGGTAGATAATATTTATGCGGGTCACATCACTGTTTCTTTACAAACAATCACGGTCATCAGGATAATCTGCTGAGGTGCTCATTTTTTAAATTTTGTCTAGCTTCTAAGTCAGAAAATATAGTTAAATCAAAATTTGAACAGTCACCGTTTGCATACCTGCAGTTAAGACCATAATTACACATAGAGCTGGCATATTTCCGAATCTTTTCATCCCTCCACACATTCTCTGTCAGACTCCAGGCGGGATTCTGGCCGAGTCGCTCCTAAACGTAAACATTACGACCATCAAGACGAAACATTTTGGTAAAAAAAATTTAAAAACTGACTTCAGCTGAAATCTGACGGGTGTATGAATAATTCTGGGCTGGCGTCTTCTGCAATAATTTGTGTTTCCATTGTTTGGAGCCACATTTAGGTGGATATTTTATTATGGGTCACTGCATGTTGGTCAGTTTGAATCAGTGTGATAAAGCTAATATAGTGATCTGTTTAAATAATTCAAGTAATTACTTTGAAAGGTGGAATAATGTGAATTATTTGGAAATCTATAAAATGTGACTTTTTTTTTTTACCTTTTAGATTTTTTTTTTGTACTGTATTAATCCGGCGAAAACCGTTTCATCTGCCTCGACTCAAAACCTGTAAGATGACACTGTAGTTGAAGAGTTTTAGATTTTTCCTGTCTTCCCCCCCCAACCGAAATGTATGCACCATTTGGAAAAGTGAATAATAAGTGCTTATGGCTGAAAAGTTTCATATGGAAGTTGCGATAATGTGCTAACTTTGTTTGTAGATACATATCAGTTTACAGAGCAAATAATGGATACTTGTGTTGACCCAGCGAAATGTTTCAGTGTCGCGCCTATTTCACCAGAAATTCTCTGTAAACTAAACAAAAGTAAAACGCCAGAAAAAACAAAAACAGGATGCCGTCTTTCTGTTTTTGCTGGAAATAGTTGTTTCTGTTTTTGTACAGTTGTGGTCGCGTCTAAACTTGATCTACAACAACTACAAGGCTGAACTGGAATTTGATAACTGCACCAAACTAGCTCTGTGGCTTTTGATGAAACTAGGAAAAAACGTTTTATCTCTTCCATTTTCACTTTAATATCAACGTAATGTGCTCCTTTCTAATTTGGGCTCATGTTTGTGTAATTACGCTGTTTTGATGAAATTATTTGGTGCCAAGAATAACACAACAAGCTGTTTCAAAGCAGGACTGAGACTGTAAATGTCTACAAATGTTCAAAGTCTGCATATGACTACTTTGCCTGTCTGATATCATTTTAAAATATTACATCTTATAATATTAAATATTTTTTTAAAAACATTAACATTATGCATGTTTGTTTTTTTTCAATGTGTTAAAAAATTAATATTGTCCAAAACAAATGCTAACACTGATATATAATGCATCACTGTTTAAAAAGTCAATTATTAAAATAATTTACAGTGTAATTGGTTATCAAGATATTTTTAGGTGTCTAATTTTAAAGAAAAAAATTGTTGGTGAATAAAACAAAGTGTTAAAGACGTCATAACCAAAATGCTTAAGGCTTAATATTCAAATTCATTTTCTTCTGAACCTTGTTCATAAGTTGTTTTTTTTCGCCGCCTACCCAGAAAGGAGACGATAAGAACTAAAAAGACTAATTTTTTTTTACACCTCAACTCTTCTTTTTCTACTACTTCTTGTTTAGTGGTGGGTGGCAAACACCTTAATGAATCATTACTGCCAAAAATGTTGCCTACAGAAAAAGAAACTCATATTCTACCCATACAAACTACAGCAGCTTAAAAATAAAAATATGGCCTGGTGTGTTTTACATCTCGAGTCTTTCTGAAATAAATCAAGAACAAAATAAATAAATACCAGTTTTCATTAGATGGAAATTACCTGATCATACAATCCAGACTGAATGCCTCACATCAACACACAGTGCTTGCTGTTGGCACAGCTCTTTCCATTTTATAGAGGATACTTCTCCTTTATGCCACCTTCAGACACTCACTAAAAAGATGAAATGTAAACTGATAAAACGGCTAACCTGTACCGACCATCGGCAGCAGCTGATTCAGGGTCTCGGCATGCTAACGAGAGCCAGCCGCAACACCGGGCTAGCTAAAGCTGAATACAAACCTCTTCTGAATTCTTTTCTCCGACACACAAACTTTCTGAACCACAAGACTTATGACAATTATTGACTTTGGCAAATATATATACATCCATAATACATCCTATATAAACATATCGGCCTTCCTCGTCCTCTCTGGATGCCGCAGACCACATCAGAATATCCCACTAGGATTATTTACCAAAATAAAGTAGCTGGCTTGGTCGGAACCTAACCATAATTAAACGTTACAAATTACTGTAATATAATGCAATTTTGATGATTTTAATTGCTTATATTTAATACCCTCCAATTTTTAAAAACTCTTTAGACATGCTGAGCCCCAGTTCCATACAAACAGCATCATATTACTAGAAAAATCCATTCGGTCAGTAATATATTAATTCTTACGTTGTATAAATCAGCAAAACAAGGTGCAAACTTGCATGTTTGAGCTCTTTTCCTGCATCGGATGTGCTGCACTTATCATTTTGCTTCTTCGCTTAGTGACATCAAAACTTTATGCTGCACAACTTCATTTCACGACTTTACCGATGTAGAGTTTGAGATAAATTTGCTGTACTTTTCAAACATAAAAGTGTACTCATGTTGACTAAAAGATTTGACACTGAATGGTGTCGTATAAAGCGTCTGTTCTAGTTGGAAGCGTTTCAAAAGCACAATTTTAGACTGAGGTCTTTGTTCCAAGACGTCGCTGTTTATTTAGCTGGAGCAGGTCTCGTGCAGGGGCTGCAGATAGTTTGTTTAGAGAGCAAGAAGTCTCAGATAATACTTCCTCTCCAAAACATCAGTTACTGCACGTTTTGCATCCATTTTATACCCTTTTCTTTTTACTCTGTCACACATTTCCGCCCGTCCGGTATCTCTATTTGCATCAATGATGATGCATTTGAACACACACACACACACACACGCACACACACACACACACACACACACACACACACAAGCCACAACAGGGACAGTAATGGAGGAACGAAGGCTCTGACACAGACTTCTGACAGCTGACATTTATCATTAGCGCGTCTGCCCAGGCAGGCCGGGTTGACCCAGTCAACCACTCACACACCTCCACTCATCCATCAACATCACAGAGTTCAGTTCAAGTTTGACAGACTGGGATGTACCATGCCAGATCTCTTTCTCGCTCTCTCTCTCTCGTATATTATTTTTCTCTCTGTCTCTCATATATTCTTTCTCTCTGTTTACCTAGTGAGGGAGAATTGAAATTGTGTTCAAGATGATTTTATTACCGAAAGAATGACTACAAAAAAGCAAGATATAAAAGTCTGTTTAGTGTTTTTGTTTTTTTGACTTACTCTGCTGATAAGGTTGTAGTTTAGAGGCATTAAGAGGAATGGTTAATTTTATTTCGTGTGTGATTTAACTTTTACCTGGACAATAAAAAGGGAAAGTATCAGTTGAGATATAAAATGGTATGGGGGGGAATGTTGGCAGCTTTAAAAATGTTGCTGTTCTTTGATGCTGGCCCACACCTTCAATTTTGCAGGGTAAAATAGCCAGAATGGAGATATTGCTTTTGTTGAAATTTTAATTATGCGTTACATGAATGTGTTTAGGATCACATACTTGTGAGCTGTGTGTGTTTCCCAAGATGGTAAAAATAATAAAAATCCTACCTGATTGTAGCTTTAATTGGTATGCGTCAGAGTGAACGTAAAAACAAGGATTGCAAAACCAAGCAGGATTTAGAGTTTTGTGTTGTTGCAACATGCACATATATTATTTTTTTCACGACAACTTTTTCATTTTCCAAAACAAGTCCGTTTTTACAAATGTTACTTACTACTTATTCAGAGTTATTATTTTGTACAAATCGTATCTAAACGAGGCTGTTTTTTAGCTTGTCAACACATCTATTAAAGAAAACACCAAAATGTTTAAAATCGGTATTTGAAAATAATTTTTCCCATTCTTAACACTCTGAACAACGTGGTTTGAGTTGAGCACCTGAACATCCTATTTTATATTTATTTTTTGGGACAAAATTACCACTTTTATTCATTTTTTGCAGCTCGTGCAAAACTAATATAGGCTTGCTATTGGTGTTTCTTAGCAAAAGTAGTTTATCATTATTTAAAGAAGAGTACATTGAAATGTTTAAATGCACCTTTTTTTATAAAAAAGCATTATTCAGGGTTGCCTCTGCATTTCCCAACAGGACAACATAGCACACTCTCTACACACCTCAACAGCTTAAGGGGAAAAAAGAAGTACCTACTGGAATTGCTTTTCTACAAAACTGGCCTCCTCCCAACTGTGATAACCCAGGCTGTTTGCATATCTTAATACCACAAATGACTCCTAAAATGATTCATTATGAGGTGTCGGCAATGCCAGAAAGTTTTCTCAATGTTCCGAGGAAGAATTTTCAAATAATAGACGGAGAACTTAGCGACCCTGAAATATATTACTGGTTCAGTCTTTAGTGTGTTTTCTTTTATTTCGTCTCTTTTAGATTTGTGACTGTTCTTGATCTTATAGCTGTTTTATAACATCTATTTCGGCGGTCAAACGATAATCACGACGCGGCTTTCATGTTAATATTTACTGGCATCTCCCATCGGTCGTAAGGTGGGAGTGTTGAGTTGCATCCGGCCTTTCAGGCATGAAAATAAAGTCTTTGTTGCAAAGCGTCGACTTCATGTGAACAAAACGGAATAGATTTTATTTTTTCCTCTGTCTCTGAGGAAAGCCCTACATCTATTTTGCACTTGTCAACATCCAAAGAAACCTACATCGCAATGCAGAAAGTCTCACAACTGGAAACACTCAGGAGTGTTTCCAATTGCAAAATTATGCGAAAACCATACAGTTTAGGATCTGCAGATTTGTTTGTGCCACGGTGAGAAAGGTGAATGAAAATCCACAAACATCCATGATAGATGTTTGTGTTGCTTTATTATTTCTTCGTAAGGAAGAATACAACAGGCCAAAAAAGTTGGTCGCAGTGAGAACTTGCTGGAGAATCACTGGCTACATTCACACGCGGGCTTATTTTGTGATCTTTCTGACCCTCCTTTTGTGCGTGAAGTGTTATTATCTGCTCCATTCACATAAGAGCTTGGATGGACATTATTCCCAACAAATATGCTCATTTACATGCCGTCCCTCGAGGCGACATACAGGAAATCTCAGTCCTTCAACGGGTGTGTAAGAACAACTGCGATCTGGCAGCCGGCACAGGCCCATGAACGTCTAAACCTTTTAACTGCAGCCTTAAGTTGGAGAAATCCCCTGTTGTCATTGGAGATGACTCCACTTGGGTTTTCTGTTTTACAAGATCGGTTTGAGTTTTTTTTTCCAAGTGCACATTTAGTGGAATTAACTGGGACGTTTCTGCGCTCCTTAACCAGGAAACTTGAACTCTGTGATTAATGGCTTTCTCCCGTCTTGGTTTCCGTGCTGCATCTTCTCCCAGATGATCTCTAAGCCATAATATATTTTCCTTTTATAATACAGCTCCGACCACATTTATTTGGCTCTCCTGTTAAACGTGTGTAAATTCATCTTTAGTTGCAGTCGCACAATCTGAGTCTGAAAATCCAGACTTTAGTTTGTATGCTGTAAAATAATTGATTTGTCCCTAAAAAAAAATCAATCCATGAAACTAAAGTATTTTAAATTTATGCTTTACTTTGTACATTTTTCAGAAACTTCTAACTTATAATCCATCATTTTTTCTTTCACTGGAGTATAAATCTATTTCTCCTTGCCATTACCCACATTGACCAGATATTGAGTCGTACTTCTAAAAACGGTCTTGGTTTTAAAGCAGTCTCTCCACACTTGCTTGCCTCACTTTGACTTTAACTAATAGTTTATTGGCTTGACAAATTTGTGGTACTTTGATGTAAACCACAACTGTTTTTTTTTCTTTCCAAAAATAAAATTCTAATTTACTGTCCCATATTACAATTACCCAACTCAATATGGGCTTTTAAGTTTCCAAGTATTTTATCTGGGTTTTCTCTCAAACACAAAATGAATGTCTACATTCACCACAGTCAGAACAGTTGAGGCAAATTTAGCTGTGAAAAATGGACAGCTCAATCTACAGTAAATAAGTAAATGGCAACCTACTGCTTGACCAACGAAATCCCTCCTCGCCAGCCCACCACACCCATCCACCCTTGACGACCTGTAGCCAGCAAAACAAAAGTTACACCATGCATTTTAGCAAGCAACTAATGAGCTGCGTCTGTATTCACAAGATGCCTCAGAAGGGGTTGCCAGGTTTGATCAAATTGTCCGATTCTATCTTTCAGAACAGATTCTGTTTTTTCCAGACGGGTTGTAGTCGTTTTATCCTCCTCCAGTCAGACCTTTATCGGTGCATCCTTTATCTTCTGTATTATATGATGATTCACTTTTCGTGCTATTTTGTGCTAGGCAATAAAACATGAGACATTATTGTGCTATGGGTCATGATTTCAGAATAAACATGGAATCCGGCTTGATCACAACACCCACGGTTGCAGACATTAAAAATATTAATTCAGAAATTCTAAATCTTTGGACTTATTGCATAACAATAAAGGTGGTTTGCATTAGAAGTTGTGCGTTTATCACAAATTATATTTCTGGGCGTATGTTGTGCAAGTAATTTCCCTCTTTAAAAAAATCAACCTGTACGTAATTCTAATTTGTAGAGGATAATGTCTTGCACTATGTTGGCAGGTATTGATGTTTTCAACAAGGGCTTTTTCCTACAGAATAAAACCAATTTATTTCTCTCATTTCCATGTGTGAATATGAACAGGAAGAGAACATAGTATGAGATTAATACAAATGTTGTTTGATCAATGTTGGTTTATCTATCAGTGATATGTTGTCTCTGATTTGCAAATATTGGGGGAAAAAACAACTATTTTTCCCCGATCTAAATTTCTAATAGAGGGAAAAAAATGAAGCAAATAACCCTTTTATTTAAACTGCAGATCATCGACACGTTCAAGACTAAAGCTTAAAATTTGTCTCAATTTTCTTCCATTTATGAATCATGTTGTTAATAATAGGATTATTGTTGTATAGCTGCTTATTTATATCCGTTGGAGCCAATGAAATACCTGTAGAACGAGAATAAATGTCTTCTTGCCATTAAAAACCACCTCAAATTGGCTTTTAAAATGAAAACGCATCCTTCCTTGTGGTGTTTGCAGTGACCTTTGATATCAACTAATTTTACTAATAATCATCCTACTTTTATAGAAGAAACATGCAAGCGCCGCCGCCTCTTGTCTCGGCGACGTTCTTTGTTCTCTCACCACTTCTCATCTGCCTGAACATTAAAAAGAGCCTGAAATTAATAAAGTTGTCTGACGCGGCGCTTCAGTCTCGTCGCTGATGGATATCATGTCGGCTTTGTTAACCGTAGCAGACAAATTACAGGGAGCGCATCACCCTCGCAGGCCTTGTTTGGCATTCCAGGTCCGCCATGTTTTGAAATGTATTAATGGAGGACATGCAGGCGTGAGACATTACCTGCAGGTTCAGTCAGGAGCTGCTGTCAAAACCGGAACGGGCCTGCGAGGCAAAGCCCTGTCATCACGGCACTCCTCTCACACCTTCAAACCGCAGGGCGAGCTGCAATTTTCTGCCTTGGCTCTCAATGAACCAAAAAATGCGCCATGTTTGTAAAAACAATTAGGAATATTGGGGTGTATGTGAATCATGAGCTCGCCATGTTTCTTTGTGATTTTCTTTAATTCGTTGTTTGTTTTTAAGAAGGAATAAACAGCCAGATTCCCGCTCACCGCGTTTCTTTTTCCGTGGAGTAATCGATGAAACTATCAATGCGAGCAGCACGCAAGCCGTCTCCGAAGAGTGAAGCGATCTTGTGCAATGACTGGTCCCTGCTTCTCTCGTGTATTAAGCACATTTACCCGGGCAGTTCTCTCTTCCAGTGGCAGTGACCTCCCTCCCCATGCCTGCTGGGAATTACAGTCATTCAGTGAGTGTCTCAGCATGATGGATGACACCTGCACCCGTTGAGCAATCGCTCTCTAGTGTTGTATTGTTTTTCTTTCTCATTTTTGCGTGGGAGCGAACGGTGTGCATTCCCCGAGCCAAAACCAACCCAGATAATCATCTCATCTGCGTGATGCACGATCTTCGCTCCGTGGACGACAAATTATCAGAAAATGCTGGGCAGCGGTGATACTCGTGCTACTCGTTGGCTCAGTCTCTTGACACCTGTGCACTGTGTGCAAAATGTTAGCAAGGCATTCATTCTTCTATAAAAAAAAATATTCTTATGCAAAGCCAAACCCCAATTTCTGCAGTAGGTTGGGCATAATTTGATGTTGTAACAATAAATAAATAAATCAAACTAGCGCATTCATCTCCTTGCAACTTTGTTGGCTCTGCTGCAGATTTGAGACCAAAGCATATAAATTTTGTCCCGTTTCAACCACAGACCTCAGTGTTGTCGGAAAAGGAGGATGAATGGTTTGCAATACGTTTTGCAAGTGAAAAAATCAGAACGGTTTCGTCAACAATTTGTACCCTCATTTAAAATCTTGTGCAACCAAATACTCTCAAAAGACATCATTACACGCTGGATGCATCTGGTGATTAAATTTTGTTTAAAGTAAAGTTATGTCAGGTTGGAAAAGGATATACTACTCTTTAAACATAATAGAGTATTATATCATAGTACATGGGCGGATAACAATGCTGGAAGAGAACCTACAGTTGCAAAAGATTTAAACTAGATGCACAACCCTAAACATACAGCCAGATTGGAATAGTTTCAATCAAAGCGTTACCATGTGTTATAATGACCCAGTCTTGATGCAATTTTGCAATCCGAGTCAAAACTTGAAAATTGCCGTTCACAGACATCCTCCATCAGATCTGACCTTGGGATTGAGCTGCTCTGCGAATAAGATGCAGAAAAAAAAACGTGTTCTCTGGTCATGAAAAGTTTGAAACCGTTCACCAAAATCCCTCCTGCCCATGCCTGCAGTGAAAAATGTATTTAATTGTCAGCTAATGTGTTGCAATATTACACTAAATGCTGTTTTGAATAGAGAAGTTGTCGACTTTAATGTTCCGAGAATCCAAAGTTCACATATTGTTTTTATTATTCAGTCTGATAGATGAGTCCCTGCAGTAAATCCCTACACATGGAAATGGATTAAAGTGCCATAAATTAAGTGTCAGAAGTACAAATGAGAATAACACTAGTGATTATGCTTACGGGTTTAATCCACTATGCTCCTTAAAATACTTAGTAGTATTATCACAATTATATGGGTTTTTTATTTGACAAAGTCCTACCGCAGGCCACACTTTTCAGATTCGTATTTATAATAGATTTTAAACCCTGTGTAATGCATCTTCCATTTCCCGATTATGAGCTACTTTGTCTTGGTTTTCCACTCAAAATCTGAATACAGTAACGTTTGTGGTTTTAACGTCGGAAAAAGTCAGAAAGTGTAAAGGCACAATCTAAATATAGTTATGCATGATCTCTTTTCTCCAGACATCTCTTTGGTATTCACATGTTTACATCTTCGAGAATGCGACTCTGCGAGGCGGTGGAAGACGAGCGCTGCCTTGTAGTCCAGAGACAAAAGACTCTCAAAGTAACAAAACATCCCCACATGTCGCTCACTGATGCAAAGCGAAGCCATAAATGTCAACCAGATGGGCACGTCACTGAAAATATTAGGGTGACGAATGAGAGCAACTCGGTGGCATCGTCTGCTAAGCCGGGCCCATCAGCCTTCTCGGTTACTGGATTGGAGAGAGGGTATAGAGGCGAGTGAAGTGTGTGGGTTCACTACCACTGAGCTCTATGATTAAACGGTAGCATGTGCTGACAGCTGGAATAGAAGGGCGGTGATCCTCTAGGTCACTGTGGAGGGTATGAGCTGCCTCTCAGCAGGCCTGTGGAAATCTTGTCAGAGCCTTTCACATTTTATCACAAACTTTAGTGTTTCCGATTTTTTGCTCAGCGGGATGTTAAAATCTTGGGACGTTGCTTTAAATTCCCGAATGTTTTAATTTCTTAAAAACCTTCTAGCCGACATGCCTGCTGTTCGTTCTCCATTGTTCTCTAACAAACCTTTGAGACGTTTACATTTATAAGAAGATGAAATTACACACAACCGACTTGGTATTGGATGCACTGGATTAAATTTACTTATCCAAGAAGTTTGAATACAATGCATGCTATACTTTTAAGATTTTTAACTAGATAAAAAGCTACTTTTTTGTTTATTACCTTATACAGTTCAATTCAAAAATGCATTTGAAATGCTGCAGCTGTGTGGCTGCAGTAAAATGAAATATGAAAAGGTTCACTGAGTTTAAATGTACTGATGCATCCTCGGTCTGTTTTAATCGCGGTTTGCAGGTTTATCAGTGTTACCATTTATCAATAAATCATGAAAAAGCTGGGATAGGAAAAGGTTCCTCTTTCTATATCATCATCTATAACTTGCTTTAGGAAAATACCCACCGTGAATAAACTTCTCTTTCTGGCTAGCTATGTTTTTTTTTTTCCATGTTTGTTTTATGAATTGACAGGACAGTGCCACATTGTTTTTTTTGTTTTTACTTTCATTTTGAAGGGGCACAGGAGGAAACATCTCACAGTTACAGTTAATGGCCTGAAAATATTGCGTCAGCTGCTCTGAAAGAGGTTAGAGTAGGGCTTAAACCTTCTGCCGTTTCAAATATTTCTCCAAACCTGAACAGGCTGTCAGCTCATCTGCCATCAGCTGCTCTTAAAGTGTCTGGCCTGCAAGCGCGTCACAAAGTTGCTCACGTAGACGCAAAGAGGTTTGCATTTCTGCTTGTCACCACTTGATCCTGCCACAACGAGCAAAGAGCACACTGCGCTTTCGGTCACTGTTTCATAAGAAAAAAACGGATGAGTAAAAGTTAAATGTTTGCACTGCAACGTATGTGATTGATGGAATGAAACCTTTATTTTGTGATTCGTAACCAGCGATGGTTCTCATCTTTGCTATGTGACGGATTCACTGAAGCCGTTAACGATGAAGTTTTCTAAGAAAACATTTGATCCGTTTTATCGCTACTGCGGAAGCTGTTGGTTTTTTTTTTTTTAATTCAAACTCTGCTTCCCCATCATTAGGTGAACCTGAGCGTGTTCGGTCACCTCCCCACGTCTTTGTGTTTGCACAAACCGATGGAGCAGGCCGACAGGTTTAGTTTCGTCATGTAATCGGATTACTTACTGAAAGATTTGACGCACCTTTTCCCCTCCGCAGGGCTATTTGTAGTGAGGACAGAAAATGATTGCTCCTATACGGTCTCGCATTTACCTTTTCAGCATGCTGTCATTAGCAACCACAGCCCGGACGAGTGATTGAATTTTGTTCGACTCTTTGCCCCACGCTGCCCCGGTTCATTAGTTCTCGGTTTTCCCATTCATACTTTAAGTAGCAACTTTAGACAGTCTTTTTTTTTCCTGTGGTATTTTGCTTGATAATTACTTCCCTTGAAAACCCCCAGAAGACACACTCTTTTATAGACAATGTGTTTAATTGGGCAAATTAGAAAGAGCCCGTATTGCACAGCAGCTGTGTACACACACATTCCCCTGTGGAATCTGCAAGGAAAGCCCTCAGAGCAGCGGAGAAGCAATGCAGAGAGAATCGGGAGTTAAAAGTAGCTCGATTGAGTCAGAGGGCCTCTGTGCCAGAGCAGTGGCTTTTTCAACACAGATGCACATAGTTTGGATTTGTGTGAAACCTCAGTCTCCAAATGATCACCAAGCTGCATCAATTCTCCAACTTCTGGCAGATTGGCTGACATATCCAGTTTTCATGCATGGTATGGTTAGCGTCATTAAATTGTAGCAAATTTCAATCCCCTGAAGAAATTTTAGACCGCTTGTTCACAACCGAGTTGTGGCGCAGACAGCACCTGACGACAAGAAAACACTAAATTCATGACGTGAACACTAATACGGCAAAATCCTTTTTGCTTGATTTGCACTTTGAAATCGGAAAAATGGTTCACATGAGGAAAACTCCAATTTAGGTCGATTACGTCATTTTAGAGTTGGTTCTAATGTTTGACATGGTAACGTTTTGGGAAACGCCTGATGGTAAATTTGCCCTAGGAAAGTTTCTTCTGTCCGCTTGCTGCGTCCAGACCAAAAATCTGACTATTTTTATTGTTTGGTGAGGTTTGCTTTGACAGTGTACTTTTTGAAAGTGAGCTGTACCTTGTGAACGGCAATTATTGCTCCCACTGGGAAAAAAAAGGCAGAGCCAGGACAGGGCACAGAAGAAAAACAACCACGGATGACCTGTCCACAGTTGACGTTATTAAAACTGCAATGCCATTTTAAATGACAAGAGCAACTCATTCAATGCAGATTTTACTCTTTCATTTTTTTGGTAAGCAGGCTGGACACAAAATTTGTGTGTTTTGTTTTTTTTCTACCAGTTGGGTTATGTGCACGTCTGCCCAAATATTGTGGAGGCATAGTAACCGTGCAGGAGTAGCTTTAGCAGCACTGAAGGACACATTTTTTATCATGATGGTCAGCAATGATGGCTGGAGAAGTCCAAAAAAGGTAGATGTTTTCTGTAGTTGGTTCAGATCGAGGTAGGTTTTGTATTCACATTGGAAGTGAACAGCACCAGAGTTCGTTTGGAAGTGGACTGAGACCAACTCAAAAAGTGAGTCTAGGTCTGGTTTTTTTGTCCATGCCATGGTTCATTTGAGCATGTTAGCCCCTGCTTATAAAGTACAGACTAACAGAGAAACTAACTCTGAAAAAAAAATATCTTTTGAGATTTTGTTCTTTGTCATAGCATCTCTGGTTGCTGTAGATTTGCCAGCTGGATATTCAGGACTTGAACCTCCTGTTCCACCACAATCCACTGTACTGGATTGAGATCTGGTGACTTGAGGTGAAGGCCATTGGTGCACAGTGAACCCATTGCCACTTTCAAGAAACCAATTTGAGTTCATAACAGCTTTGTGACTTGATTCATTGTCTTGCTGAAAGTAGCCATTGAAAGATGAGAACGCTATGATCACAAAGGATGGAAAATGGTCAGCAATAGTGATGAAATGCTGGTTGATATTTGGCAAGGTGAATCCATGTTTGGGGCAACCATCTGAATGTTGAATAAGATTCATGTGTGAATTGTGGCCCAAGACTCCCAAGACCAGGAGTGGTGCCTGATGTGGTTTTCTGCTGCTGTAGCCCATCTGCATTAAAATTTGACATTTTGTACATTCAGGGATGGTACTCCACCAACGTTGGTGGTTACTTGATCTACTGCAGCCTTCTTATCCTCTTCAGCCAGCCTCCTCTGACTACAGCAAGGCATTTTTCTTCACAACCTTCTCTGTAGACCTGAGAGATGGCTGTGTGTGAACATCCCAGTGCTTTGCTCAGTTCTAGTTGGACCTTAGTTAGAAATTTGTGCTTTGTTTTTGAGATCAATTTTGGTCTCTTTTGACTAAACACCCCAGGTAGATTTGATATAAAACAAATCTATCCAAGTCTGTTGTTTTGTATAGGAGAGGGTTTATGATCCTGTGACCTGGCTGTGAGTTAGAGGGCATGTCATCACAAACTCTTTGAAATACCTTGGCATTTAATCAAAAATGTGTTGGACTACTCAAACGTCCCTCTCTCATTTCTGTGAAATGTGACAGGAGAAGACTGAAAGGGCCAGTATAGCCAGGTCGAAGCCTAACAGCCAACACATCACATGTTTGAGCATTGTTCATTTTTGCACACACTCTTTGCTCTGTGGCGAGCTCCCCTCCCACAGCAGTATACATCGTGGTGTTTTGTCATATTTGCGAACCTTTGTAGGTCAGTCAGGAAGAGTCGTATAGAGTTACATACTTGTCATGCAACTGTGACCTGACTTAGCTGAGTCATTTAATGAGGTGACAGGGAGGCAGATTATGTATTTTCCAGGCACATAGTGTCATTTTGCAGCACAATCAAGTAACAATGGTGCCTTTAGTTATTATGAAAATGCATAAACAACTTAAAAGAAATTAGATTTTGCATCCTAGCTGTATCTTTACCACTGCTCTTAGGAGCTCAGCAGGCATGCAGTCCCACCAGATGCTTGTTAATTGTTGCTGCCACTAGTCTGGTGGAGCCGTGTGGGTTAGGGGTGTCCTGTGGAGTGGGAGCTCCACTCGGGACTGAAAGGCAGTGCTTTGGGTAAGGCTAAGGTTTAAAAAAAAAAAGTTGATTTTCCATAATATCCCCCACCTTTCCTTTTGGCAAAAGGAGGCAGCCCAAAATTTAACAGCATGATACCAATAATTGGGCCACTGAGGAGTTTGTAAAAATTATTCCTTAACATCTCAGAACTGGAAGTCCCATCTTTCAGGTACAGATTACAAGACACTGATGACCATAACATCTGCTGTGATTAAATTATGTCAAAGCTATAACCCCTGAAGAACTTCAATTCAGCAACTACAGTTTTAAAACTGAAAAATGTCTGGTTTTCTTTTTTTAGGTCTGGTGGAGATCTGCTTGATGCATCCACTCGACGTCGTGAAGACGAGGTGAGCGTAAATGATAAAAATCATAATATACCTGTTTGTTTCCTCGAGATGAACGGAACTAATTTAGCTGGAATCTGCTTCATAAATTTTGGTGATGGGATTTTTTTATTTTTTTTGCGGCCAACAGTATACGGGGTGTTAAATCTTAAGATTAGTAGGCCCCCTTGGATCTGGGCTCATTCCCCACAAAAGTAGGTGCCAATGTTGTAACTTTCTCACACATTTAGTTGCAAATTAAATGCACCGTTTCACTGTTCAAACCTCACAAAATGTGCAAATATGCCGCTCTAAATTTATGTCTTATATTTGTCTTATTATGCAACCAAAAAGCACAATATATAGTTTCTTCTTTTCTGCAAGTTCTTGCCAAATCAATCGGTTCCCCAATGAAAGCAGCCTATGTTTTCGTCGGCTGCTTTTCCGTTACCATCCTAAGAACAGCAGCAGCGTTGAGCTGTAGAGTTTTCTGGAGCCTAACACCACAGTGTCTCAGTCAGTCATAAACAGATCGTGGGCTACTACTAAAGCTTTATAGTCTTTCACAGGACCAGCCAAGACCTCTGCCTTCACCCCCCCTCCCTCCCACTCACTCCTCGTCTGTAAATTGTACCACTTTTTCTGTCATTTACGGCAGCACTTTCTTGGTAAATAAATTGCCCGGCGTGCCTTTTAAAAAACTGAGACGCTTTCACTTTGAAGGCCGTGCCACCGGTAGAACCCGGAGAGCAAGAAGTGGGGATGAAAGCCAAGGGTGAGCGGTGCTGTACTGGTCGATATTTGATACTTTGAAGGCACACGCCGTGATTTATGGTCACGTGTGGAAACTGCAGGCTTTATTACAGGTAAGTCTTGAGCTCTGGCTGTCCGTCCTCACATGAGGTCAGGGTTAAAAGTGCGCTCGCTGTTTTCTTTGCAGCGCTCTTCCCTCAGAAGTGATAAAAGTTGCTTTAAAGCGGACATGTTTATTCGTTTGTGTTCTGTTTGTGTCACCATGTGTTTATGCTGATAAGACTTTTGTTGTTCGCAGTGGGCCTGCGTAAATTGATTCCTTTTGGCCTTTACTTACTTTTTTTTGTTGAGTTTTTAAATTTAATTGTTTCCATATATGCATACAGAAGACCCAATAATCTGTCTACGGTTCCAAATAACACGGAAAGAAATATTTCTGCCTAATTGGCAGGACGATTCCACGCTAAAGGAATGCAAGCAGAAGGAAGGAAGTTGTGCGAAAACATGTTCATGTTCGCACTCTAATATCTACAGATGAATTCATAAAGCAAGCATACACACCGGCTAATTGGGACACTTGGGGAGCTGAAATCTATTAGCAGGAACCTTGGAGCCGAGAGTCAGACACACCTCGGCTGGGTTTCTCTCCCTGGCTCGTGTGTGTGTGTGTGTTTTTCTCTCAGGCATGGCTCTTATTAGGAACTGCTTTAATGTCCAACAGTCCAAATTGAACAGCAACTGGAGTGAATTTACTTTTTTTTTTTTTTTTTTTTTTCCACAACCAAAAAAATCAAAGGGTTTTTTTTCCCCTTCGCCTTTTGATTTTCAGGAAGGTAATCTCGACTAAATGTGTACCTGTTTGCCTTCCTGCGAGGGTTTATCTATCTTTCCTACATTTGAAAGGACGGGGAGAATGCGAATTAGCAGAAGTTTACCAATGAATAGCTCAGTCCTGCTGTTTTGTATTAAAAACTGCAAAGACAAATTGGCCACTTTGGGAAAAACCCCTACCAAATTTGGAGCTATTTTTAAATCACATTCATGATGAGAAACACTGACAGGAAAAATACTTTGTAGTTATTTAAGAATCGTTAGAGCTAACTCAGCTGAGATCTGACACAAAAAACAGTTTTTTCATGTCGTGTTGCCTTTTTACTAATCTGCACTCCGACCAGTTATTCACTTTTCCTAACAAGTGCATGTTTCTTTCATCTGAGCGACTCCATGTTCAGTCGGTTGGATTTACAACCTCCTTCCTTGTTGAGAGAGACAGACGTGTATTTCTGACTAAAGCAGTAGAACAAAGTCCTTTCTGAGTGGCTCTGTGAATAACCCATATTTTATCTAACGATTCTTATACTGAAAAATCTGTTGGTGCTTTTTTGAACTGTACGACTTTAGCTCATGGTTAGCGTTTAGCAATCAGTTGATTACATTTCAGTTGAGCTAAACAACTAATCATCTCAAAAACTAAAAATATATTCATTTTATTTAGCTTTGTTCGATTTAGTTATTTTTGCAACAACTGTTTTTAATTTTACAAAATAAAAAGTTAACATTGATCTGTACTTTAGGTTATAAATTCTAAGAATAGGATGAGAAATAACACTGCCAAACTAAATACAACAAATTTTGTGTCATTTATGTACTTCAAGATAAAAAAAATTCTACATATTTAGGATTAAAATTTTTAATCGAAAATGGACAACAATAGGTGTTATATCTGTTTCTTCTCCTTAAAGTTTAATAATAAAAATAGTAACATTTCCATGTCGGTTACACATTTGATAACTGTATGTATTGGTTATTATCTGGTTTAATCATAATTAATTTAGCTATTAGTGGTATCTTTGCAGTATTTATTCAAACATTTATTTTCTCCAGAACGTAGCAGACAGAAAAACAACCCCTCTCTGAGTTCATAGAGTAATCAGCAGCTTAAGGAAACTTTGACTTTGTGTTTTCTGTTAGCTCACCAGTCGCCCCTCCAGTTTCAACTCTTCAGTCGCTCATCATGCAAAGCTTGAATAACCAGATTCATTTGAAGGTGACGTAGACGACATAGCCGCCATGTTTGTTTTGAGTCTGTTGGTTAGACAAAGCCGACTAATGACTTTTGTTCAACTCTGCAGACATAAGCACGACGTTTTATTTACACCCAAAAATGTGCTTAAAAAAGTAATTTGTAACGTTTGCTGTTAAATAAAAATATCGAGAGCATTTTAGTTTTCTCTCAAACTTTTTCACATTTTTCCTTGTTACAGTCGTACTAACGGGCCAAAAGTTTTGAGTGGGATTTTATTTTAAAGTCCAATGCAGGAAGGGGCATCATTGGAACGGAAAATGACAAATAGTTTAAAGAAAGCTCTGAAGTGTAGTATGCATTTACTCTGAAACCGTGGATTAAAATCCACCGCATAATTTAATCTCAGTATAAATCCAGCTGCTCTGAATGCCTCCGTGGTTTGTTAGAAAACAGGAGTGAAAAAATGTCATCTCAACGCTCAAGAAACCATGGTTACCACGAGGGTAGTTGCATTGCATATTTTTTCCAGATTTAATTTACAACAATGTTTCGTGATACTTTCATGTACAGAGTCCAAATCTGAAAGCGAAATCTGACATTGAAACTAGACGATCATCATGCCAACATGCAAGTATAGCATAGTTCACACGATGTAAACCGTTAATTACCCCCCACCCTGATACTCTGTTCATATGTGAAGGTGGAGGTGAAGATGGGGGGGGGGGGGTGCGCGGTGCTGGAAAGGCCTTCGTCGGAGACGGTGAGACCAGAGTTACAGCTTTTCATTAACCTGGAAACCACCTAGTTACATGGTTCATGGGCTGGTCTCAGCTCACTTGGAGGTAACAAAGGGTGTCGGGCGGCTTTTTCTGTAGGGGGCTGTGTGCTCCAGGCACCCCATCTGACTCTGATCAGGGTCCACTTCTCATTAGAGAGTTGCTTCAAGCCTGGATTTCCCTTCATGTCGAGATCCTGTTACACGGGGCTCCGCCCTCAGCATAACTTTCATTCGCAAACCGTGTGTACCAATCTAGAAGCAGCTACTCGCCAATCTCCCTTTGCTTCCTTCTGCAGCAGAAGGGCCACGCCTTTCTCATGTTTTTGGAGTCTGTGTGAATGTTTTGCAGCGTAATCTAATTTGCATTGGAGAGATCCCAAAAGTGTATCTGTTGTAGTAAATGTCGAACAAGCCACTCCTCCCGCCCCTCTCCCTTTCGTTCTCACTGCCCCCTTTTCTTTTCTTTTTTTAATTCCTCTTTTCCTGATTTTCTACGGCTTCAGCTCCTCCCCCAGATGAACTACGCCTTTCTGTGGTTTGAGATTTTCAACAACTACCTCTGTTAACCTGTTGAATCAGCTTCTCTGCTGTTTTTGTGAACAGGAACCATATTACATAACTACCTCATAAATAACATGTACAATCCATTGTTTGGTTTGCTGTGGTTTCCTTGTGAATTTGTAGATTTTTTTTTTTGAACAATTATGTAATGTTTTGTTTGAAAGAAAAAAAAAGTGTGTACATTTAAAGGAGTCTGTACTGAATTGTGCAATTCTGTAAATTGTGTTGTATGACATGGCTGTCATTGCTAACCACTAAGCCTGCCAGTAGCCTGTTTCAAGTCTGATTAGAAAAACCTGGTCTTTGCTTGTTGCAGCGTTTTGGGACAACACTACCCAGGAGGATGTGAGTCTCTTGAGAGGCTTGAAAGTGATTTTTGATGAGGGCTTCTACTGATGACAACCAGCCTCTATCTGTGCAACCCCGTCGATATCTGAAAGTCTTCACCTCCCCCTTCCTTTGCCCTTTTTACCCCCAACTGCTTGGTGAACCCCTATGCACTTAAAGAGGAATCCCTTACACCACCCTCAAACAGCAGGGCACAAAGCAGCAACAGCCCTGATAGCTGATCTTTCCTTGTAAAGGAGCAGGCAGGTCAGCGGTAGTCAAACTGGCTCCTAATCCCCCCGCTTCCACCCCCTCGGCAATGTGAGACTCCAGGGCAAGACTTTACTCGCAGCGTTAAGACAAACGCATGCCACGTGCACCCAGGATAAACCGATGAACTCAGTCCACGTACGAGAATCAGCAAGTCCAGAATTCAGGACGAGGGAAAGAGAGAGAGGAAATGGTTTGTGAGTAGTGCAGTGCAGCATATTCAATAGGATTAAATGTGATGCATTTACTTTTTAGTCGTATTGTTTCCACTTTCCCTAGCCTTTTATTTGCAGAAAAGTAGGTCATCTAAATCATCTGTCCAAGTAGGTTTATGAAAAAATGTAGCTAGCCTTCCTGACAAAGCAACTTAGTGACTTATGTCAAATTAAACATAAAACCTCCTCGGCCTCTTCTCTTAATGTGGAAAATCATATTCTGTGAATATAAAAATGTAAGGTAAAGCATCATTCTGTGGTATTTAGACATGAACCAACCAATCTGGGGCTTTTAAGGTGACTTGGTCTTAAAGCTGAGTTAGGTCAGGACCGACACATAATCTTTGGAGATCTCAGAGAGGGAATGTATCAGAATAGAAAAGAAAAAGAGAAGAGAGAGGGTAGAGAACAACTGCAAAGCTGCCAAGACATGGAGACGATGAGGGCGTTAATCTGAGAAACGAGCAAGAGATTTATGGTGACTCTGGAGGAGCTGCCAAGATCCTGAGCTCTGGTTGTGCACTCCAGAAATCCAACCTTTATGAAACAACGGCAAGAAGAAAACAATCATTGAAAGAAACCCCAAAAAGTCCAATTTGTTTAGCACAAGCTGTGCAGGAGACGGATGAAACTAAAACCAAACTTTTTGGCCTACATGTAAAATGGCTATGGGTAGCGGAAAATTGGCACAGTACGTACTGACGACACCATCCTGTATGGATGGTTTACTTTAGCAGCAGCAGGGTTTGAGTTAATAGAAAGTTAAATACGGGTCAGTACTGGAAGAAAACCTGGTCAATACCTGCTATCTACAGGGCCAGAGGTTCAGCTCTCAGCAGGACAAGCCTGAAAATACAGGCTGAGCTACAAAAGAGTGATTTTTATTTAAATAATAATCCTGTGTTAGTGGTCTAGTCAAATTCCAGACCCAAAACCAGTGGAAACTGGTAAGAGCTTAAAAGTGATGTTCAGATGCTCTTCATCCAGACTGACTAAGCTGTTTTACAAAAAAAAAAAAAAAAAACATTGCAGCTGTCAATGCAACAAATTATTTATCAAGGTATTTACTGAGGAGGGGAATCCAACTGCAGACCACAATTTTCAACCGGTTTTTGGAAGAGATTTTACGCTAATTTGTGTCGTCCAACCCAATAAAAATCCCCTGCAGTTTGTAGCTCTGATGTGACAGAATGCGAAAATACCTCAAGGGGTGTGAATATTTTTGCAGGACAACATATAAATGCACACTTGTTACCAGCCTCTGTCAGTATTTCCTTGTGACTAAGCCGTTCCATGACTTGCCACAGCTTTAACATCACCTGAACCACTAAAACTTGTTCTCACTTCAAGGTGTCTTATTAAAAGCTGGTAGCCTGTTGGGTATTTTCCCAAACAGTCCTTGGCAGTGAGGCCAAGGTATGGCATATTACTGCATTTCAAAAGCAAACACTTTGATGTAATTTTGGAGTACCATTTTTCTTTTTTTTTCTTTTTTTTGGAGGAACTTTGAGAAGAGGCACTGCAAAATGACGAATAAGCAATGCAGAAAGCCTCGAGGCCTTCTAGTGAGGCCTGGCTCTTTAAGCACCAAGCCGATATTCCAGTCCGTAAAAATCAAACAGAAAACTGGAGATCGAATGTTACTAAAATAAGTTCAGCGAGATACACTTTGGGCGAATTTGAAAACAAAAAAACATACATGCTAAATTTTGTTCTCATTAAAGGGACTTGTCGAGGACACCATGTAACTACATCATCCATTTTTCCTCACGTTTTATTGTTATCTCATAAAGGCAAATGCCAAAAAAATAAACTTTAAGTCTCAAACACATAACTTTTAATGTGGTGACAGATGTTGCTGTAGTTACTCACAGATGTTGGGCATTCAACTAACACCCGCAAATGGTTTCCTATAGAGATAGAAAACTCTGTTACAGAGATTTACATAAAGAGCAGATGTGCATGTTAGAGCGATTACCTGTTATCATTATCATGGAGGGCCTTCACATTCCAGTATGCTAATTACAGAGCGCAAGTTTTGGATTTCTCCAAACACTGGTGCAGACAAAACCACAGTGTTGGCCCCCTGCTGTCTGAACGTAAAACGTGCTCCAGTGCCATCGCATCTAGAAACGTTCGCAGAAGGCAGGGACATGTCACTGCCTGCTAAACCAATGCTTGGACTGCTCACTGCCAAGCTGGAATTGCACCATAGTTGTCGGGCAATTTCCAGTGGCACAACCTTTTGCTCAGAGGGCCCATCTGTTAATTAAACAAGCCTCGTTTTAAATATAGCGTCATTAGCCGGGTTTAGGTCACTTCTCCCTTTGTGGGTGCTTTTGTAAAAATCTGTGCATAAAGTAATAGAGTGACAACAGTCTACACACATGAAAGAAATCCAGCCTTATCGTGCAAGTAACTGAAAAGAATAACAATGCCAATGTACCCTGCCTGCAGCACATCTTCCAACAAAAACTCGCCAATTTTGCCATGTTCAAGGCCCATTGTGTGCCTTTTAAGCTTGTTTAAAAACCCTTGCGTGGTTGCAGCTTACAAAGGACTGCATCTCCATCTGGATCTGTAATTCTTTTGCCAAAGTGAGAACAGAGACTGAAGGTTTTTATTTGTTTTGTTTTGTTTTATAGGATATTCATGCAAATAAAAGAAGCCCAAGATTCGTATAACTTAGTAGTGATATAAAACAGTCAGTGAAAAAAATATATATATGTGCAGTTCCTTACTAAAGTAATCACACCTCTTGAAATTATTTCATGTTAAAACCACAAACAATATTTTTTTTACACTGAAATGTAATTTTCTGGTCTTCATCGTAAAATGCCAAGTAAAGAAGAATAGTAGACTTTGCACACCACCATGAGCGCACCTCCATGTTGTAACACGGTGGTGGCGGTATCAGAATCATGTAGTGAAAATACCTCTCTGAAGGAAGAGTGTTAGTTGATGGAGGTAATTGCAGGACACTTTGGTTAAACACAACCTAAACAAAACACACTTGCCAGGAGAAATTCCCCATCGTCACACATGGAGAATTTCTCCATGTTAAAAGCTTCCAATGGAAATATGAAAGTATATCACAGTATGTCCTCACAAGAACAACAAAATGGCAGAACAAATTAAAAGAATTGAAACACTTGTTTTTCCCTTGAAAAACCAAGAAAAAATAATTGTAGGCAGCGACTTAAAGTCTGTGCAGCACTCGCATGCTAGCTGCTGTTCCACATATTTTATTATTGCCTTTATGTTTGGATTGAAGCACAGCCAATTAAACCTTACATGTTAAGCAATCTGGTTTCGCTGGTGTTAGAAGAAGAAATAGAGCCAAGGACTAGATGACAAGACTGGAGTTAGGTGTTCACACTTTTTAGATCTGGTAAAAAAAATTAAAAAAAAGAAGAAACTTTATTATTCTTTCTAGGCAACATTTAAACATAAAAAATCAGTGGGCCTACAATGGTTCCTTGGGGAACCGTGCAATATAGAGGTGATGCAGAATAAATACATTACCCTAAATTAACAGTTTATTTTGCAAAATAAAATCTACACCAAATAACAAAGACGAAACTAAGCTATAAAAAAAACTAATCTTCAAACATGGCATCTGAAAAGTTATTAAACAAAAAATATAATTTGTAAAGTGATATTATCCTTCACATCAACAAACCTGCATTTAAAAGCCTTTGTAATTCCTGTTTAATGGAAACATGCATGCTAGTTGCCTTCTTTTTGTTCTGCACAGTGGCAGCCTGGTGTCACTTGAGCCCCCAGAGTCCTGCAGCATTTCCTCACATCAAAGTGGCAGCGACTGTGTCGTTCTTTACCATCAGCAGCAGCAATTAACCTAATCTTATCGCTGCTACCCCACTTGTCCTGATTACATCAAAAGTTATCTCATTAATTGCTCTTTGTCCCTAATAGAAAGTTAGTGAGTTTGGATAAGGAAAGCATTTAATGTCACTTTTAGTGCGTTTCTTTCACTTTAAGTAAAACGAACGTTTTTGATCATTGTGACCAAATTCTACCTGATGGAATTAAGTAGAGGTGAAATCTGTGAATTTATTGTTCCAGATGTCCTTTTATGCCAACAAGTTAAACATGTGGCTAAAATCACTCGCTCATCCACTTACCTGGCTCCTACTTTGAACATTTGCAGAAATCAGCTCCAACATATTGTAGAGTTGTCTGTCAGTCAACAACTTTTTATGTCTAAACCATCTATGCCTCCTTGCACTGTTTTATGCAGGTCCTTTCCTGCTTGTCTCCAATAACACAGCCTGATCGCAAGTCACTGGGGTCATAGTATATAAGCAAACATCTGGAGGAACAAACTGGTCCCAACATGGTCATATAGGAAATGGGAGAAATCAATTTTATCGGTGTGAGTCCAAAAAGCCATGAGGATGTTGTCTTTTGAACAACTAGAGTAAATTATCCTTCCCTTTCCGTAGTCACAGCGAGTTCTCCAAAAACCCAGGCAATGCCAGATTCAGAGAGGCAAAGAAAACAATGTAGATGAAATCCAACTTGATCTGGTCTCATGAAGCTTTGGTAGCTCTTCAAAGTATCAGTGGATCATCATTTTAGACTTATTTTAAAAAAACAAACGACAAATGTGTTTTATTCCACTTAACCAAGTAAACCCTTTATTAACCCTTTATTAACTTTAGAAATCCCAGTTTTTTAAAAAATATAATAAGGTTAAAATGTTATTTATTTATTGTGAACTTTTAAGCAAACTGAATGGCTACAGAGCGGAATACGGTAGTTTGCAAAGTTCCTATGATAAAAAGAACATTTAGGCATTATTCACCTACTTTAATACAAAATGGTAGCAATTCGAGAAGAGGCGGTTTTTGATTTATACCGTATGGGTCACTGCTGTCAGATAGTGGCACAAGCAGGGACTAAAAGGTTGTCACTAGGACTCAACTGGATTTTGTTTTGCTTTTTGTGATTTTTATGATGAATTTAAAGAAAATATGGTAGTAAAATTGAGATGCAATAACGCGATTCCACATTTATAATCTGTGCTTAAATTAGATGTTATTTTTACTCTGAAGCCTGAACTACAATTGATAGGCTCTAAATTAAACATTTGAATAAGACAGAACTGAGCTGGATGTTTATGACAATAATTAAAACCTCAGGCTAGAAATACATAAACTAATTAACTAATTAAACTGAGATGGATTTTAACATTTTAGTTTGTGAATTGGTAAAACAAAATAAACATCAAAAACAAAAGGAGCCTTTATGTCAAAAATCTGTTGAAAATCTAATACAGTGTGCAAAGGGTTTTTTCTACCATACTATTCATGCTAGAAGTGTCAATGGAGTGAAGAACTACTTTCTTATTGACACGGGGTGCCAAATGTAAAGCACTCGGATTCACATTGGAGTATTAACTTTATTTTGCCGTAAAAAGACACACAGTGATGGCAAGTAGATGGTGCATTGTGAGACAGATTTCAATTTGATGAGAAACATTGTATCTCATGCTACAGTATCTTGTTGCACTTAATTTAATAATGCTAAATGATCTGGTAAAAAGTGGTATGAACTTCTAAAGATGAGAACATCCAGCCTCTGCTTTTTCGTGTGCATAAATCTCTTCGCTGCCCCATTACCCAGTTCAAATTCATGAATCATTATTGAGCTCCACCTCATCTTTTCAGTTTCTTCCCAGAGTCTGTGAGCAGACCACTGAAGTTCCTCAAACACTTTGTTCCTGTTCATAAAAAAATACATAGACTGGGGCTCTGGCGTGCCTTTTTGCCCTAATTTACCTTTTTGACTTCTTGTGAATGCATACCTTTTGTACTTTTACGGGCACTAAAGGTCAGAGTGCTTGTCTTGTTCATGGAACCGCCAACCTGCCCTCGCCTTCACCCTCACCTGGGCACCTCTGGGCCCGTAAAGCTGAAATACAGGGAAGGCAGAATGTGGGTGAAGAGGTCCTGGGAGATCATTTTGATAGACTTGCACATCTCATCACTTCAGAGTACACTGCGTATCTACCTTCAGCGACGGTTGAAAAGGATGCTGCACGCTGTGCGCCAGGAAAAGGCCCCAAGGTTTTTCTTATTCAGAGTTTATGGTCTATAACCCCAAAGCCATACTGAGGTTCGCTGTTCTGTACAGAAACAACATATCTTGTTACATCACATTTCTGACTCATTTGAAGTGAAATCCTTGATTTGTCTTTGCAAATCAAGGAAGAACAGGAAATTCAGCTCGGATTGACCAAATATTCACATTGTTGCAGTGAAAAGTAACATTAGAAGCTCCCCAGCCGGGGGCTTGACAGTTTCTCTGTTGCCAAAAGTACTTCGACTTCACCCTATTATCTCCCACTCCTCGGGCCCCCTGTTTGGTCCCTGGCTTTTACAGGAGGGTAGAAGAGGGCCATTAGGAAATGAGTTGACCCGAAGGTCACGAGTGGAGTCAGGGGGCTGGAACCGGACCAAGGTTCTGCCAACCTCACTTTTTTAGGGTTGGTTCGGGTCGAAGTGTGATGAGCAAGGAAACCAGGGGACTGGGGATAGGGTGTCTTCCAGACTCGACCTGCGGTAGTTTGACTTTAATTAAGTCAGATTTGACTTTGTTTACAAGCCCCAGTGGTCTTAAATCATCTGGCGCTTTACTCCCTCTCCCATCCCGCTTATTTCCCCATCTCCTCATACCTTGAGTCCCTCTACTTTTCTTCACTTTTAATACGGTGTCAGACATCTGTTTATTACGCCGTTTTTACTGGTTTTCAGAAACCGGTTACAAGCTATGGGGATTCCATCAAATAGGATATTAGGGACACCCCTCCAAGATGTCAATCTGTTAGCGATATGAAAGGCCGCCGCTCACCTCACTAAACTCCCCCCTTGGCTGAAACCCGGAACTCTTTATGGCCCCATCAGGCACCCACATGGAGGACTTACTGCTGACCTTGTGACCAGGCAGTTGACGCCATATGAGGAGGGAATCTTTCTCTTGTCCCGTTGCATCCGACACGTCTTTCTGTCCTCGCAGACTTGCTTTTTTTTTTATTGGTAAATCATTCAAAATTCTTGCTTTGCCATATGTTCTGCTGTTCAGAACCATTTTTATTTTCTTGCTTTTCATCAGACCACTTTATTGAACCGATTTACTTGGTGACATTTGTACGATCTGATGAAATGGTACAAATTTCTTTTAGCAACTATGCAATGAGCATGATTTCTGAGCTTAAATAATATTCTCTCATATTTAAAATGTTTACACAGATCATATCATACTTTTATTAGGTAATTACCTGCTTATTTGCCATGCAACAAAAACACCCCCAACCATCCCCATCACAGTAAAAGATTACATGTAACTAAAGAGTTGTTATAACAGGCTTACTGGCATGTTAGCAGTTGGTAAGCTTGCTGCGAAAACTCAGTGTTGGGGTGTAGGGTTACTAATTGGATCAGTTGGGTTAAATAAATGTTTGAGCGTTCCCCCGTACTAACACGACCTAGGGTTGCGAGCCTCTCATCTTTGCAGGAGCGGGTGGAGACTGGGGGTGGAGGGGGTAAAGCAAATGAAGGAGAGAGGAGGAAAATAAAGTGGGAAATGAGCTCATTAATGATAACATCAAATTTGTTCAGTGTGTTTGACGCATGTGTGAAAGTGCTTCCAGGGGAAAAAAAAAAAAGACAACAAAAAGACATAGCTACAGTAAAGTCCCCAGTGACGGCTAAAACTTGAGTAAAAATCTTTTTGTCCTTGCAGGTTTCAAATCCAGGGAGGATCGAGCGACCCCACCAGCTACAAGAGTCTACGAGACTGCTTCGGCACGATTTTCCGCAAGGAAGGGTATGCAATTCCCAACCAGTTTTGACAATTACAGATCCACAGAAATAAAAGGATTTTTTAAATTGAAATTTCTATTATTTGGACCATCAATCACAGCTGTGAGCTTTTTTTGGGGGGGGCGGGATGACTTTGCAAACAGCACATCTAGAAACTAGCAAAATAGTTCTACGTCAATCAAATGAACATACATTTACATGTCTTTCCACCAATTCACAGTTGGATTTTGACCTTTATAACACATGCATATGATTTATCCCAAAGTCCCATCCTGAAACTATCCTGAAACTTTTAAATGCATCTCTTCTCCAACACACCCGGATCAAATGAATGGCTCATTACCAGGCTGCTGCAGAGCTGAGTGACATACCAGTGAGGGAATTCAGCCATTTGATTCAGGTGTGGTGGAGAAGGGATGCATGTACAACCTGCACAGGATAGCAGCTCTTAAGGACTGAACTTGAGCTCCCCTGAACTTAACCTTCCCATTGCAGCTGTATCAGTGTGTTTAGTTATCCTGGTAGAAGATGAACCCCTACCACAGTCTCAAATGTTTGTTTTTTTTAGCTAATAGCAGGTTTTCTTTCACACCACCTCTCATGTCCATGCAAAAGAAAAAAATCATCACCAAATGACTGAACTGCAACCACCACACTTTATAATAAAGATAGTGCTGTCAGGATGATGTGATGTTTGTTTTCTTTAACAGATAACAATTTTTGTGTTGACCAGAAAAATTCAGTGTTGGACAAATTTGGCCTCAGCATCTCCGTCTGCACTTCAATGTAAATTGAAGCTCTTCTGGTTTACTTTCAACAACGCCGTTCTTCTTGCCCTTATTCCAAGAAAGCCACATTTATAAAGTGCATGATTAATAGCTGATTTGTTGCCAGATTCTCTTACATGTGCCGTGGATCTCGTGTTGCACCTCTGCTTGACTGGCCTTAGCTGATTGGTCATATCTTTGTATCTTTGAGATTAAATCACACACAACTACGCTATCGAGCTGAAAGCAGCTGTTGGAATTTTATATGGAGGTTTTAGAATAAATTGGGCAAATATTTTAGATTTTCATATGTGAAAAAGTTTGCCTTGCGAGAAAATGGGAGACAGATTAAGAGGTATGCTGGGTCTGTAATTAAGGGATTATATCCAAAACCACACGCATGCCTTTTAATTACAAAGTAGCGATGTGTCAGAGATTAAAAACTTGATTGTTCTTCTAGCTGATCAACTGCGTGTTTGTCTCTATCAAACACGACCCTGTTCACTACAGTTTGTGCCAGACGAGAGTAGACTAACTAACGACAGAGATCCTGCTGTGCTCCATCCGGCTCTGCTTTCCTCGTGACAGCCCTGTGAGACAGTGCAGGTGTAAGAGAAAGTGTTTGCCACTTGCTCTGTTTACGGCGAGTCGACAGCTTTACTGCGGATATAAAGTTGATCTGCTGCGAGGTGTGAGCAGGCACGCGGTGAAAGGGCGGTTAGTGACAGTTGGCAATCTTCACTTGGCCGGGGTTCATCAACAACAGCTTCGCCGCTGCAGTCAGCCCCCAACCCCCCGCCATCACTCAGCGCACATTATCATTATAATATTTAACATCTTTGCTAGCACATGTTTTCTGAATCGGCTACTGGGGAAGTTGGTCCGAGTGAATTTCCAGAGAACTGTAACAGTGAGACGACTGCTGCATTACGTCACGCCCCTCAGATAAGCTAGAAAACTGCGCTGACTTTGAGTTTATGCAGCAAAATGCTGCCATGTTTGGAAGAGTCCCCGACATCAGTAGATCCACTTTCTTTGCTGGCCAAATATCTTTATGGTATATTTTTGCTCAGTCTGTAATAACTTCCCGGTAGCATGTTGTGGATCACCTCCAGGCCAAACCACTTAGTTATAATTATACAAGAGTATTATAGGCCCCACTGTTGTAGAATTATTATTAAAAATAAACATTTCCAGCCAGCTTATGGCAGCACTCAGCTAACACCAGACCTCATTCTGTCTGAGGTGAGGAAGAAGGAAATCTGAGCTTTTAGCTTAAGCTATGCCATTAAAATGAACAAAGACTTGAAAGACTACACATAAAATGCATAGGATTTGCTTCTTCAAGGGAAAAAAAACACATTCGAGCATTCGTTCTTAAAGTGCAAATTAAGAAAAAATCTGTGGGAAAAGGGTAAAAAAAAAGTCACCTTTTTTATCACCTTATGCATTAAATCCTTTTACTTTTACATTTGCTTGTACTTACTGCTGTTGATTGTTTGCGTCTGGAGTGAGAGTAAAAATGTCATTTATGGGAGCAGTTGTGAATATTTTCAGCAGGGTCACGACATTGTTAGAAGTGCCCAAGCATGATGCGAGGATGATGGAAATACAGTAGAATCATGATTAAAAGTAGGCATGGGCTGGTGTGAGATTCCCATGGTACGACGACCTTGAGTAAAAATACCATATTTGAAGTAGTAACCCAGAGATTTAAAAGAAAAAGGTTCAGCCTGCTCTGTGGATTTATTTTAAACAGAAATCAGAAAAAGCCGTCATTTTAAGTGCTGCTGCTGTTGAGCAACAGGTCGAATGATTGAAAGATAGGCAGCCGAGCTATATGTTGATGGGTGCTCTATTTTAAGTACTCATGACATTATTTACTTATTTTATTTATGGTCTTGACTTAGACTTGTGGTCTGGGACTCGAGGCTTGACTGAGAGTTTGACACACGGGGGGTGACATCGCTTCTGCTCCATTTATTTCCTATGGAACGTAAGCAGTGAGGCAACAAATGCTTGTCCTCCTTCAACATGTGAAATTTCAACACGCAGACTTCTGAAGCAACACAAGAAACTTTTGTTGCTGGTTGCTTTTCGTATCCTGAATATCTGGAACTGTTTTCCTTTGCTGCTGCTGCAATCCAGGCTTTGAGCCCATAGGGAATCTAGACTTGACTTAGACTTGCAGTCTAATGACTCGAGACCTGACTGAGACTGTTGAGTTGGGACTAAAGACTTGACAAAAACCACTTCTCCGACTTTAACTGGTTCTGCACCAGTCTGCGCTGGTCAGAATGAGCTCCATTAGCAGATTTTCTCAGTTTTTCACACTCACTTCAGGTGTAGCACAGGGTGCGTCGAACAGGCTGCACCTGTGATTTAGTCACTGAAAACGGCAGGCAACATTTCAGCCGCTGCAGGGAATTTCTACAAGAAAGTACTGAAATATCTGGGTTTGCTCGAGTCCAACCTCAGGGTCATCCACCGCCAAGTGTCATTGCTAACATCATGAGAGAGTCTACCACAGACCAAGACTCGCTCTCCAACTCAAGACCTGACTCGTGGTACACTTGACCTAGACTGGGCTTAGAAGTGAGAGTTGAACTTGCATGTTAATGATTCAAGACTTGACTTAGGCTTTGATATAAAGCGGTGGTCTCAAACTGCTGTCCTTCAGGGCCAAAGTCCAGCAACTTCTGGATGTGTCCCTTGTCCTACACGCTTGGATAAAACTTTGAAACTGCCTCACCAGTATGCAGTCAGGCTCTGCAGAGCTCAGCTAATGAGCTTATATTGGAGCCAGGTGTGCTGAAGCAGAGACATCTAAAAGTTGCAGGAGACCGGCCCTTGAGGACTGCAGTCTGAGACCACTGGAAAAGTTGACCTAGATTCACTCTCTGAAGACTCACAAGTCGACTCAGACTTTTTGTTTGGGGAATTAAATCTCGTTAACAGCGTTTATTTAATTTATTCAGTAGCGAGTGCAAACTGAGATCTGCTGTAAGCTACATGTAGCAACTTTGATGCAAATGCATTTTGATTTTTCCGTGAAAAGATGTGCATGATTTATTAGTCCCTCATCATGGTTTACTGGTTTATGACGGTCAGTTTGTGTTTGGTGTCGCATCCGAAAGAGGTCCAAACAAATGTTTCTTCAACTAAGCACTTTATTAAATGACTTTTGAGCCATTTCAGAAGGAAATGCCCTCATCTTGCCTTTTACATTTTATTATTTCAGAGTTAAACATCCAGCGTACCTTAGGACATATGTGCTGTTTAGACTTGACAATGGTTTTAAAACCCTCCAAAGCCAGTAATATGTAAAGGTTAGGAGTGCATAACTTAAACACAGGTATTAATAAAATCTTTAAAAAATAAAAATAAAAAGCACCTTAGTTTATTTAGAGATGTTGATTTTGTTCTTTTTCTTTTAGCATAAATCTATATTTATTTCACTGCTGAGGCAAATATTGCACACAATCAATCTTCAAATGATTTAAATTGCTTATTAAAAACTGTTTATTGCTGTTGATTTCTTGTCGAATTACAAGGAGCAGCAGTTGTGTTGCTATTTTATCTGCACAGACAGGATTTTGCTTGAGTTATATAATTATGGTCATAAATTCTTTTATAGTCAAAGTGAAATTAGGCCTAAGAAACAATGGCACGGGCTAGACAGCATGAATATTATAAATATTTTCACTCAATAGAGACGAGAGACTTGATTTGAACTCGTGGGGGGGAAGGACCTGTGAATATTTCTGCTTTATGCAAAAAAAAAAAAAAAAAAAAAAAAAAACGTTTGGAAATTAGCCTGTGTCTGCTAAAACAGCAGGTCGTCAATTTTTACCTTCTTTTTATAGACGCACAGGATGTTTAAAAACAGATAATGTGGGACCACACCCCACCGCTCCTAACATTTGTGTGTCCTCCTGTTCTGGTCTGTGTAAACCAGCGGTGGAAGTCTAACATGCGGGCATTAAATGGTGAATCAGTCGGAATGTTTGCTCAGGTAGCCAGCCTGCAGAAGGCTGCTTAACAGACACGCTACTTGCTAATTTGCTAACTGTACTCGTAAAACGGTGATGACTTTGTCTTTTACTTGTGAGGAAGTGAAACGTGTAGGAGTGGCTGACACCGAGCAGAAACAGGTGAGGGAGGGGGGGGCGTAGCGGTACTCTGCTTCATACAGCCAAATCTTTGGTATCTCATTAAAAGGACGTTAAGCTGTTGGAACAGTTTGATGGAAAAAAAATTAGCAGATTGAAAACAATATCTTTTTAAAACCTTTATTTCCCTTGATACCGGTAACTGGCCTCTGCCCATTTGGACGTATTACTTCAGGGTTAAGAGGGATCTAAGGTTGACACCAGCTGGGACCACCCGTAACAGCAGTAAATACGGGTGGTATTTAATAAGCGTGTCCTCCAAATTAGATGAGAAACATTGTGTACACATTGTTTTTTCCTGCACCTTTTGTGTACTTTTTTATGGGACCAAGAGAACATGTTAATTGTTCTCCCAATGTTATTTTGGTGGGGGAATTTATGTTAGCCTTGAATAAAATAAGTCGGCCGGTCTTCTGGTTTGGAGAATTGTTTCCATTTAAAAACCACGCAGTAAAATAAAACATTGCAGGTTATGATTTACAATTTGTATCTAATCAGCTGCTTGAAATGTAACCCAGAACATGTCGGAAGATGTATGCACTCATTGAAAAGAGGACTTTTGCCAAATCTGTTCTATTTAGCGTAGTCATTAGGATGTACAGTGAGTTGAAATATTTTTAGTAGCATATCCTCCTGGCCCACATCTGCTGAAATGTTCCTCAAGGTCAAGGTGAAAGTAGACGTTGGGTAATGGAAAATATTTGCAGGTGACACTGTTTACATGATAAAATGTTCCCCAGGGTGGTTCATATTGCCTGGGAATCTTCTCAAAGCCACGGTGTGAAGCGTATATTAAAAAAAAAATAAAATAAATTTAAGCGCTAAAACAATTGGTTTGCACAGTACACCTTTACTATTCACTGCTTTTCTGATTGGTCTCAAGTGCAGTTCTGTCACCGGCACGCTCCTCTCCAGATGGATGGAGGCTGTTAAAAAAGGAAAGGTTTATGAAAATGAAAGCCAAATTATACACACCAGAACAAACAAACACAAACTCGCATCCATTGGGCTCTCCCCCGATGTCCCACTCTGTGTCATGAGGCCATTTGTTTAGGGAAGACAAAAAGGGACTTAGTGCGTACTTTACATTGACAGTCAAATGAGGATTCAAATGACGGCCACTCACTGGAGTCCATATTTGTTCTGTAACAAATTTCACTCCTTCTTCATCACCCAGTGGCTCCCCAGTCTGACCACACCCGGGAAATCTGTGGCCACCATTTGCATGAACATAGAGAGCCGAGGGAAGGGCCTTCCGTCTGACTAAAATAACTTAACACGGACAATGCAAGTGATTCATTTTTATTTTTTCTGCAAGAAACTTGTTGGGATAAAATGATTCATTTTTACTTGCAAAACAATTTCAGGTGTTGCATACGAATGCTGTATGAAAACCTGCTATTTAATGATAAATGTATGGAGCCATTGTTCTCAGACATTAAGAAAATGAATTTAAAATATGCTAGTTTTAAAACTTAACATGTCTTGATTGAAATAGCCTAATTATAGTTTTGAAATTAGTAACTTATTCTGGCCTATTGACCTTTATGTTACCTGTAGTTACAGCAGATGGTTTGCTAGATCTTTTGAACTGCCCTTTATCTGTGTGGGAAACAATCAGGAGAAGTTCCAGCTTTTCACACAGATCCATGAAAAGCCATAAAACAGCAGGAATTCAGGAGAGTCTCTGCTCTCACTTCGTTTAAACAAAAGGGGACAGATGGCCTTAGACCGTGACTTGCAGGAAGTTTAAGAAGGGTCAGAGATGGCTTCTGGTTGGATGAGCAAAGGTACGCCTTATTTGAATAAATTAAAGACAAGAATACGCCTTTTCTATAAAACTTTCTACACAGGAGTAACAAATCAGATTTGCTCCAAAGACGTCTTTGCACGTTTTTGCTTTTCTTTCTTTCTTTCTTCTTCTTTTCCATTTGTCTCAGGTAAATGAATGTATGTCTCTGTTGTTCTGCAGTTTCTCTTGTAATATCATGCATTGTCTTCTATTGGATTAAACTCTGTACTTCTGTGACGTCAATACTCGTTGTTTTCTGTGTGGCTACATGCGGCCCGCCGGGAGAACCTGGGATCGAAGAAGATTGAGCCAGAGAGTTTTCTTAAGAAATATTATAACCTAAAATCTTCAACAGCATGTTATGTTAAAATGCCTCTGGATAGAGATTTAACCAACGAAAGAAAATCCAAATGTTATGGACTGCGATTTATTGCGCATTTTGGAGTTTCAAAACTGCAGCTTTTCAGTAAACTCTGGATATGACTTGAATTTATATCCCCAAAATGCACGGGAAAAAAAAGTTCCAAATTGGTTTGCCCTCAAAAATCTGATATGGTAAAAGAAATAGACATGAATCCACCATATGTACGTAATGACTGCTCAATTTACAGTGATCTGCAAAAGAGACATTTTTAACATTTTGCCACCAAAAACTTACATTATTTCACCAGAATGTGATGTGAGGAGGTGCAGAAATCCACTGATCAATTAGGACAAGTGGTTACCATGACGACTGTTGGTCGTGCACTCAATCTACATTGCTGAAAGTAAGCTATTAGAAACCCTTTCTGTAGTCTGGCCAGAGGAACTTACGCAACACATCAACATGTTGGTGGTTGTGTATACAGGTGGTTCCGGCATAATGTTATGGTGATGCTTTTCTTGGGCAAGAACAGAATCTGGTCAAAGTTAAACCAGAAATGGTTACGGCTAAATACAGGATTACATTGGAAGAAACATTTTATAGACCACAAAAGACTGAAGACTGGGACCGAGTCAGACGGCTACAATTAAATGATGATGATCGAAGCACTTTTATGTGCTCTGTGACCGATCTGACGAACCTTGGACTATTTTGCAAGTGTGCAAAATTCTCTACCTCTGCTCGTGCAGAGCTGATGGAGACATCTGCCAAGATACTTGCAGATGTATCTGCAGTAGGAGGTGATTCAAATAAGTACTTGCAGATCAGTTTTAGATGCAGGGTGAAGCCTTTGCTTGTGCAATGTTGTTCAGTGACATATGGAAAATTAGCTATTAGTGCATTTGCCCTTAATTTGCAGGACAGCATCTGCAGGCTGAGAAAGTAATTGCTGAACATGTACCATCCCATGTGAACTATTTGACAGCCCAATCTTGACTCCTTACTGAATGGGAGTTTGGTTGATTTGCATGTGCTACACTGCATGAGGAACTGATTAAATGAGGTCGTGGCCAGAGTTCAGCCAACCATTTGGCACTTTTTGTGGATTGGCCGGCTGAGCAAGTAGCCATAAGCCGGTTGGATTAGCATACACACAGATCCCCATTCACTGAATAAGGAAAAAGGAAGTTTTTTTTCCCGTTTTAAGATTAAGTTTGTCCTAATAAATGCTAACAAGCTGTACAACTTTGAAGAACACACAGAGGTTTGTTGAGATCTACTGCTGCAGTCTGAATTTAGTTAAAAATATCTCATGCTAATTCAATATTTTATATCTTGTTTACTGACTGAGCACATTCTGACAGTTAATCCATCAACTAGTTTGTGCTAGGCTGAACAAGTTTTTTTTGTACTTAGTGACACCTTGTAAGAAAATACAATTCTTGGTCCAAATCGGCCTTTACTCATTACCACAGTTGTTCTAGTCTATAGAACAGGAAGTGCCGCGCTGCATCAACTCAGCTGTTGCAGGTGAATTAGTATCTTTAGCACATGAGGAATGAGTTGTCCTGAAGTAAGCTTACACAAAACAGATTTCTGGACTTCATCTGCAGATTGTTTTACCTGAAGACTTGATGTCCCCTGAACATGTTTAATTCAATTCAGTTGATTCGTATTGCGCCAAATTCAAAAAGAATCACGAGGAACCGTATCTTGCAATGTTGACACAAGATACATCAACAAATGGCTGGCTCCACTAGATGTCACTGGCGTGGGATGTTTTATTGAAAATAATAGATATGAGTACGTTGATGTAAGTTATTACTTTCTGTTCTGCACAAATGTGTCCTTCACGGAGGAGGGGTGAGAAGAAAGCTTACTCAGATAGTGCTCTAGTCAGATGACGCCAAAATAAAACGTTTGCCATTAAGCAAAATGAGGGTTTGCATATCTGCTAAAAAGGGACATGTGTGGCAGAAAACTAAAGCTGTACAATCTCTTGAAAGCACCATGCCTATATTTAACACTTTCAGGTAAACATGTGACCTCTGAGTATAGTCTTGTTGAATAAACGGTGCATAAAAAAAAATTCCTAAATGATTCCTATTAGTCCCTGGTTATGATTCTCTAAATTTGTGTACATTCTGATTTTTTTTTTTTTTGCTCCACCTAAATCCTACTGTTGTCGTGTTCAACCTTATGAACAATGTGTCACATTCTCTATCTAAAAATATCCTGGCTGGCTCGCTTGATGACAAGTGTTTTGATAATTAGTTGTGGTTCACTGCAGTTAATGGAAGGTGGCGTGTCTTCTTTGGAAATGTAATGGCCCGTCTGCGTCGGGTTATATTGAGTAGAAATATGCGCCAGCAGCAAAAATATTTACACTCGTTCTGAATCAGCCAAGATCATCTCTGGTGACTTGCAGAGTGTGTTGCCACAACAGAGCCGATGCAGCCTTTCACAGGATGTAGTCGGTCACGCCGCGTTGTCCTCTCCGTTGATCATCTGTTTAGATGTTCTTAGATCTCGGTTTACAGGGAAGTCTTGCATATTTATTGTAGGGCTGAAACGATTCCTCGAATGATTCGAGCACCTCGATTATTGAAATTCCTTGAGGGAAATTTATCTACCTCGAAGCTTCGTAGCGCACCGTGTTCCACCCGGATCATTATTTGTGGAGGGCAGCGCTCTTACTTCTGCCTATGAGTTGTTGTGAAGTGTTAGCAGCATGGTGTTGAATTGTGCGGCGTTTTGTGAGGGTTTGGAGGACAAGTAAGGATTGTTGAATTTTGCGATAGCGTTGGACTACGACAGCTTTCTCTGGTGTCGGAATCGCGTCGTCACTGATTTGGAACGAACGGTAGGAATGAGAGAGAGAGGGAGAGATCCGATTCTTAATCGTAAGAATATTCTATAGAGTACTCGATTACTAAAAGTTCTCTACCAGTAATATATTTGTCTGCCACTCAGTATCAGGGCCAGAAGAGAAAATTATACTCACCATTGACAGAAATCCCCGTGCTACATTTTTATGATGCCAACGTTACAAACCTGTTTGTTTTCAATAATGTTAATATCCCTACAGTACAGCAGCGGTTCATGTGGGAATGTAAAAATACCTGCAGGATTCTGAAAATTTTGGGCAAAAGACTGAAGTTGCTTGAAAAAATGTGTTGCAGTATGCCAGAGTTTCTGGTCTCACTTCAGCCGTCAGGAGCACGTCAGACTAAAGCCGCTTCTCGCCTGTCGAGTCCCAGTCTAACCAGTTAATGTATGGTTTGGGTTTTATCCCAGTTGTAGTAGCTCCATTACGGTTTGCTCCTCACCATTGTGGGCGTGAATATGGGTGGGCCCCGATTGCAGCTGTGGTCAACTCTCCAATGATGCTGCTGGCCCGAACATAATGAAAACCGCTCAGATTTATTTATTTTTTATTTTTAGATGTGCATCCTTTGGATTTAGTCAATACAAAAGATGTAAAACAATATCCACACATGAACTTTATTGGGGGGGGGAAAGAAAAATGCCAAACTAACACAACAGAGTCCCTGAGTTTCACACCGATCGGCACGAACCTGCAACTCGCTCCGACAGAACGCTGACCAGAGCTGCGCGGTTCCTCGCTTCTTCATCGCGGGCCTGTTCCTCAGATGAAGGTGCTTTTCAATCACAATCATTCTGCTCCAAAAGGTCGATGCATGTTCAGGATTAAACTCATAGTTTCGCTCCTCCACGCTCTTCTGCTAGCAGACGACATGTGGACTGGAACGCTACAGTGGATCGAATGTCCTACTTTATTCTTAACTGCAATGTGCTTTTGTTACATTTTAAGCACATATAGGCTGTCTTAGGTCTACTAATTTCTTTACGGGACTCGCATGTACAGACTCGTTCAATAAATTTGAACATTATTGAAAAGCCTTTTTATAGGTATTATGTAGATTAATTACACCAGTGGATATTTGAAAGCCTTTATAATCCTAATCTTTTCCATTTACACCAAAGGAAAACATGACATTTAAAATTCGAACATTACTGATCATACCAATAAAAAAAAGAAAAAAACTGTTTCCAAAAAGTTGTTTTCATGAGTTACTTTTTATCTGACAAAAGAGACTAACTGGGAAATATGTTTTAATTTATTGAATATGACTGTATTGTTATTATTAACATACAAGCAGGATATTTGGAGGTTTGGCTCATTTGGATATGACCAAATTAACAAGGAATCCACTGAGAGAAGCTACACACACCTGAGTAAGAGATGAACTGTGGTCTTTGACCAGTAACATAAACAAGATATTGAAGGACTTTTTTATTAAATCCAGGAAGTATTTTTATCACAAGCATAGGTGGGATGTGATATTTAGGTATTTTTTTAAAATATGCATATCTTTCAAAAACCTCAGGAAGCTTTAAGGGCTGCAGCTGAAATGTGCTTTTCCGATTTTCCCTGAATGGAATATCTGTATGGCCATGGAAAAATGCTCCATTTGTGAATGTACAAGGAAGTGTTAGAATATACAAAGCTTTTGACAGCATGTTTCCATGGCGACAGACTTGTTTACTGTTTATGCACTGATTATTTCCCACAAGTTCAACTTAGTTCATGTTTTGTAAGTTACCATAAACAGCACATCTAAATATTCTGTATATTTTCAACCTGCAGAAAAAAAAGAAGTTTTAGATTGATTGTCTTTTAAAATGCACAAAGGTTGTTTGAGGGCTTGGACCTGTTTGACCTGTTTGACTTTATGTCCATCCCCTTAAAACAACATTTAGGCATGAAAGCAGGGCACACACAGGTAGCTGTCTGTTACTGGTGACAGTTTATCAACACAAATGCCAGCAACCTAAAAAAAAAAGGTTTTTCTGATTAGTCTGTGCTGCGTTTCGACATGGAGTTCAAGAAACACAAAAAGTTACACTCCGAGACGCTAGAGGAATTTTAAATGGTATGTTTGCGTACAAAATATACCTAAATTGGCTAACTACCTGTATCGTTTTTGGCACAACACTGTCACTGTAAACCTTACACAGGTTCCAACATATGAACTGTTCATACCCATGTTTTCACCAAGTCTGAGGCTGTGGGAAACGCATGTGTGTGCACTTCTAAATGTATACGAAACACCCTTTGTGCTCCCTTAGCAAAACAAACGTTGCATTATCCCCACAATATACAACATGCTCCGACTTACCACTTGTTTCTATTCAGTAAAAAGAGTACATTCAGTTTGAAATAAAAAAAAATAAATAATTGGAATAGCTTCCGAACTTCAATCTAACCAGCACTCTGCAAATGGCTCAACTTAAAACTGATTCGTTTCAAAATACAGCCTTCGTTGTACGCAGGCATACATCTTCATTTTCTGGCTCAGAGTGTGCTTTAAATCAGTGCTGGCAAAGGCGAGTTGGAAATATTACTCAAATTATACAGTTAAACACTTTTGAAATGTCCAGTATATCATATTCTGAAAGTACTCTCGAATCGTTTCCTCATCGTACACCTGAAGAACTTGTTTACTTAGGTTTGTGGTTTGGAAATGTGTCTCAGTTGTCATGGCTCCAAGCCGGCATAATTTATTCACTGTTTGTCTCTTGTTAGCTAGAGTCGAAAATAAATTTAATGTCCTCGGCGGCTCGGGGCTGATGTACAGCGGGGAAAGTTAGAAAAGTAGGATGGAATAATCCATGTCATGATTTTGTAAGAATATTATTTATAAAGCCTCTTGCGCCTTGTATTACTTCATTTTGATGTTTCAGTTGGAACCTCTGAATGGAGAGTCAAGCGTGGCATTCACTGTGGGTGATTATTCCTTTTTCTCAAGTACCACTTATTGAAGGTTTCTTTGGAGTTGAAGCGAATGCAGCTGAGGACCTGAGGAAAGGCAGTCCGGAGGCTGAAGTTATTTATATGAGCAGGTTCTGCCACCAAAGACTCACTGTTCAGGAATGTCACGGACAACTCTTGAGAACTGGGTAAAGCGCTTTCCAAATTCTACGAGTTTTGCCTGCCTATAAATTGCTTTCTGAATGGTTAAACAGATCCGACCGTATAAGTGAAAAGCCTCATCAGCATCACTTTGCTGTCACTGCTCACATCCAGAGAAATGTTCAAGGCAAAGAAATGGCCGTCAATTATGAAAAGGGTCTGATTAATTTTGTGAAAATGAATATTTTTGTATTGATTGAGAGGGGTATATGATTCATGTTTGTATAATATAAATGAAAGACAATAGACTATTGTTTTTAGTAAATACTCCATTTAAATAGTTTTATTGTCTTTTGAGAGATGCCTTTCACATTTCCCATCAAGCAAATTTTGTTGAACAAAAATAATTTTGAATCTTAACCTGCCAGAACCATGAATCATTTCATGCATAACTGTAAGATTTACTGGCACAAAAGGTTTTCCATATTTAAATGACGCAGAGGCATCAGATTCTTAAATATAGGCTGTTTGCAATGTGAAGATTGCATTAAATATTGATTATTTTGAAAGTTTTTGGTATATTTGATGGAAAGAAAAAGTGAAAAGGAGCCAGGTGTTGTAGGCATTGCTTATTCAGTTAAAAACAAAATAAAATAATTTCAGATTGTTCTGACAAATTATGCTCCATATGCAAAGGTTGGTGAATTCAAATGGACTCTTTGAATAAGACCTGTCCTCATTGTAGGGGATTGAGCAGCTCTGCTTTTACATTGATGGTGAGAGGAGACATGAAGAGCGCACGAGATAAAAGCTAAATACTCTTGTGTTCATTACCTGAAAATAATGGGACACAGTTATGTTCAAGGCAGCATGAGTTTCTATTTTTGTTCTGTACTTTTGATCATTCTCCAACCTGATTAAATCAAACTTTGGATCGACCTTTTATCTGCAGTAAAAAATGATGAATTGTTTCACTGTCTTTTAGAAATCCCTTCCTGAATGTGATTCGTTCCTGGTAGTCGTTTTTCTGGTCCTGAGGATTATCTTTTTCTCATGGGAGCCAGGAGCTCAGTAGGAGGAAACATTTAGCTGCATCTCTTTGTTACTTCTGTATCTGCTATGTAGGTGGTGGCTAAAATGTCATATTTACATTTTGAAAAGGGAAAACCACTGCCTTTAGCAAAAAGAGGTACAAACTACTTCCATATGCACGGCTTTATAAATGTTTTTTGTATAATGAGTGCTATTTGTGTGGTGAATGAAGTGCAGAGAGATGGAGCAGCTGAGTGAAGTGTCATCCTTCAACTGGTTCCTTGTTGCAACTAAATGCTGTGTTGTTAAACTATGTTTGGTATTAAACTGATGAACAAATTGTGCCCCACAAGCTGGACTACAGTAAAGCTTAGTGCAAGTATCACAGGAAGTCGGCCATTTTGGATTTTGACCCGATTTTGGCCGTTTACAGCCGTCACATTTGATCGAACTCCTCCTAGGGATTTTGATCGATCAGCTTCAAACTTGGTCAGTTGGTTCATAAGGCATGGGTGATTAAAAGTTATCAAAGGTTTGCGTTTTCGCGCCTGCTAAAGGGGGGTTTCCTGGGGTCAAAGTTCACCTATTCGCCATGAAAAACAAAACTGTTATAACTCTTACACAAAAACTCACAGAGGCACCAAACTTTCAGTGATTGATCATCATCGGGTCCCCTACAGTACCCAATGGTCAAATGATGACATCACTTAGGCCACGCCCCCTGAGAACAGGAAGTGTCATGTTTTACTCTGAACGGTCCCTTTCCTACCCCTTTGACCTAATCAACATGAAACTGTCTCCACAGACAGAAAACATGTTGGTGTAATGTGGATTCCAACACCGTTTGTTTTTGATGGAGTAGGTGGGCATGGCGGCGTGGCGACGTGACCTGTAACATCGTGTCCATACGTTTGGCTCTAGATTCCACAATTTTGAGCCGAGCTGCACCAAACTTGACATGAGTGATCCTGGTTGGATCCCTTACTCAAACTATATCGTCATAGTTTGACATCATCTAAGCCCCGCAACCTCAGAACAGGAAGTGCCTTTTTTTTCCTTGGAAAGCTCCATCTCTGGCCCTCTCAACCTAATCAAGATGATTCTGTGTTGGATGACAGATAACAAGTTGGTCTCACTTGCTTTAAAGTGCCAAGAGTTTTCAACAGAGGGCGTGGCAATGGCGGTGTAGCAAAGTTACCTGTAACGCCGTCGCCATACGTTTGGCTCTAAATTCTATATTTTCAAGCCAAGCTGCACCAAACTGACTAGGATGCATCCTTATCCATCCCCGAATAGGAATCCAGTGCAGTATTTGGTGGGCATGGCCTAATTCCCCCTAGAATATTTTAAATGATCAGCCCCAAGCCATGCTTTAACCTAGAAATATGAAACTTGGTACACATGTTTATCTTGACAGGACCTACAAAAAAGTCTCTCGGAGCTATGGTCCAAACCCAACAGGAAGTCAGCCATTTTGGATAAAATCCGTCATTTCCTGTTTTTCATAGACGTCACATCTGATCGAACTCCTCATACAGCTTTTGAGATACAGACGTCAAACTCACTGAGCACACTCTTGAGACATGGAAGGTCAAAAGTTATCACAGGATTTTTTGTATATCAAAGCATGTGGGCGTGGCTAAGTGCCAAACTTTGACTATTCGCCATAAAACATCAAGATGTGATAACTTCCACATAGGTTACAGCTGCATAAGACTTCCTATGGCTGACTGGAGACCAGCCCTGATTACATTTAGGTGGTCAATTGATGACATCAACTAAGCTCCGCCCACTTCTGACAGGAAGTCATCTGTTTTTCTACTGTATGTCTTACTTTTGCTCTATGATTTATATGGGTTTAATCCTGTGCCAACTGAGATAAAATGAGATGATGATGAACTCTGATGCTGGCTGAAGCATGTGAGCGTGGAAAAATGCCAAGTTGTAGTCCCCCGCGGTGGCTATAGGCCGGAGCGGCGCTTGGCTGCGAGGGTCACTCGAGGCTTCTTGCAGCTTTAATATTTGTCTTGTTTTTTATTTATTCATTTATTTTACAAAAAAAAACACCATTTTGAGATGTAGTGGTGGTGGGTACATATCAGCCGTTGTTTGAATACACCACGAGCGTACGCATAATGACCCTGGTTACACTTGTGGATCTGATCACCAAAAGGCAAAAAAAAAAAAAAACTTTGCTAACTTTACAAAAACCTCAAGTTGAGTAATGCTGCTACATGCAGAGCATGATAATGATGATTAGTTAATCCATGCCAGTATGTCATAAGCTTGTTACCAAGAATGCTGATGTTGTTGTTGTTGCCTATTTTAACAAACAAGTCTACAAAGAAGAGCGTGTCAAAATTCCTCCACGGTGATGTGAAAGACTCGGTACCAGTAATAGGAAACATTTAACGGCCGTTGTTGGGTGGCAGAAGGGTTTCTTGGGTTCAGATGCATTTTCTCCTCGTTAAAGGAAATACTCATTACGAAAACACATTTGTTATTGTTGTTTTTGATGTTAGAAATTTTTTAATGAGCTTAAACAATTAAGTGTGACAGGAATCAAGTCACAGAGCACAGCAAACGTATCGCAGTGTGGGGCTGATTCTTGTGCTATGATGTCAGGCCTTTTTACATGTCACCAGGCCTGAATACGTCACAAGACTTGAAGAGTTCATGTTATACCGAAGACGACATGCCCTTTTAAAATGTGTCGTTCAACAAGACAACCAGCCACAAAGCGCCAGCGAACATCAGAGACAAACAAGATTAACATTTTGGTGTGAGCAGCCCAATCCCTGGGATTTAGTCTAATGGGAAACTCTTGGAGTGACGTTAAATATGATGCTTCTTCAGCAAAGCCTTTCAGAAAGGAATACCTGGACCCAGGAAACGGAACGTGTTTGTAACATACGTGGACCAGTTCTCCAAAACAGTGGTTGACTAAATATTACCTCAGCAGTCTACAGAAAAGCTAAATCTTCAAGCATTATTCAGTTTTTAAACTCAAATATTAAGGTTTATATAGAAAAAAAAAATCCACTCCATTTTCAACAACCCAGTATGCCTCCATTTTTTTTTCTATAGACTGATAAAGTACTTTAAATTTTGATGTAATGGCAGAATGTCATTTCTCATTTTTCTTTACCTGCATCCTCTTATCTTTCCCTTGTCATTTTGCCAGTATTGTAGAGATGCTTGTTCTCCTCATTTCGCTTCCAGTCGTCACCTTTATTCTATAGTAATTATCTAAAGGGATGCTTGGGTATTTGTAATGCCTACACTTTACACACAAACTTAGAAATATGACTTGACCTGACCTGAAAATCGGACTGTGAGAGGAAGGTGCTCAAGCTTTCAAAAACAACTTTAAATTCTGCAAACATTCTGCTTTTGTGATCAAGTTCTCACTGCTCCACCGCTAAGCTTCCCATTGACATTTACTGGCTTCCGTTTAAATCTGTGCTATATGTATAGGGATTTTCATGCTATAAGGAAATGTGTTTGATCTGGTTTTTAATCCATCCACCTAAAGCCACGCTTGTTGGTGTGAAACTCACCCTGAATGTTGACTTGACACTCACGGTCATAAAGTAGACGTCTTTTAGGGTTGATTTTTTTTTTTTTTGCTCTAAACACAGCCGAGCAGCTGACAGGAAAACGAGAGATGCAACAATTTATTTTCTCTCCCTGCAGAATCTTTGGCTTCTACAAGGGAATCCTGCCTCCGATCCTGGCAGAGACCCCGAAGAGAGCAGTGAAGGTAGGATGAAGGATGTGTGTGTTTGTCTATGGAAAGCTGAAAAGCTTCTCAGGATGTCACGCAAGGCCCAGGATCTAGTTTCATTGTGAGCTGCCGCCGTACTACCATATGAAAACACTCAAACTGCTGTTACGTAGAACACACGTGCTGATTAAACACATAACGCCCTCAACCATGTCTGCCTCTTTAGACACTCCTGTTTGCCCTCTCCGCAAACCCAATATTGACTTACAAGTATTTGCTGTAAGCCATGGCATGAACGTCATCTTTTGATAGTTATAGGTGAGCAGAATTACCCATTGGAGGTTAGGCTGGGAGCGAGGGGTGCAGACGGAGAGCGCTACTTGGCACTATGCTGTTCTGTAATGAGACGCCGGAGACAAAGTGAACTTTATAAATAAGCACTCACACTGAGAAGATGGGGTAATCGCTCACATGGCAAGCAACACTGCTGATGGTGAGACATTGCTGCACCAAAATATTGGCGCAGATTAACGCTCTCCAGCCACCCCAGCTCTTATTTCCTCTAGAAATTAGAGGAAGTGCCCTTTGCCGAAGTAAGAGATTAAGCCGGATGTTTAGGAGTCCAGTTAGAATCTCGAATCTTAAAGTAGCGCCGTATAATGGGTTGTGCACTTGAAAATGTTTCAGAAACCCTGAGGGGTTAGTTTGGGTTTCTTTATAAAGCTATTAAAAATAGATTAAAAATGTCATGTTGCCACAAGCTTCGTGGAAAGTTTCATAAATCCTTGCAGCGGTGGAAGCTAACAGGATAATCACAACCGTCGTATCAATTCACGTCAACGGCTAATTTGGCAACTCCGCCAGGATCATTCTTTAACAACAGCAACACACTGCAACCTACGGCTTTCTATGCTGCTGCAGAACTGATGCAACATCCAAAAGGTTCCTCCACAGAGCTAAAGCACACTGGTGAGTTACAGCTGATCTGGCAGATGGAGGCGCACAGCACTCAACCAGCATGAGTTCATAGAAACACAAACTTTATTCGTTTTTACCACCGCTCAGAGGATTTAGATACTTTCCACCAGCTCACAGTATCGACATCTTCCTGTTACTGATAAGTTTCAGTAACAGGAAACTTACTGATGTCATGTCATGAGAGTGCAAATGTTCTTACAAACCTTCAGTTGCTACTTCACCACAATAACATCTTTATTGTGCCTAAATTAATCTTGTATTTCAGCAGCATAATCTCACTCTAAACTTTTTTTTTTTTTTAAAGTGAATCATTTAACCTGACTATATTTATTCAGTAGATTATATTTTAAGAAATAATAGCAGTGGAACAACTCCAGTTACCCTTGAATTGCATAATTTTTACAACCTACGTTTTCCAGTAAAATATGACACATTCTCAGATTTAGAGCATTCAGGGAACTTTGAATATTTTGCTTTGCGCTATTTCCCTACATCCTGGATCCTTGATGTTGTGTCTGACCAAGCATTTCTGTGCTGATCTGGTTGTTCTGGATCGTTACCTTGCTAAAAGACCTAATGGTGACTCTTTTTCAGTTTACACGTAGCCTCCGCTAGATATCCGTTTGAAATTCCTGGTACTTCAAAGAGTTCCTGACGGTATATGCTGAAACATCCAACATTTGGATGAGTTGTTTTTTTCCAAGTATTCATCCTAAACCCACAACCTCCTTGTTCCTACATATTAACCAGGACAGAAAAGTTGTCGCCACGGATGGCGTTGCATGTTTTGTGACTTTCCCAACACGTCGTTAATCCTGATCTTGCCTCCACAGTTTTTCACCTTCGAGCAGTACAAGAAGGCGCTGAGTCTGACGCCTTTGTCTCCTGGTGTGGTGAGTGTGCCAAACAGAAGCACCTGAGTACACTGTCGCTTAAGCACACAAACACGCACAGAACCAGGAAGAAAAGTTCATCTGACGTCTGCTTAGCTGCCAAAGTCGGTTAAAGCAAACATGAACGGCCAAAAAAAAATTTTACCAGGCAAATTATGTCATGAGAGTGCAAATGTTCTTACAAACCTTCAGTTGCTACTTCAACAATGAGCTACGCACAAGTACATTTAGAAGGGAAATTACTGTCACTCGTAGCAGATTTTTTTTTTTTTATTGTATATCTATCGACATTGTACAGAGGCTTGATAGTTTATTTTAACAAGTTTACAGTTCTTCGATATCAGTATGACAAATATAACATTGCTTTTCTTTTCAGGCATAAAGACATATCGGATGGCAATGGACAAAATAAATATTTTAACTAGGGATTAAATGATAAAAGCCCGGAAAACCACTTTTGTTAAATGTTAAGCACATGTGAAAGCATTCCTGATGAATGACACACACTCCAAAATGTCAGGCCCATCACTGGTGTATAATAAAAATATATAATAGCTTGTATAAATATCGCATAAGCCGTTCAACTTATTGTTGAAAACCTGTGAGGTTCAGTCTTAGCTCAGGTTTTATCTTTACCGAACAAAAAGAAAAAAAAATCCCAACGATTTTTAGAAATTTGTCAAATGCCATGTTTATTCCGCTGGCAATTTTTGGTTAAATTTATTGGTTAGCATTCTGTGAGGATGAATAAGAACTTACAACACAGGACTGCCACAAACCTCTTTGTATGTTATGTGATCGACCAACACAAAGCAGTACAAAATTTTTAAGTAGAAGGAAAAGTTCTTGGGGTTTTTTCGGTTTTTACAAAAATGTGACGCATTTGCGTTTAGCCCCCTTTTTTGCTAAATAAAATAAAAAAGTGCGTCATTTTGTCTTCAGAAGTCACATAATTAGTACACCGAGTCCCTCTGTGTGTAATTGAATCTAACTACGAATAAAGCTGTTTTATGTAGATCCTGGAGGTTTGAGAACATTAGTGAACAAACAGCATCGTGAAGACTGAGGAACCCAGCAGACAAATCAGAGGTAAATTTGTGGCGAGGTTTAAAACGGGGTTTGGTTTTAGAACAATATTCCATTTCAGAAAGCACTTTCTGTCCCATCATCTGGAAAGGAGAACAGAATGGCATGACTCTGGAGGAGCTGCAAATGCCCACAGCTCAGTGGAAAGAATTTGTTGACCTGCCTAACATTTGTGGTGTGCTCCATGCCACTTCTTTCCCAGATTGGAACAAAGCTATTACTCAAAGAAAGACGTAAGAAGTTCTGCTTGCAGACGGACGCAGCAAACGTGGAAGAATGCCATCTGTTTAGATGAGACCAACTCTTTAGCCCACGTGCAAAATACAATGTTTGACAGGAAACTAACACCGCACATCACCCTGAATATTCCAAACCCCCCTTGAAACATGGTGGTGACAGTGGCAGATGTTTTTTCCTGAGCAGGGACAGTGAGGCTGGGGTCAGAGCTGACGGGAAGGTTTGCAGTTTCCCAGTGAGTGGATGGCGCCTTTGTTTGGCTTTGCTCCTACTGGTTGCCATTGTTTTTCTGCAGATTTTGTCTTTTCATCTTCTATTGGGTATGTTGCATGTATGACTTTCGCCAATGAGTGGTTCCTATGGAGGCATTCTTCCCGACACTTCGATGGGCGAAAGAGAGGACAGAGAGCCGGTGTCCAGGTGAAGCTCTCTGGAAGCGTGGGGTCGTTGGCAAGCGACACCATAAATCTCTCACCACTCGTTGGTTTGGCTTTTGTGCTGATGAGGATTTTACAATCATTTCAACTTTGATGTGTTCCACCTGAAACTCTGCGATGTTACTGGTTTCTTGATTGTCATTGTGCAGAGGCTTACCACGTCCGAATGGACCGTACTAACGGATTTTAGTGACTTTTTATCACCTACTCTCAAGCTGTAAACGTTGGGAATTTTGATGACACTGACCTTTTTGCTTAGAACTTTATCAATATTATAGACTTAAATTTATTCAGTATTTATCAGGACTTCCTCACTCAGAAGGACACAAAGGATTTTGTTTTTACTTTAGGTTTCAAAATTGATTGCATGTCCTCTGAGAGCTTTTTAAATTCCTCGACAGCAGACCTTTTTTCCCACTGATTTTAATCTTTTCTTGGCTCCTTTCAGTGCTGTAGATTCTCAGATGGATCGTTTCTGTTATTTTAGAGAGCATCTGCCCTGTTAAGAAGAGACCATAACCCGTCTCAAACACCACGCCATAGGTAAATGATAACATCCGCTGCTTAAGGTGTACTTGTGGAAAAATTTGACGCCTGTGGACGAAAACCCATTCCAGGTATTTCTTTTGTAGCTCCTTTTAATAATACAGTCAACTTTTTCTTTTTCTAAAAATAGACTTTATTTATTTTTTCCATAGACAAAGTTAGAAAGATAAGTACAATATTTATTTGTCTGCACAGTTCCCTCTCCAGCTGGGCCTTTTGTTTCAGATTGTTTCCTTACCTGGCTCAGCTAACCCTGTTAGCGCCATGAAAGCTTTCTGGACATTTTACCAGCTTGCCTGTTCAAGACTGTTTTTCTGTGTCTCGGTCCTAAATGTACTTAACATGGCAAACATTTCTTTTATTTTATTTCTGGTCAGTTTATCTGAAGAGTGCCGTCATCCACCCGCTTTCAAAAATAATAATTTGTGTTGGTCTGTCATATGTAATATTAACTAAATACATTACAATGCCTTGTTTTACTGATTTTGAGAAGGAATCAAATTCAATAAAATTTTTAACTAAGTGTTTTAATAGTTTTAATCTCTTAACTAACTTATTCTCTACAGTGTTAACTTTTAATGTTTTGCTCTGAATATTTTGTAAAGTCTGTGTGCGGCAGGATGCCTCTTATAAAGAAGATTTCTAATCTCAATGCTACTCTGAAATAATTTAAAATCTACAACTCTCCTCCTTATGAGTAAAACTGAAAACAAAACACAACCCAGAAACAACACATTCCCAGGTATGTGTAAATTAATAATGGAAGTTAGAGGTGCTGTTATGTAATTCTCCTGAAATAAGTCATCCATCCATTGACTGCACCCAGGGGGCTGGTGCATATCTCCAGCGATCATTAGGTGACCCTGGAAAGGTTGCCAATCCATCTCAGGCCAGTAGAGAGACTCAAAGAACAACCAGCCATGCACACACTCACAGCTAAGGAGGATTTTGAGGGACTGATTAACCTGACGGTCATGTTTTGGGACTGTGGGAGGAAGCTGGGGGTACCTGGAGAGAACCCACACATGCACAGGGAGAACATCCAAACTCCACGCAGAAAGTCCATGGACTGACATTTAAACCCAACTGTGTCATTGACTTCACATGAAAACGACTTATAAAAACATTTTAGAGAAACAGACTCCAGTATAAATATTTAGGATGATGCAGAAAAAGCCTGGCACGCCAAAGGTCCATTTATCATCCTCCTCATGGAAGCATCAGTGATGGATTGTTTTCCTTGTAGGCATTTCCAGATCCAAAACTCGTGTAATTTTAAATATCTATTTTGAAATATTCAAATTTAGCGTGCACTGTGGAATCTGTTTTTGTTCTGTTTCCACCTGCCTGTACCTGACACGTTTGCAATTTTACCATAATCTGTCGTAAGCTGACCTCCGCGGCTGCTCATTCAGAAGCAGATTACACCACTTCCAGTGACTCCACAAATAGTTTTACAATCTTTACGCCAGCAAGACGACTGCTCATTCAGTCCCAGGTTTGGAAATGGACAGATTTGAGTTCCCGGGGTGTGGTTATCACACGCCCAAAAATTTTATGGGGGGGTCAATTGTCAGCCATGATGGATGGTTTACCTGTAAGTCCGTATCAAAACCACCTCCACACAGAGAACATCCTCTGCTGGCTTTACAGCCAATGGTGGAGAAATGTTTACCTACCTCATCCATCAAGCTCTTGTTCCACTTCTGCTGCACCTCCTCCCTTACCATCTTCTTCCTGCAAGAGCTGCAAACCTCAAATCCCCCAGAGGCCCGCGTGCATCGGGCGCACCAATTCACATCAGATCATTAGCGCAATTTAATTACAGATTAGCGCGCCGTCTCTCTTTCTCCCAACCCTATTCAGCGCGGCACAGCTGAATGCCTTCACTCTGATTAATGAGGACACACACAGTAATAATACAAATAAGGAATTAAAACATGGCCGCTTGGCTGTGTAAACATTGTGAGGCATGTCTGAGAGGATGGGTCCTGCGGCTCTGACAGCGGGATAAAGACGCAGGAAGAGTAATGAGCTTCAGACACGTTCTCGACATGTTCCCATTACGCCTCTCGCCGAGCATGCATTCATGCACATTTGCACACAGACACAAAAACACGCCGAAATACAAAGCCCGGTGCAAATACATCTGGTGGTGCAGGTTCCATTTTTAATGCGTGGCAGGTATATGAAGTAATCCGACCTGCAGTAGTCGTCTTCTTCAGGACAAATTACGTAAAACTGCAACAGTCTTGCTTCCTCTTTCCCACTCGCCTTCCTTTCCCCTCCTAGATAACATCTAGCATATTGTCAGCTAACACCCTCAGGTGTCTTGCGTGTCTTCGGGAACAATTTGTCTAACCATGACAGAGACATATTTGCATTTTGGAAAAAGAAAAAAAAAAAATTCTAGAAACACTGCTTCACTGCTGAGTTCAACGGTTTCTCTGCTCTGCTCCATCTTTGCCCAGATGTTACCTTCTCACTCTGGGGGTTAAATCATGTCCATCTCCCCTCCAGGCGCTGTCCATTGCCGGCCTCGGCTCAGGCTTGACCGAGGCCTTCATCGTCAACCCGTTCGAAGTGGTGAAAGTCAGTCTCCAGGCCAACAGAGACTCCTTCAAAGAGGTTGAGTGAAAGAAAATGCCAATCTACCTTTTAAAACGTTGCTTAATTGTTCACGTTTTTCTTCACGGCTCCTCGATGAGATCCTTTACAACTCTCTCTCGACAGCAACCCTCCGCTTTCGCCCAAGCACGACGTATCATCGACTCAGACGGCTTTGGATTGAGAGGTCTAAATAAAGGGTTAACGTCAACACTGGGACGCCACGGAGTTTTCAATATGATCTACTTTGGATTCTACTTCAATGTTAAGGACGCGATCCCGGCCAACCCGGTAATATGCGAGTGAAAAATCTGCACTGTGTGGAATTTCGTCTGCGGCACATTCCTGCTGCTGTGCCTCAGCGCTGCCTAACCTTTCCTGACTCTGCCTACTTTTGGCTAACCTCAGCCTCTATGATCCTCACATGTCCTTGCCACATTGCTGCGGGAGAATAACAAGTGTTTAACAGTATGATTAGCTTGCACGGCACGGAGGAAGCAGAAATCAGAGAGAAGCTTCCAAGATCAGCCCCTCTAATACCTCGTCTGTTTGCTCTTCATAACATCCTCAAAGTTTCGGATTACACATCCGGCAGCGCCTGATGGCCCAAACAAAAGTTAATTTTGTTTAATGGAAACGTTACCATACGCCACTTCCACATGTACAATCCAGAGCATTAGATTAGAAGTCCAATGAACTAATTGGAAGCAGACAACCGTACTATTTTCAAGAGGAGGTTACAGTGGGAGGCCCGGTTCTGTTGTATTTTTCCAATTTTTTTTTCCAAAGCTGCATAATGTACATTGAAGTGGTCATCCTCTGTGAATAATGATTATGCGGCTAGACGACTTAAATAACTTTCTTCTTGGGTTGTGGCCGTTGCTTGTAGGCTTCATCCATTTATGTGTGCGGTGCAGGAGTTTTGTTTGCGAGAGGCTAACGACACACGCTTTTAAAATATACAGTGACTTGTAAAAGTCACTGCTTAAAGTTTATACTGTTTAAAACGTCTTGTGATTTTGTCTGATCGTTTGCTACAACTTAAGTGTGTTTTATAGACCTATAGAGTATACTCTTAAAATAAAGGAAAGTGTAGTTCCAGGTCTTTTGGGCTATGTCGATACCAACTTTGTACATCTAGAGACTGAAATGTATCCCCTTTTCTCTTTGTGAAGTAACTCGTGTGCTCAGTCGCTTCATCTGTGAACATGGAATAATGGAATATGCTTCAAGCTAAACCGTTCAGCTGTAGCTCTGGCTGTATGTTCAGCGTCGTGTTGTGAACCTTTTGCGCGTCCTGGTTGTCCTCCATCCGTCTCCTCATTAGATGGAAGGAGACAGCTTACCTGTCTCAACAGAATATCAGCATTCATAGCGCATGATGCTGCCACCACCATGATTCATTGAGGGTGGTTTGCATAAATATTTTTTTTAATGATTTTTATGCAAAACGGAATTTTGCAAGAAGGTAAAAAGTTTAATTTTTTGTCTCTTCTGGCCGGAGCAGCTTCCACATGTTTGCTCTTTCTCCTTTCGACTTGGACTTTATTTATGCCAATAATCAATATAAAATTAAGTGGCTCAAAGTTGGATTCTTTTAATAAACAAATGATTTCTCAGTGCGATTGGTTTCACTTATTTTTATTTAGACGTAATGGGGTTTGATACGTATTCACGGTGCACAGTTCTGATTTAATTTTTATTTAAAACCTTTAGTTTTATTTGACCTTGTAATCATGCACTAATTTCTACTTGCCAGTCAAAAATCCGTTTTAATGAAATACAGTACAGTTTTCACAAAATGTGAGCCTGACACAGCACTGTAAATGTGTGTTTTAGAGACTGAGCTAAAGTTTCATTGCTCAAAGCTTGTCAGCAACATGAGCAATGAGCTTTCAAGTCAATCATGTCAATAGTCAAATTTAGATTACCGAGTCCGGGCTTCTGTTGTGCGGACATTTGAATAGCACATAGGAGGCAGATAGCACACTGCCATCATTCACCAGGGGATGTGTGAGGAGATGTTTGCTTAAGGCTGTTAGGAAGTGGCTTGATGGGTGTACTTAGGCCGTGGCTATATTCCTCCCCCCGCCACCCCCTTAACCCGCATCCCACTTGAAAAAAACAGAAGAAGTGGGATTAGATGTTGATTTACCACAGCTCTCGGGGTGTCCAGCCTCTTGAGAAAGCCCTGGACCGGAGAAGCTGCTGTCATTTGTAAAAATATCCTGGCCAATTAGCTGTCAGAGCTCTCCGAGTCTGGGCTTCTTTGGTACAGTAATACCCCTGTGCCGAGTCACAGGCCAATTACCCAAATTGTCCCCATATGCCTCCCTAGTCTGCCTGCGTGAACCCTGTTTATAAATCCTCCGTCTTGGCTCCGCAAAGAACATGTGGTTCTGCTCAGCCAATCACAGCGCTGCACCACAGTCAGGAAGCGCAAATTTGCCCCTCGGAGCCCCTCCTTCCACCGCCATAAAATGATCCGGGCTTTCATGCCAGGTTTGAAATCATGCGCTCCGATCCCGTCGTCTCTGTTTCACTTTCGCTCTCGCATAAAAATGCAGTGTCAAATTACTGTGTGTATTAACTTAGTGTCACTTCTTTTTTGTGTGTGTGTTTTTTGTTTTTTTTAGTTCTCAAAACGTTTCCAATGAAGATTATGCTTGTCAAACCAATAAGCTGCAACCTCATCTTCCAAACAGGACCCCACGTTAGAGTTCCTGAGGAAGTTTGCGATCGGCCTGACGTCTGGCACCATCTCATCATGTGTGAATATTCCCTTCGACGTAGCAAAGAGCCGCATCCAAGGGCCCCAGCCGGAACCGGGAGCCATCAAGTACCGCACCTGCTTCCAGACCATGGCGCTGGTGTACCGCGAAGAGGGGTAAAAGCAACGGCGATAAAATAACGGGGCGCCAAACGTCCGTCCTGCAACTTTTTATTGCGTCCCAGTTCCAACAGGCTTGAGTCAAAGAACTCAGTTATGTCCTCACACAATCAGGATCTACAGAGTTCTGTGAATGACGCATCTAAAAGTTGCAGGCCCTCCAGGACTGGACACATGTGCCTTGAAGGAATAGTCCCGTTTGAGCTTCTGTTAAAGGGTTAAAAGGTTAAATAGCAGTTTATATCTTAACTCTCTTGGCGTCAGAGTTTAGAATAAATTGGCCCCGCTTGTTCAAAAGGGGCCGAGACCAAACCCAGACTCTTTATGTGTTAAAAAAAAAAGAAGAAAAAAAAGTCTGGTTTCCAGTGTTGGAGCAGTGAATGCAAACGGGATTTATGAAGCTTTAAACCAACATTATCTGAATCGGTCTTTAGAAAGGTCTCAGAAACCCACGGTCACAAAATAAATGTATTCGTTAAGGGGAAGACGTAGTGTTTTAAAACTTTATATATATATATATATATATATATATATATATATATATATATATATATATATATATATATATATATATATATATATATATATATATATATATATATATATGCCACCACTGGCCTCATCTTTAACCCCACTTTCAAACTCAAATGTTTAAGATGAAACAACTGCAAAATGTAACCACTTTTCCTCTGTGGTCTTGTCAAAATAACTGTCTGATATCAAAGGAAAGCCGTGTATTTTACTACTTTAGGTGAAGGATTTTTATTATTTTTATACCTGTGTGAAACTTTGTGCGTTTCACACAGAAAAAATAATTGATGGTACTCCAACCACTATTTCCTGCCTAAATAATTACCAGCTTCAGGGCAAATTACTTCCCAATACAAATGAAATGAAGGTTTAAAGAAAACAGCATTACATAAACTACATGAACATTTCTAACAAACTGAGTAGTTTTAAGATGGTAGCTCTGCTCTTGTTCCTGAGTCTTTAGCTTCATCCTCCAGAATCTCCTAATCTGAATGCAACCTTATTCCTAATCCATGTGGTTTTTTAATGAGTTGTGTGTGTAAAACGTCTCTAGATAACCTGATTATAAATACGCATTGATCTATCAAAGGTTGAAGGATGACCTAAAGAAACGACATCTGTTTATGCAGCTAGCATAGTTAGCTGTTTTAGAAACTGCACCAGTATGGACTGAGTTGCTACAAAATGCCCAAAAAGTTCTTGATGTGTGTTAGAAATAAGATGAGTTGCGTTTTGTTAAAGGAAGTTGGGCAAAACTTCATGCACCTCAAAGTAGACTTGGCGAAAACGTAATATCTGACATCTTCGAAGTGTTTTTATCAACTGATAACTCGCAGCCAAACAACTTGAATTCCCCCCAGGGGTTTTTATAGATATTTGAAAAGTACAAACATTACAGTTCTCGCTTCAAATATGGATTCTTCAGTCACTTTATTCTTGAATCTTTATCCATTAGTAAATGTTAGAAACTTCACTGATAATCGTAGCAAGAATCCTGTTTCAGTTTAGGTGCATGTTTATCACGCTGCGCTTGAAGCAACAAGTAACAGTAAACGGCACAAGTACCAGAACTTTGCAGGGATATGTCTGCAGGCTTGTTTTGCTTTATTGAAACACGTGAAAAGGAAGAAATTTAGCTAAACTGTGAACATTTTCAGTGAGAAATTAATCTTGCCATGAATTACTTCAACTGTCAGTGCCTTACCAGTATTGCAGCCAATTTAAATCTTGCAGCAATGTCACCAGGGATGCAAAATGAAGTCAGTAAGAGAGTTATGCACTTCAGGTAGGATATTAGCTGCTCACAATCTTTTGACATGCTTCTGAAGTTCTGAAATGTACCTTTATGGTACATTCACACGTTTTAGTCTACAAGCAAACTTTGGTCGTCCTAAAAACCTCGGTCTTGGTTCTGTTGAAGCAAACCTTGGCGTGGTTCACTTCAACAGAGGAAGTAGATTAAAGCACATGCCACTTTAGGTAAAAACAACAAAAACAAACATGTGAGTCTAGCGCCGGCAGGAGAAATGGCTCTTAGTCGTTTTCCTAAAGAATAAAGACAATTGCTACAACCGCTAACATCTGACGCCACTGCATTTTTGTCCGCGTTTCGTGAAGAATGAAGTTGCACTCGTCTTCTTCTGAGGTATTCATGTTGTTGCCTTCAGGGGTTCTTGGTGCGCTGCCACCACTGGCAAAGGGGGCTACACAGGTTTTACAAAGAGCTCGGTTCGTTTTGCACAGTGCGGTTTGAAAACTAACCAAGCCAGCTGAAATTGTAATCAAACCGAGTCTACCGGACCATCAGGTGCGAAAACCCCCTTAATGCAAAGCCGTAAAACAAGAACGTCAAATTCTATGCTGCGCTCAGCATGATGCCAATCATAAATTTGATCAGTGAATGCAGACGTTTGTCACTTCTGGGGTAACTGTGGACGAACTCTCAAGCCCCAGAGACTTGACAGCTCCAAACGGAGGTTTCAAGGAAAGATGTATGATATGTTAGCAGTTGCCCCGGGCTTTCTGTTTTGCCCCCATGCCGCTCCCTGAGACAAGACCCCAAAGAGATGTTTGTCGTTAGTGGATGTTGTTAGTTTGTAGATGGGGTGGGGGTAGCGGCCCGAGCGGCACTGAAGCCTCGTCGCGGGCATGCACAAACCGTGCCCCCGCCGCCACATCCAGTCCCCTTCCCTTAACACAACACAGTCTCAGCTAATTAGTGGTCCCTATGGGAGACATCGTTAAGCAGACCCTAACGAGCCGCGCGGCGCTCCACGGGTCAATCTAATCAGACAGAGGGCCAGGGAGGAAGTGGGTCGAGCCTTATTAACGCCATCATTGGCGGGGGCAGGGAGCGGGACAAGGAGCACGAGGCAGAGGCAGGCAGCCGCTGATCACCTTGAACGCATTAAGGACAGGTATTCGCCAGCGCTAGCCTGTTAGTCCCCGATGGGGTGACAGACGTGCTCAGGCAGCAGACAGACGGAAAACGAGGCGAGATCAATCGACATCAGCAGGAGCGGAGATGTGTGCGTTGCAGAACGTTCCCTCTCAGGTTATCACCAAAAGAGCGATCGATTTTACTTGTTCGTCACCTTGAAGTTGCAGCCAGAAAAGGCGATCCTGCTTTTATCGAGCGTTGAGCCAGAATAAACGCTTTATCGTTTAGTTGCTGAATATTTCTGCTGCACTGATGTTTGAAATCAGCAAATTAACCCAAGGAAACGTTTCCTATTGATTATAAAGAAGACATATTTAAACTGAGACTGAATTTCCTTTTTCTGTGTGTTTGTTGTTTGATTACTTTGCTTGTGTGTGTCTGTATTTCTAACTCATTTTTCCTTTTTTTTTCTGCAGCTTCTTGGCTCTATACAAAGGTTTGGTTCCCAAGATCATGAGACTTGGACCAGGTAAAAAAAAAGTTTGACACTTTACGCTCAATGTTTTAGTTTTATAATGTAAATTTAAATGTTGGTGTGCAAACCTAAATCAGTAATGTTTAACATTTGAAACACTGATTTTGGTACATTAGTAGGAATTATAAATTACATAACTAAGCAAAGCTTTCTATAAAATCATTTCTGGTACTTGTATCACAGTACCTTGCCTTTTGTTTCAAACCCAATGAACTTTTTCACACTTCAAGATATTGCAACCACAAACTTCTGTGTGTCAGCTGTGGATTTTTAATATATTGCGGGGGGAAAAAGCATAGTTGGGAAGTAGAAAGTTTCTACAAATAAATATCCAAAAAGAATGGAGATGATTTGTTTCCAGTTTCCTGAGTCAACACTTTGTAGAACCTGATTTTGAGAGAGCTCGACTTACTGTAACCCACTTTACCCCAGGCTCATCTGCCGAGTCCCTTTGTCCTCATGATGCTGATTGATCCGTAATATTCTCCAACAAACCATTTCATAAATGTGCCCAACTTTTTGTATTTGTGTGCTACACAAAATCTGAAAAAATTTCAGGATTTTTTGTAACACAGTAAAATGTGAAGAAGTTTAAGGGTTGTGCATGTTTTTGCGAGGCGCTGCATGTTTGCTTTCAGCGATCAGTATACATGTATTTAAAGACGCAGTCTAATGGAGGCTGCAAATCCCCTTAATCCTCATTTAAATATGACAATAAAAGCAGTGCTCCTGTCATGTCCTGTGTAAATGAGACTGGGCTTCTCCGTCGTGTTTTGCTGCAGGTGGAGCGGTGATGCTGCTGGTCTACGAATATGTGTCGATGTGGTTGCAGAAACACTGGTAACGAGAAAACCACAGAAGAGAAACGAAAGCCTGTAATTTCTGCTCCAAATTTCTTCCTCATTGACTGAATTGGTGACTCACCATGAAGCCTTTGTTTTTGTTTTTTGTTTTTTTTGTTTTTTTTCTAAGATTTATAAAAATACCAAAACAGTGTTCCCATATTTGGACAATACATCTTGGTCGCTCAGGAATGAAAGCTGTGTGAACCAATAGCACCAAAAAGTATTCAGATTTTTTTTTTTCTTTTTTTTTTTTTTTTTTTTTACCAAACGCTCCCAGCATAGACAAAACAGTGCCGACTTTAGAAAGTGACCTTTGTAAATGGAGCTCTAAAGTTATTAGACAAATTTTTTTTTCTGTGCCGCTGTTTGTCCAACTTGTTTAAAATGGGTCAGTTTGGTTTTTTTTGGGTTTTTTTTGTTTGTTTTTTTACAAAAATGGACTAAATAAATAGGTAGTTGCCTTCACTTTACAACAACTCTCCTGTTATCCCCTCTTTTGTCGAGATGAAGCCGTTCATAGACGATTCCAATATTTTAATTCTTACTACATTTTAAAACGAACATTTTTAAGGCTTTCAATTTAAAAAAAAAAAAATTATCCAAAGCACTAAAAACTTCATTTAAACTTCTCTAAATGAATGAATTAAAATGTAACTAACTTTGTAAACCAACATGCGCCTCAGATTTGGAACGACACAAACGCACACAGTAAAGACGGGAAGGTTCTCCTCCTCTTTGGTTCTTCTTCTTTTTTAGGATTAGAAGAAGTGATGACACTTGTTCTTTAGTGTCATCCATCCAATCAGTTTCCCTCTCTGTACAACAGGAAGCACCCGAGCATGCTGCTGCCACTGCTGTTTTTCACTGCAGCTGATAGTTGTCCTGTCAACAGATTCTCCCACCTGAGCTGTGGACTTGTGCAGCTCCTCCATAGTTACTGTGTTTCTCTTGGCGTTCTCTCCTATCGGAGCTCTGCAACCTTCACAGCCCAAAGTGTCGTTTCCTCTCTCAGGCCATTCGAACAAAACTTGCTTAGAGCTGTAAATGTCGCAAAACCATTTGGGGGGAAAAAAGACAACTTGTCATTTTTGATGAATATATATACTCTCGAAAATGTATTTTTAAGAACCGACGTATTATCTTTTTTTCCTGATCTAAAAGAAAGATGAACAAAAAATGTAGCAAAAAAGATATTTTCTTTCTGCGAGATGGAAAATGATGAATTTTTTTTTTTTTAAATATCACATATATTCCAACAAACGGATTTTAAAAGCGCATCACTGGCACTATTAGTGTCATTTCTCTGTAGAGATTCAAATCAAATATTACAAGAAGAAACCCAAAAAGAAACAAAAAAAAAAACACCAGATAAAACCTGCATTTCTTATATATATATATATATATATATATATATATATATATATATATATATATAATTTGTTTGTTTTTTTATCCTAACCTGGATTTAAACGTTGATCCTGAGGCCTTCACAGAGCAGGCTTCATGTCGAAGTTAAATTACACACAGGCGTACTATTTGTCTCTTATTTTCTTTAAGGCTGTCCAATTAAATGGGGGTTAAATGCAAACTCGGCTCACTGCCACTTTCAGATTTTTGTTTTTTTTTTAATTTAGAAAACCTTTTCCTTTCACTTCAGTCATGCGCTACTGTGCGTTGATCACAATAACATGAAATCCCAACAGAATGCATTAAAGTTAGTTTTTGAAATTACCATTTTCAACCTTTCCATGATCTGAAATTGACCTTTTTTTCTTTTTTCTTTTTTTTTAACTACGCATAAAATATGGAGTTTTGTTTCCATGTTTTGTTAAAAAATTGAAAGGTTGAAACAATGTGCTCCTTATGCGCTGGTGCGAGCTGCGGTCGGGATGCATTCTTCCCCGTGCCCTAATGGCCGACTTGTGCTGTCACACATCCGTCTTCTCTGCTCGTGTTTCACCTCGGCGCTGATATAAGCGTATCGGCTTTCCTTCCGTTTACCGCGCCATCACTCGCTTCTCGTCTCCCTGCCATCCCAGCCTTTTGTTGTTTGACTAGCTGTCAGCCGAACAAGTTGCGCCTGCCAGCTGAGTGTCAGTCTCTTCCGTGTCTTGAGTGTAGCTTCCAGTGCAAGCTTAAACAACACGCTTTAGAAAAATCCTAATGAGGCCTCGGGTCCTTTGTTCATGTTCCCTCCCTCGGCCCGCATATCTTTTTCACAAATATGCAATCTCACAAACACACCTGTCCGAGAGCCGCGGGGCGTCGCGGCTGCCCTCGAAGACCCTTCTCGTGACCTTATCTGGTAGCTCCGACTGACCGAGCCACGTTGGCATTTGACAGCCGCCCCCCTTAATGTGGGAGTTTTCCTCTGCGCCAAACTAAAACGGCTGCTGCCTTTTTTTTTTTTTTTTTTTTTTTTTGTTTTGCCTGGGGACCTGCGGTGATAGATGAACAACCGTGGCTCGCAGACTGATGAAATCGTAAGCTCACAACCTGTCCTTTTTTCGTAATGAAGTGCTCAGCGTGGATGTTTGTTTCGGGCCTGACAGCTTGCAACATGCACGCCCAAAATTGCCGGTAGCTAGGCAACAAAGCCACCTTCAGCTGAATTCCCCGCACATCTTGATCACCATAAATCAGCAAAATATGCGGCCTCCGTATGAAGCGCTTCACCTCGGCGGTTCCACTCTGACGAACCTCCAATCTGCGCTCGGCTCTGCTTGTGTTTTCCAATGCAAACACAGTCGGTGATTAATGTGCATTAAAATCTACCAGAGTGAGGGTGCGTGCATGCACAAAGACATGCTGGGTTCGTCTCTGCTGATTTCTTCTCTCCCCCGCCCCTCTGCCCTCCACCTCTCTTAAAATCCCAAGTTTGAGAGGTTTTGCTCACCTGTCTGCTCGACGTTGTTGTTTTAAGACATTAGGAAAACACTCTGGCTGTCGTCAGCTTCTTTGAAAAGTGCTCACTGAGCAGAAGCACGCACAGAGCACCGTGTTCAGCCAGTGTCAACATTCTCTGCTCTGTGTTACCCTGCAAAAACCGAAGGCTGTCTTGTTTCTGATTGCATGTGAAGAAGTAAAGATAACCATATGACACTGAAGTCAGACTCAACATAATTAATTATAAACACGTGTCGGCCCCTATTTTCAAAACTGCATCTTGTGGACCATAAAGTTGAGCAGCGAGGGCTTTTCGAGCACCTTTTTTTTTTTAAATATATTCATCACGCGGCCTTCAGATGAGCTTGAATTTTAATGTTTTGAGTCAAAGGCCATTTCTTTTTTTTTTTTATTATTTTTTTGTTCTTGGAAGAAAAAGTTGACTTTAAAACGGCATCCAACCCTCTTCTACTAGCAAAAGAATCATTAGCCGTTGACGATAGTTGGTCTTCGGTTAAAGGATGGTGGCGATGGCCAGCCTCTGCAGTCTGCACGTCGCCCCCCCCACCATCCCCCTACCCCCAACGCGATGTGGTTCACGTACGGTCAAACACTGCGACCGTGAGCAACGGTCCGTGACCACTGGATGCGGGGAGAGGCGTTTTCCAAGTCAAATTAGCTCATGCATGGGGCGGACTGTTGACACTGCAACGCGGAGGCACTGTTTACGCTGCGACACGGGACGGATAGACAAAAAAAAAGAGAAAGAAAAAGCGAAACACCTTCTCGAGTTCCCTCAGCAGCAACATGGGAGGAACAGAAAGGGAGCAGGTGAGCCGCTTTATCAAGAGATCAATCTGCGCCTCCACGCCGCAGCGCAGTTTGTTTAAATCCCCGGTTTCCACTGCAGGGCTAGACGGGGCTTGCTCGACGCGCAGACGAATAATTTATTACTCCACACTTTTCCCCCTTTTTGAAATATGCAGAAAGCGTTTCTTTTTTTGTTTTGTCTTTCTGCAAACTTGTTATATATAAAGTTTTCTTACTTGACGAACGCGGTGAGCCGATCAGAAACGTGCCCCGGCTCGACCACTTATCTGCCCGTCGATTTTTCCCGTGCGGCGACGTTTCAGTTCGCCGTTCCTTCCACACAACGCAAAACCCCATACAAACCTTTTAAATCACAAAATAAACTGAAACTTATTCTGTCATGAATAGAAATGGAGGTTTAAATGGACAACATGACATTGTAATTTACAATGTAATTTATGGTCTGTTTTTTGCAAACTGACATTAAAGGAAGTCTAATTTACTTTTAATGTAAAATATATAGTTAAACCCAATATTATTCATACCCCTGGCAGACTTAAGCTTGGAATATATATTTTTTTTTTCTAATTTGATTAACATTGACTGGAAGTTATATCGACGTTTGCGAGTCGCGTAGTTATTGTCCAAACTTGAATCTGATAGAAAAAGTGAAAAGACGCAAACTATCGGTCACAAACGTTTTGGCTGAATGAAAATAACTTTACATCTGAATTATTTTGGTATTTAGCTGTACTTCAAATAGTTTTAGGAATAATAAAATATATATATATATATATATATATATAAAATACTCATTGCCCTGATGTAACCACAATTTTTTACATTTTCTGCACATTGGTCACAATGCAGATTTATTACTTTCAACCGAGATAAAGAGCATGAATAGATGCGATGAGGTCAGAAGACACTCCTGCCTGTGCTGCTTTACAGGCCGACATTGCCGTATGTTGCGATGAACTCGCCGCACTCAAATTCTTCCTGATGGACTGCCCAATGAGGCATGACACATGGAAATCAAAAACGCAGACTTTGAGGGCCGGCTCGCTGTTTTCGTTTGGTTTTTGTTTATGAAAAGCAGCTTCCTAATCATGTAAATCAGACCAGAGTGCCAGAATACCCCGAATTTAGCAGAGATGGAATAAAATGAGACGCTGAAAAAACATTTTTCTTTTCCTTTTTTCCCCGCGATGTGGTGTGTACCGTGTTAATACCTCCAAAACAAGCAGGAATGCCCCGGAGGGGGGGGAAAAAAAAAAAATCGGTAAACAGCCAAACAATTTAATAAGATACATTCAATTTCACTGTGCAACATTTGTCAATTGTTAATGCTCTGCAACATAATTCCAATTCTGTCCTAATGTGCATGGAGACTCCCATGCATTCTGCAACGCTAATTGCACTTCATTCAACGTACCTTAACCTAAATAAATAAGACTTCTGTGTGGAGCTCTTTCTTTGGCTACACTTTTAGTGAAGTGGGGAAAAAGCAATGCTCCATTTATAAAATCATAAACAACAACCAACAAAAAAAAGCATACAAACTTTAAAAAAAAAAAAAAAAAAAAAGCAATAGTAATTTACAAGCACCCTGAAACACTCATGCAAAGTGTTTTTCTTTAGGTTGATTGTATATTTCTGAAGTCGTACATTACCCCGTTTTTGCCCAAAGAGTGTGCAGTAAAGAGTCTGAGAGGAATAGTGTTGATGGGTGGAGAGTGGTGGTCACGCACTTGTCCCTTCAGAACACCTGCTCTGCGCGTCCTTTTAGACAACGAGTTTGTTGTGTCGACCGTTTTACTCCTTTCGGTCTCGCCGTGTTGAGTTTGGAGTGCAGCGCAGGGGGGGAGGCAAGAGGGGGCGAAGGTCGAGGGAGAGCGTCCCGCATTCGGCGGCGGTTCTCAGTCCTTCATAGAAGGGCGACTGCAAGAGCGAAACGACAGGACTCGAAGTCCGTTGTCCTGTCCCGTCCACTCACCCTCACACCGCCGCCGCCACTGCTCACTCAACCCCCACCCCAGACTCTGTCCGTCTCTAGTCCTCGGAGGGAACGCTCAAAGCACCGACGCAGCGACCGGGTGGATGGCGTCGCGGCTCGCCGCTATATTCTTGAAGGCCAGAGGGCCGGCGAGGTCACAGCTGTGGGGAGATAGAGCACTGCCACTGGCCGGCTGCCATGTGGGTCCGGTCACATAGGCCGACGTGGTGGCGCTGTACCCCATGTAGTGTGACACTTGGGTGGGAGGGTGGTAGGGAGGGATGCTGGGCGCTGTGACATAGCTGTTCGCTGTGGGCAATCCACTCGGCGTCTGGAAACGAGAAGGGAAAAGTCCAGATTAAATCTGCAACGTGGATCAAAAAGGTCAAAACTTATCCAGTTGGTTTTGTTTGTGGTTGTTGTCCTCAACCGAGTCCAGTTTGAGTCGCTTTCTTAGAATAAATGAAACGGATGTCATTTGGTGGCAACACTTTTATGAATTTTGGTGACTTTAAGATTTGAGAGTTTGAGAAAGCTATATATATATCTCACACACACACATATACACACACACATACACTGTGGCTTTAGAAGCAAGCTGCAGCAATAAGTGAAAGTAATATCGGCTTAATTATAAACAGCAGATCTAAATCCCTAACTTCACAGCCACCACATAAAAATCCCACTGTCCTGATTTTGATGAAAGTATGACTGATCAATTATGCGCGCTCACGCTCCTGCCACACATTAAAGGAGCATAACAACCATACATGGGTGGCTGCAGTGTTTTGTTTTTTTTTTGTTTTGTTTTTTTTACTTTGCGCTGAAAATGGACGTTTCTCTGTCAGCGTCCACATACCACACCAGCCGATGGAGTACAGGCTTGTTGGGGGACGCCACAAAACAGATGTCATGATAGATTTGTGGGGGGGGGGTGGAGAAGGAGGCAGCAGAAGAGGAAATATGATAGAAAATGAGGAAAGGGAGGGCTACGGCGCAGGAACAGGCTCTGCTGCTCTGGCACAGGAACAGGATTCAACTGGAGGATTTCACATTTTGATCATGGAGACAGAATTTCTTCTCGTGGGTGGTCTAGCTAGTACTAGCACAAATATGTTATTAGTTTTTACAACTGGGATTTTTTTCCCCGCACTTGCATGCCTGTTTGAAAAAATTTTAAAACTAATGGTAATAATAATAATAGTAGTAGTAAAAATAATAAATGCATTATTCAAACTGTATCTCTTAGCCGTTACGTTAAAGGTGTCGGAGGAACGTGGAGGTCCCGAAAAGGTCGTTTTGAAAACGGCTCAAATTTTCCATCATACTTTTCTAAATCCTTTTTAATGCCTTTATTTTCTCCAGGTGTACGGATATCAAAGAGTGACATAGTGCCCCTCCTGCACCCCCAATCCCAAATCTGTTGCTGCACACTGACGGTCAGTCGACTGAAAGAATGCCAGCATTCTTTTGCCATTTTTACAAGAGAGTTAGCTGCTTAAAAAAATAAATAAAAAAGAGTAGAACAATGGAAACGGTAGTGGCATGAAAATTAAATGAGAGCCCTAGTCCACAATTAATAAGGTAAATTTTCAAGATTTAAAAAAATATATACATATATTAATAAGCTAAGAGCGTGGTGTCTGTGAAGTAGCAGACTTCAGAGTGGCTACCTGAGCAGATAACCAGACTAATTAACCAGCTGTTAGCCACATTTCATATTTGTTGCTCTTTAATTAGCAGTATGGCAGAAAGTTAAATTTAAAGTATGTTTATTCTATATTGTTACTTGGTCTGTGTGCCAAAATTGCAATAGATATTTTTTTTTTACCTTAAATCATGAAAACTTTAGTAATCAACATGCTACGTTCACAGCAGTGAGAACAGCTGCTTTTCTGTTTTAAATAAAAGCAATTGAAATTACGCTGCGCTTTTTAAAAATGCCTTTTGTGTGACTTTAGTGTTTTTTCTCAACTTTGTCACGACATGAGAACGTTACACAGGCTTACTGCTTACTTTATGACTTTTTTGTTTTTAATCATTATAAGCCATGAAGATGGAGCAAGATTTTTTGTTTTAGTCGCTTTCTTAGCTCATAGCAGGCCACAAAATCCCATCTGCGGAACGGTGCCAAGTGTATGTCTTGTGCAATTTTCTCAAAGGTAAAGTACAACACAGCAGCTGCACACACACACACACACACACACACACACACACACACAGAACACGGTCCATCCTGATTGCATCATTTTGTTGGCTGTCTACTTTTTTTTCCCCTCCTTCCTTTTCTGAATATTTTTAAAGTAGATCAACTGCTGTATTTTTGGCTCACGTGATGTAATAACTGACTTGCCTTTTTTTACCATTTTATTAATTACGTTGACATAATTGGCTACAAAGACACATGAGATTAAAAGCAGATCAAAATGAACTTGAATAAAATGAAATCATTTTTAAATGTACTTAATGTATTGGCTCGAGCTTTTATTACGTGGCTGTAAAGCCAGATTTCTGTTTATCCTTATGCTCGATTAAGATTTAAACGCCTTCCATTAATCCCACTGTTTATTATTTAAATCAGTGTTGTGGCTTCAGCGTTTCTCAATGCTTTTTTTTTTTTTTTTTTTTTTTTTTTGGTGGGGGCGGCATGGCGGAAAGCATGACGCCTGCTTCCCTTTCAAGGCAGCTAAGCAGCATCCACTCCGACTGCACTTCCCGGCGTGACTTCAACTCCAACACAGCTCGGTGATGCTGCCCATGTTTCCATGGATACCTCTGTCCCTCCCTGTTATCGGAGCGAAGCCTCCAGGCTACCTGTTTGCAACCGCAGCGTCTGGCCCTGCAGACACACGACCTGCTGGCCACTTCTGCTTTTTTAGTTTGATCTAGCCTGCTAATGCTCGAGCTAAAAATAAACTCTGGAATAGTCCTTTAAACGGGTTTACTCTTGGCTGCCAAAGCCAGGGAAATGGAAAAAAAAATCAGGCCTGCATCTTAAGGGGATGTTTGTAATTTAGAAAACATAGGAGCTGTACATGTTTGCATGACTCTCCACTAGTTCTGAGAATGTCTGCTTTCTTTTTCCCTTCTGTTTAAACGTATTCTTCTTAATGCTTGAATTTAATTTCCTACTTAAGTATTTTTTTGCGGGGGATATCTGTCTACCAAATTATGTTTTGGGAGCGCGCTCAGAGCGACATCCCCAGATAGATTTATTGCACATTGAGCCTGAAATTTCCCCCAACTGACTGATGAAGTGGGACGATCAATCACGCCTCGTGGACATCTCTCGAGATTCTTTTTTTTTTTTTTTTGCTCTTGTCAAATAAAGAGGAAAAACATTCGTGCGCACGCGCCAATGCACCGTCACCAAAACCAACCTTTTCGCAATTTATGCAAAATTATGATCCGCGTTTGCGTCCAAAACTTATAAATTTTACATTTATTATTATTTCATTGGAATTTATGCTAAAATTTAAAAAATAAACAGCTTACTTTAAAATATATGATTTATGCCTTGTGTATCTTGAGGCCTATTTTTCGCCTTTAAGTCTAAACGCGCTGTTGCGTGTGAAACTGAAATAGAGAATTGATTTCTCTATTTCAGAAATCACTGTGTGTGTGCATATATATATATATATATATATATATATATATATGCACACACACAGTGATTTTAAACACTCACTTTTAAACAGAAACGAAATGAAAATATAAAGAATGTTTCTGGAAACATAATGTGTTCAACTTTATGGGCGCCACTGTTGCAAATCTGATAAGTTTTTATTTCATAAAAAATAAAAATGATGTCCAACAGGCATTTAAAAAAAAGTTTTTACACTCCATGTTTTTAAAACCTCATAATTGTCACGAGGACATCGGCGTCCTCGTGCACCTATTGACTCGCATGTAAGTGTTTTTGGGGAGGTGACAGTTAAGGGGTTAATAGCTTAAACATTCACGGCTGCTTTAAGCCGCTCACATTAAATCAATTACTCTGTTCTCGAATAATTTACCAGAAAACCAAAAAAATCTGACTAATGATTTTTCAGGAGGGTTTTTTTTTATGAGTGGAAATACGTTCGCAATTTAATTTAAGCCCATAATATTATTTTATGAAACCTCTTTGACTTGTCAGTTGCTAAATAAATAATCCCCAAAAGAAATGACCAAGCAGCAGGACCAACGGAAAACCCTGCTTGTAAAATGAAAATAATAATAATACTGAAGCGCACCATTAATGTGCAAACCTGCAATGCATGTTGGTGGTTTTTGAAAGGGGGGAGAAAAAGGGGACTTCAAGCCATATAATTATTTTTGAAAAATTAAATCAAGACTGCTATAAATAGATGGGAAAAAATCTGATTTACAAAAAGTGACTGCTTAATTTAAAAAAAAAGAGAGAGAGGGAGACATCTCCACATTTTTACCTGTGTGAATTTTGCTTCGTGGGGTTCTAAATGCGCCTTATCCACGCCATTGACTAGAGACGAACTGGCTGGTGGGAAATTACTCCTGTTTATAGCGCTCCATTCTTCTAGTTTGGCGCTGGAAAAGGATGGACTGTCACTAACTGGGGGAAGAGGTAAAAGAGAAACAGAAGAACAGGGAAGTCAGGAAGAGCTTTTCGAAGGAAACTCTGGGGAGAAAGAGAGGAGAAAAAAGAGCGGCCCAGGCCGCTGCTGCACTCTCGCACTCAAAAGCCGAAGGTTAGCCAGGTTACCCTGTGACTGTTTTCTTTTTTTTTTCTTTTTTTTTTTTTGCACTGAAGCGTGACCGATTGCCATTTCTACCCAGCAATGCTACCATAAATCTACACGCTTTTATTTGCGCACAAATAAAATAAGATTCAATCTGAAACCAAATTTGTGTGTTTTGCAAATTAATATTCATAGATTTAAAATTCTGCTCCTTCATGAATCCATCTAGATTATTTGAAAGCGTTGAAAGAAAAACAAAAAAAACGGAAGCTCCTTTTTCTGTTTGTTTTTTCTCTATTTCTGCGATTAAAGTTCAGGCCTTCAGCCTGGAGTGTTGGGGGATTTTTTTTTAATATATACATTTATATATTTATATATTTATAAAGCTCAGATGATGATGCAGGCTGTATAACTGGACTCTACGGTGGGTCAGTCCATCCAATCTTTGTGGGGTGACTGAAATTTACTTCCTCCCTTTCGTGCGTAATGGACCATCCTCCCAGTGTTTACCGCTGAGAGGCAGCAACCCCATAAAACATTTAAACAAAATTCACGCTTTAGAAGCTAAAATAAAAAGTCTGCCTCCCTATAAATCTATCTGAGCAGTTTTGCATTTGTTGCTCAGAGGTCAAACGCCGGCGCGCACTTTACAATCCGTGCGCATGGAAATAAAAAAACAAATCAACCTACGCGTCTATTTTGACCCCCACCTTTCACAAGGACTCGATCCATTTTTTTTTTTTAGTTGCGCAAATGGCGAGATCAGCGCGAAAACCTTAAAAACCCGCAGCCACAAGACATCTGCAAGTGATTTTGGAAATGCATAAATTGTTTAGAAAGGCAGCCTTTCAAAAACACAATCCTCCCCCTGTGAGTTCTCGCAGATATCTGCCTCGCGTTTGTCTCGTTTGGGCCGCTTAAGTTACAGATATACGCTGTTAATATGACGGCGGTGGAAGTGGAGAGGAGCCCGGAACCCTGACAGCACTTCCCCTCCTGCCCCTGGTAAACAAGCTGCTGAGCCCGAGCCCACCATTAACACTGATTTATGCCGGATCCTGTTTCACTGTTTCCAAAACATCTGCGGTCGTGTTGAAGGGGGTTGTGGAGTGGAGCGGTGTGGGGGGGTGGAGGTGGTGGGGGGGGGGGATTAGGCGAAGTCATCTGGGCCTTTACCTGCATGTGTCACACAGACTGGACTACAAACACGAGGCCCTGGCTGTGCTGGGAAACGCGGCTCTGCGCCAAAGAACACCGAACAAATTCTGACACCTAGAACCTCATGCCAACTCTAGATCAGCAACCTAACGGTATATTATCATTATTTATTTATTATTATTATTATTTATCAATTACTACTTTGGAAACTATACACACGCACACACTCAGACACACACACACACACACACACACACACACACACACACACACACACACACACACACACACACACACACTACCCCCTAAAGCTGGTTCAAATGTGCTGTAGTGAGTAACAGTAACAGGCCTGTGCGCAGCCTTGCTTACTTTGTTGCTCTGTGATAGATCGAATCCCCAGAATATCTGTGACCGAATGCGAGGAGGGCCATATCCTGTGCATGGCCATGTGTCCGGGAAGGGTGGGCATGCCGGGGGGATTGGGCACTTTAGACGCCGGGTAGGAGTACAAGTGGTTGTAAGGTAACGATGGCTGAGGCGGCGGGTGAGGCGCCTGCTTGCCGGACTCGTACTGACTCTGCTGCGCCAGATTCCCGATCTTGTTCCGCAGGATCCGGCTGATGGAGCTCACGGAGGGCAGGTTGAACTTGTCGCACACGCCGTCCGCTAGCAGCCTGTCCCGGATCTCCCAGGCGAAAATCCCTGGGTCCCGTTGCTTGTAAGTCCGTATGTGCTTGACGACGGTGGGCGTGGTGACCCGCGGCTTGCTGCCCCCGATGGCCCCCGGCAGGATGGAGCCGGTCTCGTTGTAGCGGGCCAGGATCTTGCTCACGCAGCCGTGGGAGACGCGCAGCTGGCGGCTGATGTCGCACGGTCGGATCCCGAGCTGGGCCAGCTCCACGATGCGGAGGCGGATGGCGTTCGGGAGAGGCCGGCCGTTCACGAAGACACCGCCGAGCTGGTTCACCTCACCGAAGGCAGGTTCTAGTGTCGAAAACAGGCAGAGGAGAGGGCTGTGAGACATGACGCTAATGGCCAAAACGCACACATACACACACACGCAGACACTCACCCTCTCTCACACACACACACAGGTCTCACACATCTGACATGATGGAAGCGATTTGACACAATCTGATTTCTGGGTGAACTAATGAAGCAGATGGAAGCTTTTTACTCTGCTTATAAACTTTTTATAGCTGTTTTTAAAAAGCCCACAAAGGAACATTTTATGCTTTCTTCTCAGAAAAATTTTCGCTTTGATTTGGAAGCTAATCAGTACGAGTTATGAGAGATGTTTGTTGGTATTAACACGATCCAAACGCCACGCGGACGCACCCCGAAAATCCCGTGCGTAACTGTCGACTAACAGTCTTCCGCCTAAAACAACTAAAAAAAAAAAGAAGAAAAGAAAAAGAGCGAAAAAAATCTCGCTGCATTTTCTCACCTTCCTATTAGAAACCGATCGCTGCATCCTCCCCGTTAAGACGGGAGAGAAAAGGACAGTTGAACTCACCCATCGTGTTGAAGCCGCAAAGGAAGTACACGGTGTCCGCTCTGTGCCGCCTCCGTGGATCCTGCCGCGCGTCCAGCGTGTCCCGCACTCGAGTGCAAAAAAAATAAATAAATACAACCCACTTCTTGTGCGACAAAATGAAGAAGAGGGGACAAAATTCTCTTTCTGTTTCCCGAAGGCGCCGGAGACAGGCTTACATTTCAATCTGTTGAAATCAGGGAGGCCGGGCTTCCCGGAGCGTCTGCGCCCGCTCATTGGCCCGCCTCTCCAATCCGCGTTCGGGATCGCGCTGCGCTGTCTGCCATTGGTGAGGGGGGGAGACGTTTGACATGACAGTTTCATCTCTCGCCTCCTCCCCGATCCCGCTCCCCTCCGCCCCCCACCACCACCTCTAAAAGATGGGGACAGCCAACGTGTATGTGTTTGTTATTGAGACAGTTAGGGTGGGTTTTACGCAGAATCAAGATTCTAGATTAGATCATTCGCCCACTGAAGAGTGATGGGCAGAAAAAATAAATAAATACATAAATAAATATGGCTCCTGTTGGCGGATAATCAGGGATATCCCATCTGCACAAAAAAAAACACAGAAATTGTTCCATGTAATATTATACATCGGTTGCACATTTAATTTTTCATTGTAATTAGTAATAGTGCCTTCATATATATATATATATATAAATATGGATGACGTTGGCGTTATCCGCTCTAAAATGTGAAATTCTTGCAATGCATCCCAATTGTGTTGTAAGTTTCCATTTTTTCACAGTTGCGCACAAAAACATTTTTTGAGAGAGAGAGGGAGAGAGAGAGAGAGAGAAACAAATCAACCGAAATTTAATTCAGAGTTAGATTCTGACAATTTAACCATATTTAAGACGCCAAATCGCGCAGTTCGTGCGTAAAATTTGCTTTGATGCTCCAATATAAACCCAGAGAATCGCTTGGATCGCAACTGCGCGCACAGGATGGATCAAGTGTTCCCAAATAATTCAATTGCGCTTGAAGGCTTGTGGGCTTGCAGACCTTTTTTTTTTTTTTTTTAGTTTTAAAGGGGTTATTGAGATTCGGCGTTTGCACGCAAATGCATCAGGTAGTAACTGTTTCTAGCGGTTTCGTTAACTCGCATTGGCTGGATGAAAAGCCCACTGGCAGCCAGTAGGAGAGATTTGTTGCCTCCCTACATGAGAAACAAACACGCCATAACTTTGCACCTCCACTTTCTCCCCATTGTGACACATGCTTTGGGTTATCTTGTATCATACGTTCTTTTCTAACAAAGGTCTGACCTTCATCTCCCACTCTAAAGGGATCAATGTGCATGTAAACATCAAACGGCGCTCTGTCCAATTAGGAATATTGTTGAGAAAAAAAAAAAGAGAAAAATGTCTGCAGACATTATCCTAGCGAGGCGGCTGCGAGGGGCCAAAAGGTACACACAGATGATTCCTCGGTATTTGTTCCAGCACGTACGGCTCTGAGGTTTAGCTGCAGGACGGGAAAAGCGGTTTTTGTGTGTGTGTGTGTGTGTGTGTGTGTGTGTGTGTGTGTGTGTGTGTGTGTGTGTGTGTGTGTGTGTGTGTGTGTGTGTGTGTGTGTGTGTGTGTGTGTGTGTGTGTGTGTGTGTGTGTGTGTGTTTACCTTCTCCTGTCTCAGTGATGAGGGCCTAATTCCCCCAGAAGTGTGAATAAATACACCCGGCTAGGTAACGCGCAAATTAGCGCGAATATTGTTTACCGTAACAAAAACCAAGTTAGACTTTCCCCCCATTAAGCTTACCACCGCGGCACGCTTTGCACCCCACCTGCCCACCCTCGTCAGCGCGTCAGGTCGGGGGACGATGTTTACGGTTTGCGAAAACGCGCTCGACTCGTTTCTGTGCATTAGGAGCCCCGTGTTGCTTACAGGAGGTCAGCGCTGAGGGATCAGAGGTCTCTGCAGGCTGTTCCATCTTCAGCGCTTTCACAGCGGACGGAAACGCACCTTACTTTTTTCTCCCCCCCCCCACCACCACCCCCATCCCCATACCCCCTTTCCCTTCTCACCCGCAAGATAAATGTCTGAGCTGCAGATTCATGACGCTGCGCGGGTAACAGAGGTCAACGCTCACCTGATAAATGATTAATAACAGATTAATAACAGGGCCTAATACTACTTACATTTTTTATCCTTATAAGCTGACTATTGTTATCCTTAACTTTACTTTTGTAACCGTTCAAAACAAACCATAAATAGTTTATATATATATTCATTCATTCATTTTCTGTACACCCTTGTCCCGTGTGTGTGTGTCTTTTTGTCATATATATATATATATATATATATATATATATATATATATATATATATATATATATATATATATAAAATTATATATTTATATATTTTAAATATCTATAAAATATATATAATTTTCTATAATTTCATGCACGTATCTCAGGGTTAAATTATTTTATTAAATTATATTAAGTTTAAATTTTCCGTCTTTTTGTCATATATATATCACTCATATTCCCTCTCTCCTCAGCAGATAAGGTGATCTGTACCTGCACGTCTTCTTTCCGATAAATGAGAATTATTTCATTCACTAAAGCTGAATGATAAATAATCTTATTATTTATGAGTTTTCGTTTTTCCACTCTCCTCCTCCTGTTCACTGTAAATGACACCAATTTCTCCCTGTTGAATGCATTTCTGTGTTCTCCTTTGTTATGACACAATCCAGTTACTGTGTCTGTAATTGGACTCTGTTCACATTTACAGCGTTTCATTTACGCCTTTTGGTCTTAATTATCCTTAAATATGCGACGATGGAAACTGAACGCATCTTAAATTCCTCTTCGCAAGGATGCCACTTTCTTGCGCGAACCTGTCGCAATAAAATACCTGCTCAGAAGACACGCTATCTGCTCTGATCTCGCCACGGTGATCATCAACAGAGCAGAGAAAACTTACAGAAGCGTTTATCAGCTTTGTTTACCTGTACGCTGCTCCCATAGCTACTGTTAAACCGCCGTGCTCTCGACTGAAACTCTCCCACATCATGTATTTTCATTCCTTCTGTTATAAAGTCTCTTATCACATTTTTATTATGATTTATCGCCTCTTTTTTTTTTCTTCTTTTTTTCGAACAAGTGGGGACACGAGGACGTCGGAGGATGCATCAACATTTCCTCGTTCCCTGCTTTGGGGCTGTTTTTGTTATCAACCAAACCGTAAAACTGCTCTAAACAATTTCCAAACCCTCCTGCTGCATTGCATTTCGATCGCTGCTTATCGAAACAGCTCCCAGAAACCCCATCCATCCTGCGCCGTTTGAAGGGGCTGACTTGGACCTCATCCATCATGTCAGCGGTAAATGAAGACAGAAATTTGATGAACTGGTTTATGGACCAAAGCAAATTTCTAACGGTTTCTTATGAAACGAGTTTTGGTGCCAAACATTTGTTTGTGGAAAGATGCAGAACTCGACGCGTCCCAACCAAACTGCTTATAATTATATATATATATATATATATATATATATATATATATATATATATATATATATATATATATATATATATATATAAACATTCGACGAAAATTCATTCGAAAATCGGAGAAATTGAGAAACTAAATTCGAATAAATAAAAAAGAAGCGGAATACTCCGCATCTGTAAGAAACGGAACCAGGAAAACGGCGAGGATGATGCAAGAAGGTTCATTCCGTGCGTTCCTGGTGTCATCATCCATTAAGTTAATTAAGTCTTTGATCCAATAAATCAGGAACAGTTCAGGCGCCTTGATCACCAAATATTTGATTCCTCTCAGCCAGTCAGATTCAACACTATCTTTAGGGCGCTGATAACCATAAATGCCTGATAAGTGACTCTATGGACTTGTGAACACCGGTTATAAGTATTACACCCCAAAAGAATAAACGAATAACCCAGGGAATCAAACTAATAATAAATATGTTATACCCTATAAATAAATTCTGTTTTATGATACAAATAATAATATTCACCCATCGTCCACACACGCTTATCCTAAGGTCGCGGGGTTGTTTATTGGTGTTGGTGCTTGTGTTATTTTCCGTCTACATTATATTAACTCTTAAAGCGACTCAGTTAAAACCACTAATACATACATAACCTAAATAAATAAATATGTCAGAGGTTATAAAATCGTTTTTTTTTTTTTTTTTTTTTTTTTTTGGGGGGGGGGGGTTAATGTAAAAGAAAATCTTATAGTCTAACAAAATTCTGTTCTGTCATATTTTTTTAATAATAATTATTATTATTATTCACTTAAATTGCATTAAGAACCTTGTTTTTTGTTTATTTTGTTTTTTATGTTTTATTTTTTCCGTGGTGATCCTCTATTGTCAATTAACTTGTAGCGTACTTCTTTTTTTTTACATTTTATTTTAATTGATTTATTTGTTTATTTGTTTATATATTTAACCCTTGTGATTTCTTTCTTCTTCTTTTTTAACTATATACTATTTTTCCCCATTGATTTAATTAATTCAGCATAGATCACCTTTACTATATTAGAACAGCCTGGAGGGGTGGGGGGGACGACGCATATCTTCAGTTCTAGATAAAGCCATTTGTTGGATCCAGAGTCCGCAGAGCCGCTTGGTTTTTACGTGGAGAAAGCGGCTGAAAGAGAGAGAAAAAATGGCTCCCAGTTGGCGGTTTAATGTTCCCAGTATGATCCTGTGGGAAATCCAAGTCACCACTAATGGGTTATTATGGGGACGCGCAGTGATTTCTTGTTTCAGAGGGGCTGGAGGTCTGTCATCTCATAGTCTACTAACTGTCCCCAAAACTGACAGCTCAAACAGTGCGGCGGTGTTTCTGTCTATGGATGCAGTTTGGTGCCTCGAAGTCCCACCGATTTCGTATTTTATTTATTTTGACGAAGAAAATATTGATTTCACCTCTAGCCGTTTGGTATTAGTCAAACAGACCCGTACGGATGCTTAATTTGTTGACGCTGCTGCTTTTTATTATTATTATTATTATTATTATTATTATTATTTTATTTTTACTTTAGATAAATGCGCCTTTAAAATAACGCGCACTGATGACTCTGACTTCTGCCGCTAAAAAAACCCCTCAAAAAAAACAAAACAAACAAAAAAAGACGCGCCTGTGACACTTTTAAGGTCTTTGTTACAGGTTAGCACTTCTCCTGGCCCGGCCGGCTTGGTAACTTTAGTGCGGCCTTAATGAGGACGAACGCGGGTTAACGACCTATGTAGTCCCGTTTCAGAGGCCAGGGCCCGGGCTTCGTCGGAGAGGGCCCGGGAAGAAACAATATTTACGGCACTTTTGAGCATACATCACTTTGACGTCTGTTCCCGTTGCACCTGGCATCCATTAGTAATAAATATTTCATCTCGCTCTAATTTGAAGCCGAAGACACCGAGGGGGAAAAATGGAGAGCTCCTCGTTTACTGCGCTTTCACGCGGCGCTTGTTTGTGCAGAAAAGTGCAAATGGGGTGTTGATACAGAACACACCGCCCCTCGTGAACTGAGGACACGGGGAACCGTTGACTCATACCTGAACGAGACGTATATTAAATTTCCTCATCCATTATGATCCCCCCGTTTAGGTGCAGAAATATGCTAGTAATTAGTCAGGTTTGGGCGCAGCGGCGTCAAATTTTTCACGCAGGCGGATTGGATAAGTAACAGTGGGCTGAGTGTTTAATATCCCCAAACACTAACGGAGGCCGCAGCGAGCCGGGTGGAGTACGTTACTGTGAACTTTGACAAAGTGTCTTCTGGGAGATTTCTTCTTCTTCTATAATATCCAGCCTCTGTTAAATCAATCATTTACAGCCTATATTCCACATACAACAGCATATTCAGTCAAAAAAAAGTAAGATGCGTCCAGAAGCGAACCTGTACACACTGAACATCTCTTCTCTTCTTCTTTTTTTCTTTTTTTTTTTTTTTGCGCGACAAAAACTAAGCTTAACATTTTTTTTCTCCCAGTTTTCCCTCTGTGTTCTGGCTGCAGGGCGCCGCTGATGCCACTGATTCAGTGCCAACGTCACTCTATAAAAGCCAACCAGATCGGCTGGTTTTAAAGCACAGTGGCTCCACCGTGTGGACAATAAAGGAGCTATTTCAGGAAACCCATGAAACCTGCTCATTCTGTGGTCTGTGTTCAGTTCCCGGAGAAAACACTTTGCTGAACCACATTTGACGCAGTTGCAGCTGCACGTCTACGCGTGTCTGTGCCACCGTTGCACATTTGCATGCTGACATTTTCTGCCCTCTGTTCCTAGCTTAAAGTCGGGTTAGATAGGGAGCCTTCGTACGCATCAGTTTTCAAGGCTTTGAAAAGAATCTGGTGGACTTTGACTGGGCCGTTGTAACAAATGCTTGGATCTGAACATTTCTACTTCAGTATTATTGTGCTGCTGGAAGGGAATTCCTTTAGAGCCGTTTGTCCTGTATTAGCGCCCATCCATCCTTCAACAATGACCAGTTTCCCAATCCCTACTCAGGTGCGTTCAGACTGATACATTTATGTTTAGGTTGAAAAGTTACATTTCTGTCTCATCTGGCCTGTTTGTTTTGTCCTCTAGGACTAGTTGGCTTGTGTTGGACTTCAGATGGACCTCTTGTTGAGTTTCCCTCAACAATGGTCATTATTTCCATTCTAAAAATAAAGGCCACATTTATGGAGGGCAACAATACTAGTTATCGTGTCAACAGATTCCTCCATTTGAGCTATGCAGATCTCCAGTTGCTGATCAATGATGTCCTTCTGCAGCCTGTCAGCGTAAGTGGACGATCGTGTCTTGATAGCTTTGCCGTTGTGCCGTATAAAAAACATTTAGTAGTTTATTTAGTAACATAACCCTACTGTCAACATCTCCACAACGTGGCCCCTAACCCTACACGGAGATTACGTTGCACACAACCAGACTCTGCTTAAAATTAAATAACTTCGTACTGGGCGTTTGGTTGCGTTGTATTTTAATGAGTGTAGGGTGTCGGTGTAAACCAGGTTGAAGATGAATGCACACCACACCACACACACTACGTCAGATTTGTGGTTGGAGTGTTGATTTCAAGGGATGTGAAGCCTTTTACAAGGATTTGTATTCAAAATGAAATATATTTTATTGTAATGCGTTACTCTGTGTTTTTGGGCAACGTGCATATTCACTTAGGGTATTTTTTGTTGTTGTCAGAAGTTGGACAGAGAGCTCTTAGGGCTTCAAACTACAATGATCAGTGTTATGTCAGCTGCGTTAATCTTAGTGACTCAATTCACTAATTGAAACGCATTATACAGATTCATGGCAAATAAAGCACCGTTTTTTTCTGTTATAGCCCATGAAACCAGACACTTAAGAGCAGACAGTCAGACTTTATCATTCAACTGCACATTTAAAATGTACATATTGAGAGAAATCAATAGAACAGAATATTACGTCAGATTAATGCAGAAATATAGACTAAATATAAAGTGTGTTTAAAACCTGCTTAACGGTTATATTCAAAATGTACTTTTAGCACTATGTGTTCTCATTCTAACTCATTATTTACATGTAAGGCTTCACAGGGAATGGAAGTTCAAACATTATGGAGATATTTATTATCAGGTCTGATCAATTATTGGGTTGAATGCCAACACAATAATTGGAAATAAACATAGAATACAATAGGATTTTATTTTACTTCTTCCTAACAAGGGGGTTCTAAAATAAAGGTGCTGTAGGAGAGGAGGGCTAAATATTTGTCCTGTAGGGGGCGACAAAGTATGACACATAGCTTGGAATAAAGGAGTTTTGGTGCTGGATTTCATTTTTTGTCTTTTTTTTTTCTTTTACATATCAGGTTGTGTTTGGAACATAACCACTTGAATACAAACTAAATTTCTCTCTCCATCTTCCTGTGGTCTCGCTGCAGGCAGCCTGGAGAATGTCTTGCAGTGCCCTGCAAAAGTATTCACACCCTCTGAACTTTTACAACACACCTCAATGTATTTTAGAGGGTTTTTTTTCTCTCTCTCTCTCTGTGTGTGTGTGTGTGTGTGTGTGTGTGTGTGTGTGTGTGTGTTTGACCAGCAATTTGTATTGAAAAGCGTGGCATATATTTCTATTCACACCACTTTACTCTAATGAACTGTAATAAAAAAAAAATCGAGTTGAAGTCAGATGTTGCCCAATTAGTAGATAGAGTCCAGCTGTGTGTAATTCAGCATCAGTATAAATGCAGCTGTTCTGTGAAGAGATCCCCTCAAGTCTGTTAGGAAATATTAGAGGATAAATGGCATCACGATGATCAAGGAACACTGCGATAGTTATTCAGGAATAACTACGTTAGAAGTTTAGGTAAACCTGACAGAAAATCGCTTGATCTCTCTTCAGCAGCTGCAGGCGGTAAAATCTGCCAATAGAACAGCTATTAGTCGTGTACCTCACAAATCAGTTCTTTATGGAAGAAAGACGGAAAGGATTTTGTTAAATGAGGCAATTAAAAAGTCCCGGTCTGCTCAATGAAAAAGCAAAACTAACCTTTTTGAGACTGTGTTATTGAGAGGACAAAGTATATTTGGTGAAGAGTCACGGGGGGGAATGAGTTTGTTCAGGAGGGACAGAGAAGTGCAGGGCAATCCTGGAAGAAAACTTCTTAGAGGCTGCAAAAACAGATCGATATTTATGTCAAAACTACAGCTAATCAATTGAGTTTTTGGGCCCAATAGTTAAACACTGATGCTCACAGGTTTTGTTTTTCCAATCTGGCCAAACTTTTGAAGAATAGGCACATAGTTTTTATCTTTAGAAGTACAAATCCGGCAGACACATTCACCCCTTTTCCAAATCAAATCCAATCAAAGTCAACGATCAAAGTCAATCGTTCAACTTATTTGTGCTCCTGATTTTTTTTAACCAAAAAGGGAGAGGAGGAGGAGAAGAAGAAAAAGGGGAAAAAAAAATACCACAGACTCACAAAGGCCTTCTTGTGTTCTTCTGCAGCAGCGCTTAAACAAACCTGACTTTTTGACTCGCCCTCAGTGAGAGCACCAACACGCAGCTGCTGCACGGTCAAGCAGCCTCACAAGACTCCAGTTTGAGAGAGAGAGAGAGTGATGTGGCAGCCAAGTAATTATCCAATCACCCTCCACCACAACTACCCTCCTCACCACCACCCCGCCTTTTCCAAAATGCTAATGGTAGATTTACAGGAGACAGAGAGGGCAGAGGGCATCAGTGGCAGGTGCAGCTGCTGGAGCGAGATGCTGCACTGAGGCGCCGCAGTATGCTGATGACTAACAGAGGAGGCATTGTGGCTCTGGATGCACCCTCGGACTGGAATCGGATAAAGCGCTGCTGAATAATCTGTGCGTCATCGGCACTCGTTAGCCGCCAGTGTGAAGGTCGGACACTTGATTGATAATAGAAAGCACCGGGAGCGAACCTTGATTCAAATGAGCTGGATTAAAGTTAGTCAAAAAAGTAAATAAATAAATGCTATTATAGTGATGCTGGGTTTTCAAAAGGTCATTTAAAGCCAAAAAACAACTAGATTGTACAAGATACAGAGGCTTTAACTACTGATATTTTTTCTGGTTTATCTCTGAGTTGATCAAAAAACAGAAAATATACACAGAGGTAGGCTTCAGAAATCTGATCAGAAACGATAAGAGTTTGTTTTTATTCACTTTAAATGCAAAGGAGATTTTCTAACGTTTTACTGTAGCTTCCTTCAGTATTCTATATTACTATAAAAAAACGGTTGGTCTAATAAATAAATCAGTTTTGGATCTGGCAGATGACATTTCTTTATTGGTCTTGTTATATTTGCCCAATCAACAGGTCAGTCCCAACAGAATAAGGTCATGTAATAAAAATAAAAAATATTAATCTTCCTTAATATACATGAAAAATCTTCTAGAATAAGGATACAATTTTACGACTACTTCCATTAAACACGTTTTCAGGATGCAGAGGATCATCCGTATCATGATCTTTGCTGGGTGGGAGAATCACGACTAACAAGCACCTTTCAGTGTTTCTTTCATAAAGGCATCTGGTTTATTTTCAATGTTAAGAAAAATAAAACGAACAAAAGAAATAAAGTCGACTGGTAATTTAGGTCATGAAAAGTTCCTGAACTTTCAAAACTCGATCTCGGTCACATGTAAACCTTTCCCGTGGCAACCGCAGCTAAGACATGCTACTCTTTAGCATCGACTCTGAGGGCGAAGAAACTCATCTTCCCAGCAAGTTTGACTTTAGCATTAGTGCTTTGGCTAAGCTAATTAGAATAACACTTGACTGAACAAATATTTTCACAGAGCTTAGAAATGTTAAGACAGGATTTGTTTCCAGTAAAAATGTAGCTATCATCAGATCTAAAGCCGGCCTAACATTTAAAACAAACTTTATTTTTGTTGTGCACCTTCAGCTAATAACTTTGGCTATAAATGTGACTCTGGCTGTTTAAGTGAGCTCAATGAAAACCTTCTCCTCAATATGAAACCTGCTGTGCACATCCATCATCCTATAGGTGGGAGCCAAACGGTAATACAGTAGTTTTGATTGGAGTAGTATACGATCAAAACTAAAACTTTTTCACATGATCTGCGCGTCTTCTTTCCACATTTGTTTGTTTTTTTGTACAATTTCAAAATGACAGAACATTTCCTGAGCTGCCGGCCTGCAGAGCCCAGCAGCAGACTCCAGGGACCATATGAGAGAAATCTGGCTTTTTGGCCGAGGAGGGATTGGGAATGGAGAGCTGAACAACAGAGTAAATATTTGGCAGTGGAGGGCTCTTGGAAGCGGCAGAGTGCCCACTCCGGCTGAAGCCTGTGGGTGTTAAATAGATTAAGGGGGCTGCTGGGTCATTGTGGAAAGAGAAATTCCCGCTCTTTGGACATGACTTCTTTGCTTTTTGCGTGTTTTCGCTCTCCAATCGAGTGGCCTCTGTAAGCAGTCCACTTCAGCAGACCACGAGGTGGCTACTGTATTCGCCAGCCATCAGGTACACTGAAAACAATAGCAATGCTGTATCAAATTCTATGTATTTTATCTGGCTAGATTTCAACAAGTTATTTGTCATTAGAATTTAAAGAATTCTTGTCTAGCTTTTAACTATTACAATATTTATTATTTTTTCATATGGTTTGTCCTACTTTGAAAGGGAACAAAAATAGTAACTATTTGGGATTAAGGCATAAAATATTTCTAAGTAATAAACTTTCTAAATCTATTGCTACAAAGTGGAACACAAACAGTCTCCCTGACAACCACAGCTAAAATTTGCGTTAATTTGCAAGACCACGGGGTTTTTAAGATGCACCGCTTTCTAGCTTGTTTAGCAGCACAAACAAGCTAGCTTAGCTTTAGCATCATCACTGTTGTTAAATCTGGATACACACTATGCTTCCTGTCCCAACAATGAAACGTTTTCAACTTGAACAGATAATAGTTTTAACAGTTAATGTTTAATAGTGTCCAGAATTCATTTTTATAGTGTAAGCATCCACAATAGAATTAGTCTAACATTTCCTCAATGTTTTTTTTTATCACTTGTTTGTTTGATTCACATTGTAATGTATGCAGAGCAGCAGCAAAGGCAGAGATGAACATTATATTCAAGCAGTTTGCAAAAAAAAAAAAAAAAAAAAAAAAAAAAAGAGATGCCGACTTTTCTGAGCTTTGAAATCTAAAGGGAATTTAATACGACCTTAATCACACATGTAATATTGCTCCGGCCCATAGACATGGGCGGCAGGAGACGCGGAGCAGTAGATAGTGTCCCAGATCCCATTGAGCTCCATTGAAAACCATGACAACACAGAACAAGCTCAGATTTATCCCGTGAAGTTAAAGCACATTGTGTCGGGGCGTCAATCAGCCATTATAGCCGGACTGAACAAATGCAAAATCTTGACTGGAACAAATGCTTCCAACGGGTCTCGGACGCGGGGCTACATTTTCCTCCTTTGTTCCCCTCCTCTGGTTGGCATGTATTGGTGTTGCCCCTCTCCCCCCTCATTTCTCGCCCGACCACCCAGGGCGCCCCGGGGAGGCAGGTCCAGCACCAGCAGCAGCAGCAGCACTCTCCTCCTCGGCCTCACGGCTGCACCTCGCTGGAGAGGACGAGGCTCGATATGAGTGAAGGAGGAAAGAAAAATCACGCACCACATCAGATTGGATGATTTAAAAAAATATGGTTAGGTTCACTTGAAATCATGATTTCTTTTTATTTATTTATTTATTTATTTATTTAGAAAACTTGTTCAGTGAATTCAGTGAAAAATAATTACTAAGGAATATGCATTTTTTGTGTGTGTGTTATGCGCTGGCAGAGTGATTAATTGCTCATGATTTGTTTTGCCTACTAATTAAATCTCGCTCGGAGTGATCAATCACTGCAAGGAGAGGAAAATGGACTCACTGGAACTTAAAGTGATACGTCGCAAAATATGACGTTTCTTAATGAGTAGGACTGCATCGATTATTTCATAAACTTGTTATGTAGACTCATGCTTTCAACAGATTAAAGGGCCGCGATGTTGGGCTTCTTCACGGGCAAAGTTTTGTTGGAAAGCCGTGAAAGCGCTGCTAAAAAGTGAAAGATATAAAGTACGTCTAAAAACAGGGGTCAATGTGTTTTAAATCTTACCAGAGTTTAGAAGAAATAAACTAGCCTCGTTTATAACTTTAAATTTTTATTGAGGTCAGATAAAACTTAATACAGTCCAGTTCAATGGAGCCACAGACTGTCCGATCTAAAAGAACCATAGAATGACGTATACATTTCTTTCCAGTTAAAAGCTACAAAAATTTAATTTGGAGCTCATTAAGTAATGAATACACTTTAATCAAGCCTTTTACTTTCTAAATATAATGTTAATGATTTTGATTGTAAAATGAATTGCTTCGGTTTAGCAACAACAAAAAATGTTTAACATGGATTTGGATTCGACTAAAAATATCGGTTAAGCCAGCTATTAGCTAGCTATTCTCACTTTCTCTGTAGAGTCCAGCAGGGCTGAAGTGAACACCATGTGTTGTATAATCAGTAATATCCCATCTCAATCAAAGTGGACATGGACTTGTGTTTGGAAAGGTTTCTGAGCTGGAGCTAAAACTTATTTGTTTCCTGCTTCTGCTAGCTTAGCGATGCCAAAGCTAGCATGCTAGCAAGTTTCAATTTTTTAAAAATCCCTCATTAGTTAATTGGAAATGAATTCTTATTTTTTTATTGTTTATTAACATGGAGGATAAAGAAGAGTACTTTATGACAGAATGAGATGTTAGTCTTGATTCTGCAGCCAACAAGAGCTAAAGCTGGTGTGGTATTGACTCCCGCTGTGACCCTGTGTAGTTTGTGAATGGATACATTGATATTGACCAATTTGGGATTTATGGTCTTATATGAATATTTTAAAAGAGTATTCCGGACTGGGGAAATGAAAAATAATGCTGCTTAAAATTGATTTATTTTGTATACGGCTACATCCCATTGTTTATTAAAATACAAGCTGAGAAAATAAATTGATTTATTTTAGCGATTTGAGTAAAATTATCTTGAAAACAAATTCAATTTTAAGCATTTTTCTTCAGAAGCTGTTGCATAAATTCGAAAAGCTTGGTGGGGGGGGGGGGGGGTTTCAGTGCACAACAAAGTTTAAAAAAAAAAGAAAAGGAAAAAAAAGTTTTCCACATGTTTTTTTTTTTTTCTAGGCTGAATAAAAACAAGAAGTGGCCGATATGTAAATAGGTCCTGCGGCCGGAGGGAAGGCAGAGCAAACGGGTTTAGCGAATTATTCCAAACTATTTCACGGCCTCCAACTTGTAGGCCTCTTCAGCACAACAACTATTAAAAGAAGCGTTTAATCCTCGCATCTTATGACCGGAAGAAGCCATATATTATCCGGGGGAAAAAAAAAAACACAGAGAGCGCATCCTGTTGGGAATCCTCCACCGACAAAGCTCTATAAACTTCTCACGCCTGTAAGCGATCCGCACATTAGTGGCGCATTAGTTAAACCAACTCCGCGGGCATCACGCTAATTGCTCACTTTGTATGCAAATATTGGACACGTTGTTTGGACAAGAGCAGTCGGGAGAAGGAGGGGGAGAACCGAGGGGCGCAGGAGGGTGGAGGGGCTGATGATGGGACAGGCTCTGTTGTCAGTTGCCACCCAAGACGTGATTCAGCTCCAACAATTACCATTATCTGTTCCTCAGTTGGACGATACGGGACGAATCTGTAATGATGACGAGTGTTTCCTTGGCTCTTTGTTGAGTTTTTCTTTTCTCTCTCTCTCCCTCTCTCTTTTTCCCCTCAAAGTCCGCACCCAGCCGTCATTGGTGACAGCACTCCAACCATTCAGGTAGCGAACGGAGGAGGGAGGCTTTATAAGCGAGCAGCGCATGGAGATGCGGTTTGTGTAAACACTGAGCTCGGCGCGCGGATCGCTGTTTTGACACTTCGCAGCAAAGTGGGGAGAGGTTTACTTTGAGGACTCGGTTCCTTTTAACGCAAAAAAAGAGAGAGAAAGAAAGAAAGAAGGAAACAAACCTCGGATTGTCACTGAGTGTACGCGATGACTGGTGCGCCGAGCAGGTTCAGTTTTTCCGTCAGGAGCATCCTGGACCTGCCTGAGCAGGATGCGGAGGCTGCGCCGCGCTCCTCCTCGGTTTACTCCTCCTGCTCCTCCAGCTCGCCCTACACCTCCTGGGTGGAGTGCGATCGGAGCCCCTGCATGTGTGAGTTGTCGGTTTTTACTGGCAAAATGTATTTCTTAAAAGAGCAAAATATAAAGGATTTCGCCAAAAAAAAAAAAAAAGCAAATATTATTCTTGTTTTCCCTCCAGCTTCTGATGAGGGCAGTTTCGAACCGTCCCCCGACTCAACCAAGCCGGATGACTCGCCCCTGGACTTGGAGCCGGTTGAGAGGATCAAGAAGAGCAAGAAGCGCCGCGTCCTGTTCTCCAAAGCCCAGACCCTGGAGCTGGAGAGGCGCTTCCGCCAGCAGCGCTACCTGTCCGGGCCGGAGAGGGAGCAGCTGGCCCGGCTCCTCAGCCTCACTCCGACCCAGGTGAAGATCTGGTTCCAGAACCACCGCTACAAGATGAAGAGAGGCCGGGCGGAAGGCGCGCTGCCGTCGGACGCGGACATTCCGCAGCCTCCGCTGCTGCGCAGGGTGGTCGTTCCGATTCTGGTCCGGGACGGGAAACCCTTCCACACCTGCTTCATTGAGGCGGACAAAGCCAGCTGCCTAACCTCTCCCGCGCCTCCTCATCCTCAGGCTGTCCCGTTCCCGTTAGCCTTCCCTGCTCTCCAGCATCCCTCCCCCGGATCGCTTCCTTCCCGGTACCAGCAGCACTTTCCAGCCGCGGCGGCCTCCAGATTCGCCTGGAGGGACTTTTGGAGCGACTCGGTCCCCTTTGCTCCTCTCAAATGAAGATCCTCCTGTGAATGCACGAACTCATTTAGAATGGCATCAAATGTTGTCTAAATGTTTTTTTTTTTTTTTTTTTACACATTTCTGAGCTACTTAAACATTTAGATTCACACTTTAGAGCGAAGAATATTTTGCACAATTTCTTTTTTTTTTTGGATGTTTTTATTTTTGTACAGCTGATTGTTGGTGCAGCGTGTAGGATATTTTTTAAAGTGATAATTCATTTGTATGTCTTTTGCTCTCCTGTGTTTTTGAAATCTTTTAATTATTTGTATCAATAACTTTAGTTTTCATTCCAGTAGATAGGGGTGTGTATTGTAAGAAAACCAATATTTAGTCTCAATTTTAAAAGGAAATTTTTTTTTTGTTTGTTTGTTTTTGTTTTGTTTTTTGTCTTCCAGAAGACTTTTTGTAAAGTTTAAGCTGTTTATGTACAACAATTATAAATAAAATCACTTATTTTGGATTAATACTTTTTTAGAGTAATGTGTTTATTTCACTCTAGCTGCAAATTGGTTTGGTAAATTTTGTGTGATTTTAAAACATTTAACATTTTCTGACTGGGTGCATATAGGGCAAATAGATGTTTATATGTTATAATATACACACAAATATGTGCAGTTATAACATATAAAATATATTATGGATACATTTATTTAACTGTAAACAAATAAGTTCTATTTATGTAGAACTTATTGAAGTTTCTACATAAATATGAAGGAAGTTTGCCTCTTTTTAGCATTTATCATTCTCTCCAGAGTTGATTCTTATCCTAAAGGGAAGAGAATGCATGTCTCAAAAATAACCAATCTGTACTTGTGTATATATTATCCAAACAGGATGATAAATTAGGAGTGATCTAAGAAGCTTTTATGATGTAAAAAAAAAAAAAAAAAGACTAATTATGCAGCCAAAAGCTGAGCAAACATCTTGTCTAAAACATCTGGATCTGGTAAAACATGAGAATCCCCGGCCTCTTTTATCACATTATCTTGACCCGGAGCTGCTTCTGCTCTCTCAATTAAGTTTTGTTAATCTGATGAAAGTGTACTAATAAAGTGCATTTATTCTGGAAATGTTAGTATGTTTAGAGCAAATGTGGCTTTCAAAGATGATGGAGTATCTCATACTATTTACTTCACATGTCTGTCACTTTTTCTGTAAATGTTTGTTTTGATGTAATTACTATTATTTTTATTTTATGTTTTACACGTTCTGTCCTGATGTGTTTCACAGACAGCACGACGGGTCTGGATGCCCTACAGGGTCGGGTCGCATTCGTTTCTGCAAAAGCTTGAATTTCAAATATTTCAACTCTCATCTGCATGGGGTCAGAAATACATTGATGCTTTCGGAAGCCGAGCTGAGATGACACATTCTCAAGGAAGCGTGACCACTCCGATCGTCGGCCTAAAATACAAAATAATATTTTAAAAGTCTCTGCATTTGAAACCATGTCAGTGCCTGGGGGCCGGGGGGCTGTTCACTTCCACGCCCCCTATAATGTTGTTTGCTCGTCCTGTGACCCCGCAGCTCATCGTCCCTGTCACCTGGCCCTTTGTCCCCATCGCTGGGGCCACCTTGCCTCACATATGGAGGGGACTGGCCGAACCCCTCAGCTCGCAGCATCTCCCCTTAAACGCTCCCTTTGTGCGGGTGTCTCCCCCTGAAAGGACCATTGTACCTCCACCAAAGGGGACCGAGACAAAATCTTTAGTGTTTCGATTCTCGTGATGTTTAATCAGTCCCTGCGACAAATTTATGAGCTTTAACCGCACAATGGTGTTTTAGAGCATCTCTGGGGTTTAAGGGTGACAAAGACAGGCTTTTAGAGGTTGCCATTGGTTTTTTTGAGTTAGTCAGAAGAATTGTCTGAATGGGACGGGCTCGTATTGGTCTGCCCATCCTCTGGTTTCACTCGCTGGCCTGCCGTGGGAGGAAAGTTAGGAGACGCACGTCAACTGAGAACGCTTGGTGGTGAAGTTGTGCCACATAATTTGTTTATAAAACTTTGATTACTAACCGACAGGGTTAGAGAAAAGAAAATAGATCAGATTTTCAGGTTGAATACAGCTGAATCTGTTTTTTTTTTTTTTTTATGTTTGTTTAGGAGCTTAATTCTGCTAAATCTCTTAATTATAATATTTTGTGCTTCCTTTTGCCGATTTGGCCGCTGGTGTTCCCTGAATACCCACATTTTAGTCATTTTAATGTTTATGTCTTAATGTACAGATTCAGTTTCAAAAACACGAGGCTAACCTTTAAAATGTGTTTAGATTTCAGTTTCCAGTTGGAAATAACACGACAGTGAAACTGACCTTCAAATTCAAACGTCTACGTGTGCAGCTCCCTCCACAGTTACCGACACACCCCAAAGTTGTTTGAAGCAATAAATAAATGTTTGGTGTGAATTGCTTCACGTTATTTTCTGCTACAGATGCAGGCGAGTGTACCATGACTTATGACAATCCCAAACACACATCTGACTTAAACGAATGACACATTCTCTCGTCTTTCCCTCTTTGAACAGTGGCAAAGAGAAATTGGCTTCTGAGTTTGTTATGGTGGTTTATAGTCTATGTTGGTCAGTCGTGTGTTTTATTGTTATAGTTATTATTAGCTAGTGTGGTTTTAAGAATACTGTACAGCACTTTGGTGCACTTTATAGCTGTTTTCAAAGTGCTTTACAAAAATAATTGACATTGACATTGATATTGTGTCTTGTCTGTTTCCTGCTTCCAGTAATTTCCCGACTGTATTCTTACCGTATCATTTCCCATTTCCATCAGTTTGTATGTTTGTGCCTCCAACCAGGTGCCAGTGATCACTCTCCTCAGATTCTCCTCTTCCAGAATGTTTCTGATGTTTCCACATGCGTCCCTAGTTCAGTTTGTTCTGTTTCTTCAAATAAATAATAATAATAATAAAAACCCTGAATCATCATCAAAGTGGCATCATCATCCGCCTGTCATTATTTGGTGTCACAATTTAAGACTAATTAAAGGGGTTTTTGTAAAAACAAACTGATGTTTTTTTTTTTTACAATCTGAATATTTAAGTGTAATGTTTTGAATTTTAAAAGGAATAACTCCTGCGTTTGTCACAAAAAGCAAACCATTACAGGTACACCAGTCATCTTCAAAGTGAAGATGGCTTAATCTGTATCCATACACACATGAACAGACTTTTCTTCTTTACTGGCCTAAACTGCATCAATGCCTGAAGATGAGCTGCAGACACTTGCTTTCTGTCCTATCCCTGCAATTTATCAGTCACAAGATAAATATATATTCCATGACATTTGATAAAGATCTTATTCCAACTGGCATCTGCCCTTTTCAAATAAAATTGTGGATTTTAAGTAAAATCAACTGCTCTGTGTTATATTGGAACAACATGAAAACTGTTATTACTTGACATTGTGCTCAAAAAACACTGCTTCCCAACAGAACCCGCTTTCTTATTCTACTCTACATGTATTGAATTTAAACAACATTTGTGTGAGTTTAACGTTCAGCCCCCTTAAGCAAAACCAAATATGTGGAACATGTCAAAATGTTCAAATTATGGACTTTCCCCGCATCTTGTTTTTACGTGTTGGATATTCCATAAGATGCAGGCAGACAGTGACTCAGTGGGAAGAGTGAAAGTTGTTGGACTGATTCCAGTGTGTAACAAGAACAAGGTGATGTAGGAAATGCCACTGAAGAACCTTTTTTTAACAAAATGTTTTATGTATTATACTGTAATAGGAAATTGCATAGCGACAAAGTACTGTTTGAATGCATTACAGCAGTAAATTAGGTATGGAAATAATTTCTGCATGTTGTGCAATATGAATATTAAGGTAGCAGAAATGATCATCATTCATCACAAACACAAGAACCTGATAAGTATTCGTACGCTCATGATTATGTGTGCTCCATTTTAAACATGCATACAAGTAGATGACTTCATTTCTAGAGTTTTGACTTTTAATTTACACCCTAACATTGAATGATGTACAGGTAGAATAAATCTGCTTTGTTAAGAAAAAAAACTATAGCTTAGTAAAAACTGAAGTTATGCCTACAAACTGTGTTTGTCTGAGAAGTAACGTACAATTAGGTGGGAGCTTTTTTTATGAGAACAGAAGTAATACTAAAAGAGATTCATGTCATGCTGTTACTAATTGATCTGCTTACTCATCTTCTAAGTCTCATGTTTTATGAGTTTTTTGTTGTTTTGTTTTACGCAGAATGTCAATGTTCACAATGTTCAGCATATAGTTATAAATTATCCTGATCGATTTAACTGGTGTCTGAAAATTGACTTTACTCATAGCGAAGGCGGCTTTTGAACTTTTGTTCCCAAGTTCAATTCAATCTATATTACATTGTATTTTTGTGATATTAAAAAATAAATAAATAAAAATTCAACTGGCTGGTACAACTGCTCCTTGGGCTGTTAGGGATCATCCTCAGCTGCAAACATTGCTTATGTCGTGATCAGCTCATGTTTGCCTATATGTCAGATTAAAAAACATGTAAACAAGCTGAATTCCTCATTTTAAAGCATCATTTGACAAAAACAGGCTGCGACTCACAGTAATCCCTACATAGAGCTTAGTGATTACAGAATTTGGTTTTCATTCTGGTGTAACTGAAAACTCTGGCTGAGAAATGTGTTGTTTGTGATGAGGAGGTGATGAGACTCATGTGTACATGTTGGCTGGATTATGGATGAAGTTGTTCATTTAGTGAAAGTCAGAACTTTCATGATACTGGTGGTTAAGAACTTTTCAAACTTGATTTCATTGTTGACTGTTTGCTCAGTCACCAAACTCTCCACTAGATGGCGGAATAACACTCACTGTAAAACGCTGAAAATCTGCTGCAGCTCCACATGGTGAAGAGACTTACTGATCCACAAGGTGGCGCGTTTCACCCAAAAAAAAAAAAACCTAACTTGCTCTAAAACAGTGTCCCTGCTGCAGAATCAGGCCCTCCAAATAATGACATAATCGTGACTGCGTGACGCATGAGCATTTGCTCAAAGGCTCTGTGGCAGGATGGTGAAAATGCTAACATCCGGTTTTTGAAAAGGATTTTTTTGCCACTCAAATCCACCAGAGAGGTTTAAGTTCGATATAAAAACTTGATATTTTTTCTTAAAACCGCCCTTTGTGTTTGTATAAAGTGGAATAAATATTGTCTATTGACCATAAAGACAAGATTTCGATAGAGACAACAGATCTAATTTTGATTAAATATCATAGCTAAAAACTATCCACCTACCATCTGTTCAATATTTGCATTAGAAACAGAATAGCTACATTTTAAAGTGTTCAGCGTATGAATATTGACCCTACAACAATTAAAAAGAATGTATTGATCTTAAATTATAAAAAATAATAATAATAAAGGACCACCTCTTGTTCTTTTCAACTCCTGACGTTTAGTTTCTCTATCCTCGGGGGGTTATATCATGTACCAATCAGCTGAGCAACCACAGCGTGTGGCCTCAATAACAAAGGCTCCGTAGGCTCACATCCGCCACTTTCTTAGTGTTCTCATTATTTCCAGAAATTAGCGGGAACATTTGGACTAATTGCCGCTAATTGGCCGTAATGAGCGCGTGGTAGAGCAGGGATAGGAGGGGGGGGGAGGTACTGATTTAGATGATTAAGAATGTCTTGCAGAATTCTTTAATTAAGGAATGCATATGCAAGCTTTAGCGTGGATGTATGAAGATGCTGTAATTTCATTTGCTCGCTGTTATTATGGCCAGGCAGTTAGTTGTTGCGATGCAAAACAATATGTGTAGCCATGAACTATGTAACTACATGATAGTGTCGCTTCATTAGATGTGCATGTGATTTGGTTGTTTATGTTGGAGCAACATGACAGGAATAAGGGTGCAGTTGGAAGGCAGCGCAATGCACAGCAAACTAAAAGTGATCGGCATGTCACTACAGGCAACACACTCACTGATTCTGACTGTTGTTCGCTTCTTTTTGTGAGATGAAATTTTCAACAACAACGAAAAAAAAAAAAAGATGCAAAGACTGGTTATTACTTATAAGTAACTCCTATAGGAGTTAACCGGTGTCTGCTGAGAGAGGCTGCCAGCAGAAGACGCTGTTCTCCTGTCAGAGGTGGATGGACCTGCAGACTCAGGCGGATGCTGGGAAATGTTATGATGCTGCTGCTGGGATTGACACCTGGATAAAAGGTTTCACAAAATCAAAATATTCCAAACTTTTTTTTCCTTTTTTTCGTTTGTTTGCTTTATTATTAATTATTTAGTAGTTGTTTTTTTTATCCTAAATAATTGTATTTTACTAGAGCTATAAACCGTCATACTGTATGTAGCGCAACAATAAAAATGTAGGAATCAGGAGCGGAACATGATGCATAATAACATACTAAATTAATAAGGCAAAAATAATGCGTGATGAAAGTGCGCAAACAAGTCATTTACAGTTCTATGGTTTTAAACTTTGCTTCCTGCATTCTTATAAAATTGATTAGAAAATAGTAAAATTTTAACAGTAAAAATGCAAACAAATGTGGCGAATTTCAATCAAAATGAAATGTAAAAATGAGCCAAATAAATATCTTAAAAATGTTCAATTATATCTGGGTGGTTGTCCCGATTTAAAATCAAACAAATATCACAAAAATACATACTAAAATAATAGCACATTTTAAAAATATAGGCTATATATATTCTAAAGGGTAAGATTGAAAGCTTTTCCCTGACAAGATCAGATTAGATCATGTTTTTATTAAGGACTGCCTCGCGCTGAACGAGCTCACCTTACTAGCTAATTTATAGCTTCGTCACTACGCTAGCTACAAACGGATACAAACTAAAATTATTGCTCAAACAAATAAAACTTACTGACAGCAACTTGTACAATTGTGTTTAGCTTCCTTCCAAAAGTCATTTTTGTAGTGTAAGAAGGAGTTCTCTTTTAGCAGGTTTCACATTAGCATTAGCATTGTTGCTAAATAAGCAAAAACTGGAAACAAACGTTAGCTTTTTGCGCCAACAAAAGTTATAGGACATTTCTTGACTTCTAATGCCTATTTACTACAGTCCAAAATGCAATTTTATAGTGTAGGAACTAGGAAGCAGAGCATGTTGAAGTTTATTTCACTTTACTTCTCGCTCCATAGCAAGTCTTAATTAACCTTTACTGAGTAGATGCTCTTTTATATAAAATCTACAGTATATAATCATGGCTATTTTGTGCTGGACACTGCAAATAATTAATTACAATAACAGCTAATAAAACCTCTTCAGTTTTCCAAACATCTCCAGTTAAATTCTAATCAAAATGTTCTGGCAGGACTTGTCACCAAAATAAAGATTATTAGCCATTAATGAAGTTTAAAGCAATTAGCCAGACTTTTCAGTGAGGTTATTCCTATTTACTTTGGATGTAGTTTCTGTCAACAGAGCGGCACGTGATAATCCTTCTTCAATTTATTTTAAGAATCATTATTTAGTCAATGAAACGTCTCCTTTAAAAACAGCCTTACTCCAGCCTCTTGCTGACATCACAGAAGGCATAGTTCTTTTGAGTATACAAGTATTTGGTTTTCTTGCCATTTTTCTTCTTTATTTGCATATTTTAGTCAAAATCCTGTTTTAAATGTAACTTAAATGCTACAGAATGTTGGAAACAGACAAGTTATTCGTCCATCACATTGTTTACTGCTACCAACCTATAATCCAATAATTGTGAGGTCGTGAACCCAAACACACACTAAGCAGAATATAGTTGTTGTTTTTTTTGTACCATGTGTGATTTCAAAACTTTGAATTTAGTGAAAACCGTAGTTTATAAAAACCTTTGAATTGTCCATCTACATTTGGTAGTAGAAAATAAAAAATACACAAGGACATGGTACCTTTAAGCTAAAATACTAACTTACTTTTTTTACTGATTGATGTCCTCCAAACTTCCATTGAACAACACAATTGAAATTGACACATGAAATAATGAAGATGTCTTTTTCATTGGGTGCCATTTTTAACTGATGCAATATTCCACTGCACAAATTAAATTCTGTAAATGTAAAAAAAAAAAAAACACATTTTACAACAACCAGGATAATAATAATAATAATAATAATAATAATAATAATAATAATAATAATAATAATAATAATAATAATAATAATAATAATAATAACTTTCAGATAATATCCGGAAAAAGCCCAACTCCTTTTCGATGACGCTGTAAAAAACAAAAAACAAAAAAAATTCAAGGTGATTGGGTTAAACTGTAATCGCTCCTTGAGCATTAAGGCAAGATGCAACTGAGGGCTACCTGGACTTGTGCTGCAGGGAAAGTAGCTACTTGAACACCGTTAACTTCACATAAGAGCCTCTCCTTCCGCCAGACTAGATTTTTCTCCCCTCTCTTTTTACGAGGGTGTTCATCTGAATTTAGGTAACACGCTGCTTTCGTCCAATGACATGAAACGTGGGGAGGAAAAAAGAAAGAAAAAAAAACTAGGGGGTTAATCATTTACGCAGCCACTTAACGCGCGGATGTGTATTTATTTACTTATCAGTATCAGGCGTTTTTTTTTTTTCTTCCCTCCCCTCCCCGCAAGTGCACTTTTGCATGTCTGAGTACGATAAGGCATAACACAAACAATCCTGCAATCACTGGAGGCCTCTCATGGCCATTAAAAGTCAGTAGTTCAACCGAGGAGTGGTTCTCCAACTCTCAAGTCCATATAGGCCTCCTTCCTTCAAGAGGCCCTCGTAAACATCACTACAGTTAATAAAGTGCATTGTGGTCAGGAAGCAAACAGCGGCGAGTCGCTAACTCCGCCATGCAGAAGCCGCGCGCCCGGACACCGCCCCGCGGCAGCAGCGGCGGCAGCGGCAGCGCCGGGGATGAGCGTTTATGATCATGTGCGGCGGCGCTTATGTTATTGTTAGTGGGAGGGGAGCACATGTCTTCTAAGTGAAATTACGCTCGGAGGCTAGAGCTGTTTTTTTTTTTTTTTTTTTTTTTTTTTTTTTTGTATTGTTGCCGATGCCCCGCCTCTGATGGTAGCCTTAAACCTGGCACCCGGCTAAAACAAACCAAAGCCAGCACCGAGCTCCCCACTCAATCCAATTAAAGGCGCGACTTGAGGCGCTCTCCTACGTGTTCATCTACTAGGATCGACGTTGAGACAACAGGAACCAGAGGGGCTTTGGCCAAATAAAAAAAAAAAAAAAAAAAAAAAAGGAGAGGAGAGAAGAGAAGGGGGAGAGAGAAGAGAAGGAGAGATTGCCTTGCCTTCTAATTTCTCCCTCTCCAAGCCACAGAACAATGTCGATGAGCCCTAAGCATACGACTCCTTTTTCTGTTTCCGATATCTTGAGTCCCCTTGAGGAGAGCTATAAGAAAGTAAGTATGGAGAATAACAACTTGGGGGCACCTCTCGCTTCTTACCGGCAGCCGCAGGTCTCTCAGGCGGCGATGCAGCAGCACCACATGGGCCACAACGGGACTGTGTCAGCGGCTTACCACATGACTGCGGCGGGTGTCTCTCAGCTGTCACACACTGCCATGGGGGGCTACTGCAACGGCAACCTGGGCAACATGGGCGAGCTGCCGGCGTACCAGGACGGGATGAGAGGCAGCGCCACGGCCACCGGCTGGTACGGAGCCAACCCGGACCCGCGCTTCTCCACCAGTGAGTATCCACATCCCCTACCTCAGCGAGGCTCTCTGTGTGTTTCAAACGTCATTTTTCACTCTGTTTTATTCTGTGCAGCAAATCAGATATAGTCTAAATATCTAATCCCCAGCCCAGACAGTTAAGATTTTTTTTCTTTCTTCCCAAGTTCATTACGTTCATCTGTAATATTTTCCCCCCACACTTGAGCTGGAGCATCTGGAGCACATAAAAGATTTCCACTCGGGCTTTAAAAAAATACACGAGCGAATTGTTGTCGCGCTGCAGTTTGGCGGAAGGAAACTAAAGATGCAGCCGTAGCAAATGTCAGCAGAGCAGATAAGACAAGGAAACCCTAGAAACAATTATTATAAATAGACGTTTATTTATCTTATTAAGGGAATACGACTAAAGTGCAACATTAAAATGGATCGTGGATGGCCGCATTATTGTTCAGCGTCCTGGTGGCAAATAGGGGGTGAAAGCTGTTATTTCAATCTGTTAATGTTTTATCTAAAATTAACCTGAACTCTTTTATTCGCTTAAAAAAAATCATCGGGTAAAACTAATAACAAAAACATAGTTTACAGATTTGGTGTAAATTAGATTTAATTCTAATTAAATCCAAACAATTAGAACGGAATTACAAGTTAATGTTAATTTTTTTATTATTATTTTATTTGACTTTTTCAAATTAAACAGTTTAATTCAAGTTAAAAAAAATCTTCTCTTTTCTCAGTCTCTCGCTTCATGGGCTCCTCGTCGGGCATGAACATGGGCAGCATGGGCAGCCTCAGCTCCCTGGCAGACGTGGGCAAAGGCATGGGCTCCCTGTCCAGCACTCCGAGGAGAAAACGGCGGGTGCTTTTCTCCCAGGCGCAGGTCTACGAGCTGGAGCGCCGCTTCAAGCAGCAGAAGTACCTGTCGGCGCCGGAGAGGGAGCACCTGGCGAGCATGATCCACCTCACGCCGACCCAGGTGAAGATCTGGTTCCAAAACCACCGCTACAAGATGAAGAGGCAGGCCAAAGACAAAGTGTCCCAGCAGCAGATGCAGCAGGAGAGCGGCTCCTGCCAGCAGCAGCAGCAGCAGCAGCAACAGCAGCAACAGCAGCAGTCCCCGCGGAGGGTGGCCGTGCCGGTGTTGGTAAAAGACGGCAAGCCGTGTCAAGGCAGCGGCCACACGCCCACGTCCTCGGCGCAAACGCACCACCAACAGGGAGGCAACGTCATGATCATGTCCAACAACGCGTCCGGGCTCGGGCAGCACCAGAGCCAGCAGGTGGGCAGCACGGGTCACTCCCCGGACTTGGCGCAGCACTCCTCCAGCCCGCCGTCTCTGCAGAGCCAGGTGGCCGGCCTCTCCCACCTGAACTCCCCCGGAGCGGAGTACGGCTCGGCCTTACAGTGCTCGGCCCTGTTGTACGGCAGGACGTGGTGACGAGACGCAGCGGCTGTGGTTCAAATTCCCTCCGCGGTGAAAAGAGAGGCACGTCGCAGCACACATGCACGCATTTGAACAAAAAAAAAAAAAAAACAAAAAAAAAAAAACGAAGAAGAAGAAGAAGAAAAGAAAAAACTCGAGGTGCATCTTTTTATTCTACAAGGAAACTCTTGCGGAAGAAACTTTTCCCATAAACTGTGGATGTGAACGTCCTGGGATTTATTTATGTAAATTATATAAAGAGACAAAAGAAGATCGTTGCGGTAGACTGATAGTTGGGGTACACCTGACCCTGAGCAGGGACGCACACACACACACACACACACACACACGCACGCACGCACGCACGCACGCACGACTGGACTGCAGTGAAACCCAATGCGCCTCTGCTTTCTAATAGAATTTAATGTGAGCCGTAGGTCTAGCGTGTACATTTCTGTAAAAGGTTTGAATTCTAGCTCTTTGTTGTACAAACTTTTTTGACGCTATTGCTGGTTTGTTGTGGTTTCCCCGGTATTTGTACGTTTTATTTCTTTGTAACTTATATAGATATTTGACTTACTACAAAAACAGTCCTATTAATAAATTATGGAAACGAGACAGCTAAGCAATTTTTTGTGTGTGAAATATGTTCGCACGACGCGTTGTTGCATTATGTGAGTAATTAGGTTGAAGAAGAAAAAAAATTAATTTAGTAGTAAAATATTATTATCGTTATTGGTTTTGCCGCAGTATTAACAACGTATTTCTTTCTTCTCCATTTATTTCCCAAAACAAATCGGAACAAAATAATGAAAATTGAGTGTTTTGTGGGGGTTGTTTTTGTTTTTGTTTTTTGTGACATACTTTTTTTTTTTTGATGAATCAATGCGTTGCGCGCGCGTGCACTGCAGAACAAACGCCTTTGTAGCTTTTACATGCTTTTTTTTTGTTTGTTTCTTTGCTGTTTTTTTTCTGGATGTATGTTCACTGAGTCACAGAGGCGAGGTCTCTCGGAGCTCCACATCAAACACGAGCGCTGCTCAAAGGGCAGCTTATCGATGAAATCCCTGACCAAACAGCACGCGGAATTCTTCTCGAATGACGGGCGCGAGCCTCTATCAGCTGCTCCATCAATAATCAATCAGGGACCTGAAAGGGACGGGCGATGGGTTTGAGATTCAGCACCAACTCGTTCCTAAAGACGTATTATTATTATTATTATTATTATTATTATTATTATTATTATTATTATTATTATTATTATTATGTTGGATTTTAAGCACAGTTTCGATGTGGCCCATATTCCACGGTCTCGATAATGAACCGAAATCGTGTCTTACTGTGTTCTCAATTGAATTTATATTCACGCTAAAACAAGGCCTTTAACTAGGATTCTTCTGCAGGTGTGAAGGGTGAGGTCACAACGAGGTTAAAATTAGGACGCTCACATTCAGAGGCGTCACAAGACATAAGTGAGTCAAGCTGCTGGTTTGGGCCCCCCCGAGGCCAGGAGGGGGGCCCAATAAGCACTTTAGATTTTAGCTAGAAAATTGATCCAAAAGTTTCATATTTAAATACATATAATAATTTAAAAAAAAACTCTTTGAAAGTAAGATTATTTAGGATTATATATATAAGCAATCATGTTATCAATTACAGTTCATGTCAGTAGGTGAGTGATATTTGCTGCTTTTGTCTGTTCTGAAGTGAGATTCTATGGAGAATGTAGCTGGAAACTAATCAATAAATCAAAAGCAATTGGGACATATTTATGACTTTTACTAAGTTGGCACAGACGTGTTGTGTTGTGGACACAAAATTGAGAGAAATGATCTTGTCCCACAATTTATTTGCTGCTATTTATTATTATCTATTTATTATTATTATTATTATTATTATTATTATTATTATTATTATTATTATTATTATTATTATTATTATTATTATTATTATTAATAAATTTAATGCTGCTGCTGGCCCCATATAAACTCGAGCCGCTTCTGCTCAATTTTGGAAAGACAAAAGAAAACCAAACGAAAAAGTTTCTAAAAACTTTATGAATCCAAAGTTTGCGAAAAATGTGTCCTCAGCAGAAAGTTCATGTTGTTGTGGAATGACGAACCGTCACTGGAGGGATTGTGACTTATTATTTATACACACGTATACAAGTTTATATCTTTTTGCATTCTCACTCTTAGCGTTACCAAACAATTAGTTCAGAAATAGTAATAGGTTAAAGTGACTGAACCTGCTATTGTCAATATCTGCATGTAACTATTAACTGTCGTTGATACTGTAGACTGGTATCCAGCTTAATGGACAACTCATTAATATTTATTTATTTATTTATTTATTTATTTTATTACTAGTAGAACACATAATCCACTGAGTTTTAAAACGTATTCAAGAGGGCTGGTTGTTTTTGTTTGTTTGTTTGTTTTGTTTAGTTTTAATGCAGCGTTTTTACGCATTGCTCTAAAAGTGACCCCCCTCCCCCAAGCCCCCTCCACAGTTATTACTGAAGAGTTTGGCATTTCCACACACACACGGCTGCATGTTCGCAACGTCTTTCTGTCACTTTTTTTTTTATTCCTAAAGCGGTCTCAGTTTGAGGCCTCCCGCGCGAAATAGCTATATAACGATAATAAAAAAAAGCCCTTCCAGAAGACCTTTGAGTTAAAATTCTCCAGCCCAGCATCAGAAACTGTCTTCTATTAGGTATTTTTCAGAGCGCGTTTTGTTCGCGGAGAGAAGTGAGAACTTTGGGATTACATTAACATGTCTTTGGCGCCGTGTGTGGTCTTTGTGCGCGGCTTGTAGCTGTCGAGAATGACTTGTTGGAAGCGTGCGCGCTCTCATCGCGCTCCTTTGTGGAAAGCCCCACAGCGCGGCTCCCCGAGTCCTCCTGGCTTTATGGTGGGCTGCCTCCATGAACCCCGAGCAATTAGTCTCTAATCTCAAGGTAATCATATTTGAGTTAGCGACTAGCTGGTGAATTTTATTCGCCTCTTTAGCAAGCGGGTTCCCTCTGAGCCGGAGTGGAGTGGAGCCTGAATGTGAAGTTTTGAGCGGATATTAAAACGTGTGTGTGTGTGTGTGTGTGTGTGTGTGTGTGTGTGTGTGTGTGTGTGTGTGTGTGTGTGTGTGTGTGTGTGTGTGTGTGTGTGTGTGCGTCTTAAAAAGCAAAACTTAAGAATGAACGAGTTGATTGTTCAAGGAAAAAAAGGGAGAAAAAACAAGTGGAAGCAGATTGTAAAATGAAAAATACTCTATTTCTGAATTATTATTATTATTATTATTATTATTATTATTATTATTGTTGTTGTTGTTGTTGTTGTTGTTGTTGTTGTTGTCGTTGTATCTAAAAGGTAGAATCGGTATGATACCTACATATGTTCGATGGGTTATATAGTGTAAAATCGTATTAATGACACTAATTACGGATCTAAATCTGCCAAATTAAAAAAATAAATAAATAAACAAATAAATAAAAATAGACATTTATGTCAGACCAAACTTATGGTCGTGACTAGGATAAACATCTGAGACTTAGAAAGAAGTTTAAAGTAATAAAAAGCTGTGGTTAGTTGTGTGCGATTTAACATTTTCAGCCTTTATGGAACATTTTTTCTCTCTCTCTCTTTTGATGTTACATTTAATATACCTTTTTAAAAGTTAAAGTATGAGACACTTGCGATTGGATCCTAATTGTGTCATTGTTTGCTTTGGTTTGGTTTCTCATGAAAAGCAAGACAGTCCAGCTTGGGGCTGTCCATGGTGCTGAACAACAAATTCATCACGGAGGGGGGAAAAAATAAAAGAGTACAATAGCAAAAAAAAAAAAAAAAAAAAAGGTTGCACTCTTCAACAAGCTGTTTGTCTGCTTTTTAAATACTTCCTAACACATTAGTTTTTTTTTCTTGGACATCATACAAAAAATGACTCACTTCACTTCCTTCTTTGAAAATGTTCACACTTTCTGCTTCCTTTTTTTTTTTTTTTTAAAGTTCCGAAACATTTTATTCCAGCAGGCCCGAGCATTCATGTGCATTTCAAATGGGACAATTACACAGCAAACTGCAATCACTCCCTTTTCGGCAAAACGTTATTGTAAGCTAGCCGGCAGAAAAGAAAGACGAAAAAAATCTTTAATTGTCCTGCGTTTATCTGCTTCTTCAAGCCATTGTGCAAAGAGCGCAAACGAGGGTCATTTGCGAACTGAAATACTTTGCATGCAAAACGGAGCACAAGATGCTGTAATACTTGACCTTTCAGCATAATTGTTGCAGGCATGAAATGCAGCATTCAGGGCTCGCTGAGTGGAGTCTTTTCTCTCTCTCTCTCCCCTCCCTGTGATGAACAAAGCACATTTTTACATCTTAGGTGTTCACTTGGCTTTGTTTCTTTTGAAGATTTTTTTTTCTTCCTCTCCTGGTACTGGGTGCAATTTTACTTCATTTCGATAATACTGCCCGGCTACAAAAAAAAAAAAAAAAGCACAAATTTGACTATCAGAGTTCTTTTTTTGTCAGTCGCAACACTAAATGGACTTCATTTTCAGCCTTGGCAAATAGAAAATCTTCTGATTTGTATTTTTCACTCTGATTTTTACATGGCGAGTTGAAAAAGTATGTTTCCTCAAGTGAACTTCTTAGTCAAATGAAGTTCTATGCTGTATATGATTCTGCTTTCCATCCCTGTTTGATGACCTGGAGAAACTAGTGATTCATGAAAGTTGGAAAAATACGAAACCGTGATTACGTCACAGATTTGATATGAAATCTGACAAAACTTTTTTTAAAATGTTTTAAGTCAGTTAGGATGTTTGTTTGTTTGTTTTTACCCCTTTCACTTTATGTCAACATAAAAAGATAACAGAACAACATTTTCAAATCAAATCTTAATTTTTTTTGTTGAACTGCATTGTTCGTCGTTCTCCCATAAAACTTCTTATACCGTCACAGTTTGCAGGAATTTTGGCCCATTCCCCCAGCAGAATGATTGTAACTCAGTCAAGTTTGTCAAACACCTTTTTCAGTTGTACCAGTTCATTGATCAGGACTTTGTGGCGGCCACTCCAAACCATCGACTTTGTTTGTCCTCAGGCCATTTTGTTACTAATTTAGTGGTGTGATTCAGATCATTGCTTATTTGGAAATCCTGTTTGAGCCCAAGTTTTAACTCCTTAGTTGACGTCTTGGGATGTTGCTTCAATATTTCCACATAGTTTTCTTCTTTCATGGTGTCATCTATTTTGCTAAGTGTATTAGTCCTTCTTGCAGTAAAGTAGCCTTTATAATGTGCTGCTACCTCCTACATGTATATTGACTTATTTTTAAAGTCAAGCACTGACTTGAAACCATAAGTCCTTAGATTGAAATTTTGAAAAGTAGGTTTTTCGGCTAATAATAATTATAACAGAATGTCGTCATCATCATAGAGCAAAGTTCTAGAATAAAGAAATGAAACAAAAGCAAAATACACCCACAGATGTGGTCGACTAAGGAGGTTGATTTAAACTAATATAGTGTCTGAGATTTCAGTTAAAAAAAAAACTTCTTTTTTTTTTAACAAATTAGTTGTTATTTTGCATTTATATAAGAGGTAATGTTCCCCACATATACGTGTGACCGAGCTTTAATCAAACTAACAATTTAAGTTGCCTCCGGTACATTATGAACACATTTGGCTGTGATTAGCCATTGTAGTTGCAATTTTATTTCTGCATTTTACGTTTGGTTCTTTTTAAATGACAAAAAGAAAAGAAAAACAAAACAACCCTGTTCAAAAGCAGGACACTTAAACTAAATATGCTTCAGGAACTTGAAGCCAACAATGGTGGATTGTGAAAGTGGGTGTTTACAATAGTGGCAACATTTTTGGAAGTAATCATTGTTTGTGGAAAACGTGACCAACACTATGCAGTAAAAGGAAATGACTATAATAAAAATAATTTAAAAAAAACAATCTGCCTGACATCTTTAGAAAGGATTATCAAATCGTTTTCAGATATCAAAAATTATAAGTAATATATATATATTAAACTGTTTCTTGATGAGAGACTTAAAAAAATATCCACAAAAGAGTGAATAGAGAGATTGTTAAGATCTTTTTTAAAATTATTTTCCCTTTGCTAAAATGTAAAAACATAAATTTTAAAATTTGGCTATGTTACCAACCCCATTCATAACTTGCCATTTCTAATAATCAACTAATTCAACAAAACAAGCATAAAGTTTGCACGAGGAATAAACAGAAACACTATCTCAGAGTAGTTAAGATAAAACATATCACACAACCAGCTCCGATAATATTGTGTACAATGTAAATAAGACAAATATCTTTACAAACGAGTCGCATCGTGTCCTGGTTTTTCAGCAATTCGTGCTTGCTGATGATGCTTGTAGATTTCAAAGCCTTTTTTTTTTCTTGACATGAGTCTTCACCCATTATGTTTTGGTTCTATGATGCTCAAATGGTTGCTGTGGGCGACGGGAATGGGTTGCTGCAGAAACTAGCCAGAAAACTCAAAAATTATCTAGCAGCGTGCAGTTGGGAAATCTGTAGCTCTAATGGCGCCTTTACTGATGTCCAAGTTGGCCGGGGCCGTCTGTACTAATGCAGTCCTCAAATACCGGCTTTTTGAACCGACTTTTTGAACCGGCTTTTTGAACTTGCTCAATGGCCTTGCTCCTTTTTAGCTCTGCTGAAGAAGCGGCTATAATCTCTGAGATGAATTTAGTTTTTCAGACAGTTATATGGTTGGATGTTTCCTATACTTCATCTTCAATAAGCTTAGGTCCAGACAAATTCTCTGTTTTTCTTTGACTTGTTCACTTTGTATTTGTTTTTTTATGTATAAACTTTGTTCACTGACTAGGATTTTTTGTTTGTTTGTTTGTTTATTATCCTATAAATTGACTCCAGCTATTGAATCTGTTTGGCTGTTCAGACTATTGATGTTGATCATTGACTGCCGTGTCTAAGGATTCTTTGAGTTCAGAGCCTGGACCAGCTCTAAACATCTAGACAAAACAAAAAACTTTTTGCTCGTTCTTATTGGCAAATTACTTACACTGAGATTCAATTTTCAAGTCTTTCAACAGGTTTTCAACTGAATTGAGGTCTGGACTTTGACTGGGCCGTTCTTTTGTAAGTTTTGGTGCATCATCGTCCAAAATGGTGGACCTCACGCCAATATTTCAAGATCTTTACATCATGTTACAGGTTTTCTTCCTATATCTGTTTGATTCTGGTTAACTCTGACAAGCTTCCCATCAGCTTCACATCCCCACAGCATGATATGTCCACCACCATGTTTCACTATGGGGTCACATGCTATGTCAGCTTGTCACCGTGCGCAGCGTTTTCCATTCTCTTGCAAACGGCGGGTTTGTGAACCCTAACCCCTTCACCCACCTGAGCCGCTTTGTGGGTCATGTGGGCGGATTGTCATGGATCACATGAGCATCAAGATAACGAAATATAATTGTAAGTTATATTTAAGTTTTATATTGCATTTTTTACACTTGAAGTCAGTGGCATCTTACCATCTGCTAGGAATAGAGAGGCTGGATCAATATATCTTGAGCAAAGTGAGACGTATGTTATCACCTCCCGGCCCCCAAAACCTCTGATCATTTCTTGCATCTTAATTGATTGGGAGAGAACAAGAAAGGGGATGAAGAAGGGGCCCACCCGGGGTGCCAATCATGCAGGAACCACCACTGCTCCAGAGTTATGATGGACCTCTCTCGGCTCTTCTCTGATTAAAACTCCCTTTTAGCAGCCTGACAGTTAAAGTAAGTCGTCACATCTTGATACGCTCTGCAAGGTGTTCAAAGCCAGAGAAGTCGTTTCACAAATATCCACAAGTTTGTCCAGCACACAAGATCCTAATTAAACAGATTTTAAAAAATTGTTCAAGTTGTTTTATCGTTTCTTTTTATTCATTTATTTATTTTTCTCCCCAGTAGAACGACAGCTCACCTACTTTTAAACTTCCCACCTTAAAACCTTCAACTTTGGTTGATAAGAAGATCCTCGCAAGGATCTTAACTCTAGAGTTTGTGTGTGTGTGTGTGTGTGTGTGTGTGTGCGTGTGTGTGTGTGTGTGTGTGTGTGTGTGTGTGTGTGTGTGTGTGTGTGGTCATTATGCGGGCTCCTCTCTTGCTCCATGCCTGCAGTGCTCGCGTTAAACATGCCAATTAAATGAACTCAGACTAAAGAGGGGTTGTCCTGTCTGTGTACAGTACCAGCAGGAGTCCTTTGGAAGGCAGCGAGCCATCACTAACCCCGTTAACACCAGGCCCTCCACACAGACCCGGGGGCCGCCGCCCGCTCTGTAGGCCTGCGGGAATAACTGCTCCATTTAATGACGGGTTGAATGGTCCAAGGTTATTCCTTTCAAATGGTCAGACCTAAAGAGCGTTTAAACTGATTTGCATGCCGAAGAGAGCACTTATGATTTCTAAAATAAATCTTTAGTGGAATGAATCTGGAAAAAAGTAGTGGGTGTTAGTCAGCGGCAGTGGTTCGCTCGACAAGTATGTTGTGCTCAGGCTTTGAGGTATACCTCTGCCTTATTGTGTTTTATGATCACATATGTTTTTGTCAACTTTCAACACATAACACTAATTAATCTGAGATGTCTGAAGATTTTTTTAAATCTGCTAATGCCATTGAATCATAATATAGAGTTGGAAAAACAGAAAATAAAACAAGTGATATTGGTGACCCAGTTTTCACCCAAAGTCAAACAAGGACTGACTTACATTAATGTGTTGAAAATTGGGATTTTATTCATTTATTTTGAACATGATAGCGGTATGAAATAACAGACATAAACAAGGAATGCAACAGAAGCATATTTTTTTTGTACCACAATAATCTTAATGTGCTTGAAAAGGAATAGGAAGAAGTAACTCATACTATATTTTCAGATGGACTGTCATTTAATTAAAGAAAAAAGGAAAATCCTGACACAGGTTAATTAATTTTCCGCTTTTTGAAATGAATGTGTGGATCACGCAAGTTTACTTTGAGGGAAGCCTTTTCACTGCATCTCTGGATGGACGTTTATTGTCATTGTCCTGGTGGAAGGGAAAGCCAATCTCAAGTCTGTTTTTAACCCATAGAAAGTTTTCTTTCCCACAATTCCCATATTACGATGCTGCCACCACCAATGTCATCAGGGATCATGACAACATGGCAGTCAGTTTCTATTTTGAAAGTCTCATAAACGGATGTGCAAAACTGTAATTTTATATCTATTTTGGTGGAATTACAGCGTCCCAAATGGAGGAACAAGCCCGGGTCATTATATATGCAAGAACCGCCACTGCATAGATCATCTTAAACCCGACGGACGGTCCATCAGTGAGCCATGATTTCTCCATTGGGAGTGAATAGGATACGTCTCTATTGCTGGGTTAAAAAGAAAAAAAAAATCCTTGAATGTTGCAACACAATAAGCAATCAAGATCCCAAAGCCAGACATTTGACAGCTTAATGAGTTCAGGCTGCAATCACTTTAAGAAAAGCCCTGGTCCATTTTAACCCGCGCGGTCTGCTGAGAAACAACCACCGCTCGTCCATTTGACTCACAGCAAAGACGCACATAACTGCAGGTTGATAAAAAACACAGGCTGGGGGTGAATGTAAATAGGTCCCGTACATTAAGACCTGTTGAGACTTGTGCCTTTTTTTTTTTTCTTTTTTTGTTCGGCACCCGGGAGGAGGGGGTGATATTTGCCCCCCTAATGAAATATGTCATTACGAGGAATTCATGTGACACAAAAGGGGCGACAGTCAAAAATTGCCCCACTGCTGTTCAGTAATTATATAGTTTGCCCTGGCAGCGCCTTCAGGCAGGTGGCTGGTCCATCATGCAAATGGCTTGGCTGTGCTGACATAATTAGCCACTGCGAGCAGCTTAAATTAACAATTAGCTAACATGCAATTCTGCGCACAACTCAATAGTTTTTCCTTTTTTTTTTTTTTTTTTTGGCTAGTCGTCACTGTATGTAATTCCGGTGCCTGAATTGCACAGTAGGATATAGCCTATATTATAAAAAAAAAAAAAAAAAAAAAACTTGGTCAATTTGCTGGCTAAATGAACGGAAATCAACAGAATGAGGGGCTTATGTCCTAATCCCCAAAGAGTGGCAGCATGGAAGCGCATTTATGTTAAACATTTGTCTCAAAAAAAAAAAAAAAGCCTTAGGATGACAGACAGTTGACCCTGTGGTCAGGGTGTCTGATATGGATTATATATATATTTTTATGAATCTGAATTCAAGACATTAGCAGAAAAACTTATTTATTTGTGTCCTGTTCTGCCAGCTTAGTCAAACCGGTGGGACAGGTTGCCTTGCAGTGTCAGATCTACTCTATAAAAGGCATGAAGTGGGATATTGCTCCTGTTATACAGTAGATAGTGGCACGACATGATATGACATCTGGTTCTAGTGGTACACTGGACAGGAAGGACGAAAGAAATGAACAAAGAAAGAAGAAAAAAGAAAGAACATTATTATTGTATATATTGGCAGTAATAGTAGTAGTATTGAAGCCTTATAAGAAACAAATATTACACATAATAGGTTTATTTATTTTTCTAATTGTTTATTCATTTACATAGATTTTTATTCTTCCTGCTCTACTTTCCCACATCCATCAGAAAACCATAACAAAGGTCCTTAAATTCTCTTTTTGGTGAAGGTGTGCTATTCCAATCTGGCCACCCCTTTCAAAAGTTCCTAGCAGCGCCCCTGTTGATGGTCTGAAGAAAACAAAAAAAAAAAAAAAAAAAACTGTTGTGTAAGTGAGAATGAGTGGGAGCCAGAGGGACCACATGCTGAGCTGGAGCCCGCCCCAAAGGTTCTGCTTTTCTAACCCCTCCACTGATCCCCCTTTACAGCCGACGGCCTAAACACCTCTGCCTCACCGCGCGGCCAATCACGGCCCACCCAGTCGCACATTATTCTCGCTGCCCTCCGCCATGACACAGGAACAAAGTGGATATTAAGCAACATTAAACCCGGGGATGGGAGTAATCAGGAAGCCGTTATTTCTTAATGAAGGAAAACACATGCGGAGCGATACACACGAAGTGATCAATAGAGGCGCCTGACAAAAGGGCGAATTGGAGAACACCCCCCACCCCCCGCCCCACCCACTCCGCCCCTCCGCCCTAAAGAAGAGAAATGCAAATCAATTTGAGTCGTTGTTTGCTTTGAAACCCATTCAGTCTATTTACATTAATTACATGTTCATTAAAAGTAATTCGCGTGGGCTGCGCAGCGATAACAGTTGCCTCGGCCCTGGTACTTTTCTGATCAGTCACGGACAGGACACTGGCTGGTGTCCAGCTCTTCTGACAGTTCACTTTAAGGTTTTCACGAATAAAACACACACAGGTGTGACAGGTGAAACACGCAGAGGAACAGAGTGGGCAAATAAAAACTTAAATATGCAAGTGAGAGAAAGAGACACAAGAAGAAACAAGTAAATAGCTAAGAAACGTGAACCTAAACGGATCAACTAAGTGTCAGTAAACAGTGATATTTTCAGTCCTGATTTAGAGAAGCCGACAGGTTTTGCACATCTCATGTTTTATTGGAAACACTGAGCAAACAGGCTCTGAAATCTAAAAAATGTTGACGTAATTATAGTTATTGTGGCTATAGCCTGAACTATGTATGTTACATTAACGTTAGTCTGATGATCAGGTCTTGGAGATTGTTTGCCCAGATGTATGATTCTCAAATCCAGCTGCCAGGTTTATTTTCTCAGAGATCTGCAGACAAGATTGAAATAATTTATCTAAAAATAAAAACCATTTTTGACCAGGCATTGTTTCAAGTCAGCAGCAGATTGATTTAGTTAGGTCCGAGTCCATAACCATGTCAGTGTTTCTTGTGTGCTGCATATTTTTTTTTATCCACATCTAGTCTAACAGAGCGCTTCATCTGGGACCAAAAAAACAACAAGTATGCAAAGAAGTTCTGCACCTTCAACTCACTGATCCGTACGCGTTGTTTTGGAAAACATAAAGTAGTGACTCCTACCTACTTGTGGTTTTGCATCATCTCAGTCGAGTTCTAACATCCTTTTTAGAAATAAAACTAAAGGCTTCAAAACTCCATGTGATGCAAAATTCTGAATAGTGAAAGAAGCATTTAGAGATACATAAAAGCAACTTATTGGCTGATGAGGCTATTTGACTTGTCACTGTACTCTTGTTTAATTGATTTAGAAATGGTCAAATACTCATTTGAGGTCATAAGCAGATATTTCTTTAGATCATGTGGAGACACACAAGTGCAAAAGTGTGTTGTTAGCATAAGAAGGGTAATAGATGTTAATTCAATGTTGGCGCAGATGAGAGAGAGGATACCGAAGTAAAGTGGTCCGAGAATGGAGCCTTGTGGATCCCCAGATGTGATCTCCGTTTGCTTAAACGTCTCTCTCTTTCCTTCTTCCGTCCATCGATTTGTATAGTCGCAAAAACACTAAACATGTTTAGATGTTCTACAGATTATCTAATTTGAAACAATGCAGATAAACTTTAAAAAACAATTTTATCAGTCCGACCTAATAAATTAGCGTTTAATTAAACCGGGTTTTGGTTTGAAATGATGAATCTTAGACAAGCAGTTCTCACCATGTCCAGGAGCCAGGTCAGCTATTTTCCGGCAGCATATTTGACACCGTTTGACATAAAAAGCACTGTTTTCAGTAAAATGTTACCCACGTTAACTCAGACTGCCTACTTGCCACAAGAACAAAAACGATCTGTTGTTTAACAAAGTGCTGTTAAAATGTCATGCTTCACCCTCCCAGTCCCTTTGCTATCTTATCTCTCTCTCTCTCTCTCTCTATTTTTTTTTTTTTTTTTACAAAACCAGAGTTGCTTTTACCAAAGGCCCACAACCTCTTGTTGGTTGCTATAGCATTTTCAAGCACCATTCTCCCAGTTCCCAGCCCCCACATCGAACCTGCTCTGCACACTTGTAATAAATTATCTTCAAGTGAAAACTACTAAAAACGAGCTGCAGGACCAAAGCTGGACAGAACCACTTTACTGAATCACACCTCATATACATTTTAATTTTTTCCTTCTATTTTTTTTATATGCGTGTGTGTGTGTGTGCGACTTGAACCCTGGAGGCTTTTTTTTTAAACAGTCTGGGTCTGGCAGAGCTGACGGTTTGAACCTCGCCAACTCCACTGGCCCCTCTGTTATCGCAGCTCTTCTCCAACCTAGTGATGGTTGTTGTTATGCAATCGCAGACATAATCTGTAGGCGGCTGGATGCACCTCCTGCGCTGCGTCCTGCTCGTCTTACAGCTTTCGAGTGCAAACATATGGGACTGGGGATGCAGAGCAGAAGAGGGTTGATTTGGTGATTAATTAAACATGCTCCAAATAAGAAATGCTCCCCCCCCCCCACCCTGCCACAAAAAAGCAAATGTTCATAATGCCACCAAGTTCAGCGGCAAACAAGTGGGAATCTGAATCAGCCTCTTTACTCCATGAGCCCCATCTTTCCCAAATTGAATGCAGATTGAAAATAATTTTTCTGCTCTTGACTCCAGCTATTCATGACTCTGAATTGGTTTTGCCACTGTCATATTGCCACACAAACGTAAATAAAAGGATTTAAGCAGCGAGCAAGTCCTTTAAACTTCTCTGCGGCTGTTATTTGAAGTGTGGAAGGAGAAGCGAGGGGGCGACGGGGGGAGAAATCGCTCTCAAATTCCTTCAAATAGACTGTAAATGGATTTAAATAGTGGAGAGAAAAAATACGACAGAGTTTCTGTGCGGAATAAAATATTGGCTTACGCACACACACACACACACACACACACACACACACACACACACACACACGCACACACACAAAAGAAGAAGAAAAAAAAAACAAAACAGCACTGCCACACACCAACTTTTTGATTTTATTTCCCATTTTTATGCTTAACGTGTTATACGTACAAATCAATGTCAGCAGCCAACTCCCCCTGGGCTCGCCTCCTCTCGTGGCTTTTCCAGTGCAGGACCAGTGCCTGCTGTGTTTTGGCAGGAAATCAATACGAGGGAAAATCTGTTCTAATCATCTGTACATTTACCATCACAATCAACAATCAAAGCTAAGTCCTGGATCTTTATTTGTAGGCCTGAACTGAACAATTTTCCCACTGTGAAAGGCAAGCTAAATTAGAACCCTTGGTTCCTGTTAGTAGCTCTTAATGGCTCTGATTTGTGAACTGCTAAATGAGGTTATGTAAATTGATCCTGAATGTAGGCAGGGGCCCCCAGGTGACAGGTGCAGCTGAAGGTGGGGGCTGGGATGCCGATGTGAAGCGGGAAGGGGTGGGGGGGGCGGTATATGTTCTGATTTGCTTGTGGGGGACAGGTTTGCAGACTGAGGTTAGATGGATTATCCGGGAACTTTGAGGGAAAAGTAAAATATCCGCATCTGTTGAAATACGCTGTACACTCTTTTTTTTTTTTGTTTAATGTCGCACTTAAGATTCAGAAGGATTTATTCATAGAAACCGTAACAGTGGTGGAAAGAGCTGTTGCTTAAGAGCCACTGAAGTACACCCCCCCCCCATTTCACTTTATATTTCCTAACTGTGCCTCGTGATGGATAATGTTTCAGACATCATTACGACACAAACATATTTATTAAACCCTACACAACTTAATGTAGTTGAACAGAAACAAAGTGCAAGTGAAAACCTGATTCGGATGTAATATATGTTGGATGAATGTATTTGTACAGAAAGAAGCAAAAATACAGTTACATATATGAAACATATTTATTATGGAGCTTTTTTGTTTGTTTACCTAAATCTCGCAATGCCTTGAAAAACGTTTTCACATGATTTAAGCATTTATTTGCAGTGAGGTCAAAACCTTTCATGTACTTTTTGGCGATTTTATGCAATAAACCAACATAAAGCACCGCAACCGCAGAAGAAAGTCTGATGAAGACTAAACCGACTTTAGACTGGGATGGAGGATCAGCTTCCAGTAGATCAGCAACACCAAACAAACAGCCAGAGTTACTATGGCGATACCATGTTGTAGGTCAAAGCACATACCAAAATGGTCCAGTCAAAGTCCAGACCTAAATCCAAATGAAAATGAGTTGCGAGACTTGAACGTTGCCGTCCAGAGCCCTCTGCATTACACAACTGAGCTGTTTTGCAAAAAGGAATGGGGCACAACATTTTAGTTTCTAAATGTACAAAGCTGAAAGACTCATAACCCAAAGAGCTGCAGCTGAGCCAAATGCTGCTCCAGAAAGGATCAGCTCGGGAAATCTGTCAGTAGACTGGATCCAGGATGTGTTAACACTGGACCTAGAAAGAAAAACATCACCAATGCACTGGGGATCCAATCCTGGATCTACAAAACCTGCATATCTTGCAGTTATTATGTCAGCCCTTGACTAATTGAGGTTCATCTGGATCATGCTAATGAAGGTCAGTCAAAGTCTGAGTAAATAACCTTGTTGAAGTATTATAAAATGAGAAAAGTGGATAAATGAATGTGTTCAAACCCCAGTGAACTATAGCAATGTATCACTGGACCAGAATGGTTCTGTAATAATAAGAGAGATAATAAGAAAAAATAAAATAAAATACTTCCAAGAAATGATGCTAAAAGTGGTTCAGCAAAGTTGTGGTTTTTTTCCATGAACTGAACTTTTTCCTGAACTGACGGTCGCTAAAACGTTCTTTTCTCGTTGCTCGGGAAAAGTGCAGAATGATGAAACCACTTTAACTCTTTAAATGTTCAGTATACTGCAAACGAATTCAAACTTTTGCTAACTAATTAAGATCTGACCTAAAATATTGCCAGTTAAAAACTTTAATTAGAAAAATGCTTTGATGTGTTAATTTAATCTGAAACCAATGCAACATCATAATCGAACCGGACCTCATTATTACACTGTGGTGTTAAAATTAGTACCTTAAATGTAACATATTTAAATACTATAAAACTAGTGCCACTCCTCATGGCTGCTCCCTTTTTTCTTTTTCTTTTTTTTTTTTTGTTTTGTTTTTGGTTGTTTACCTTCTTGCATTTGTAGCTATGTCATGCATGGCGGTGCATGTCTGCTGCTTGGCAGACAGCCATGACTCCGATGGGTCTCTATAGTTCTGACTGAAGATGTAATAACAAGGAAACTATCAACATAGAGCCTCTCAGGGAAAGACTGCTGAGTGATTGGAGCACTCTGAGTCACTGCACTTCACTGCAGCCATTTAGGCTCCGCTGAGTACCATCTCAGCTGCATGGAGGACAACATTCGCAGACTGAAACATGTCATATGACAACTTGGTCATTCCTCACTTAAAACACTGAACCTGGGCAGTGGAGGAATGCCGTTCGTAGTAGACTGGCACGAAAGATGTTTTTGGAAATAATGTGTCATTTCCCGTAAGCCCGTTTTCTTCTCAGTTTTAGTTGCTTTGAAGCTAACAGGGTCTTTGGTTTTTATTGTCTGAATATTTGGAGGGTTGATGACATGGAGAGTTTAGACATACTTTGAAATGCGCATATGTGTCAAACACAAGGCCCGTGGGCCAAATCCAGACCGCCATAGCTATTTTTACGGCCCTTGGGACTCCAGAGGGCCACATAAACAGAACTTTAAGAGAACAGTTGTGTCCTCATTTCATCAGTCAAATCAAATTAGTTTTTATTTGTACATTGCCAAATTACATCGGTGTGAAAATATGTTAAATATTATTTAATTTTAACAAGTATACTCATCAAATGCAGAGACAGATGTAATATTTTAATAGCTCGTTTTTGTCAATACCTCTTTGAGGACATTTCTGATCGAGCTAAGTTTAAATCCGGTAACATTTTTCTTCATTTTTTTCTATTACTGCCACAACTTTGTACAGGTTTATCCCGTGAAATGTTGAGGAAGTTGTGGTGGTGATGTGTCAAAAAGTGGAAAAGCTCAAGATACGTCAATAATTTTCCACAGCGCTGCAAAAAAAAAAGAAAAGAAAAAGAAAAAAATCATCTGAAAATAGTTCAAGTTCAAGACCTCTTAAACTGGCCTGCGTGTGAATGCAAGCCAGAGTCAAACTAAAGCGCCGGGTTTTCCTCCACCTGGTTGGAAAGGCACCAGGAATAAAAGCAGGTTAATAACATTAAGGGGATCTTCAGCGCTTTGTTCATATTATTAACTCTCTTGACAGTCAGAAGTGGCTTAAAGCAATCACCTGCCTACCAACTATTAGAGCTAACTTTCAGCGGAGGCTCTGCCGAGAGTGGCGTTTTCCTCATCACATTAACTCATTTAGTTTCGTTGAATGGGTTTGCCTGGGTTTGAATTTAAAACGCTGGAGAAATTGTTCCTTCTGGCTTCGCTTATAATATTTGTTTATGCAATGTGCTGCATTGTTTTAAACTCTGTACTCTCTACACAGGTCAAAAGTTCAAACTGTAAATTATTTGTAGTTAGTAAAATAATAACTAACATTCATAACATTATTTTGCATGTATGCCTGCTATAAGGAACATTCTTTCACTGCAAAAATGTCCCTATGAGAAAACGGCATCTCACACATTTAGTGGAAGTACTTTTAAAATGAATGAATTTAAACAATCGGATGAAGATTTAGAAGTGATAGCTCTTTCTGTACAAACACCTGGACGGTAAAACAGTCAGACTCATCCTCCTCTAAGTAAAACAAGACAAAAGCTTCCCTCTGTAATCCGCTTGTCTCCCTACATGCTGCTCATCTTCCATCCCGTCTGTCCTTTCCTGGGCTTCATGCTCTGTCAGCATCATCTGCCACGGTGGGGCAGCCGTGGGCCAAATCTGGACCGCCATAGCTATTAGCTATTACGGCTGTCCTAGCAGACCTTTTCACTTTGCTGCAGGTGGCTGAAGCATTGTTGTGTTTTTTTTTTTTTCAGGGAAGCACTGAGTATTCATCTCATCAGATAAAAACAAGCAATCGTTACGGCATCTGTTTTTCAGACAACAAACCAAATTTTGTGCTTTTTTTTTGTTTTTAAAGATTGTTGAGATAACTCAAAGGGAGCAGTTGCTTAGCTTTCTAAATGACGCGTTAGGTCTTTTTTTTTTGGCGTCGCAGTAAAATTATTTCACTAATCAGAACGTCGGATGTCAGAAAATATAAATGATGGCCTGACAAAGTAAGTACAGTAAATGAAGTTAGATGTAAGCCTTACGCCGGTACAAAACTTGTTCAAAATCTGTGGTGAAATGAAATCCCAAGGGTGTTCCTCAAGGTTGAGTATTTGGTCCTTCATGTCTTAGCAAAATATCTTATTTTATCTTATTTATCTTATAATCTTATCTAATTTAGTATCCTGTTTTTGAAACGCATATAAAATGTTTAATATAACCTGGTAGACATATTCAACATTTTTGTGAACTTACTAAATGGAAGCTGCGGGATTTACACTCGGACTCAAAGGGTGGCACCAATGATGAGTTTGTTTTTTTTTAAATTCAGTGAGAGGAGATTTACAATCCATTAGGATAAATTGTTTCTCAGGAACCAGAGGGTGAAAAAAAAAAGCTGCGCTAGTATTCCTGGTGTCACCTGCACACACACACACACACACACAAAAAAAAAACAACCCGTATTTTATTTTGGCGGGTCAAAAGTTCCGGGTCAGAGGTGAACTCGGAGCCGTTATTAGTCATTGTCAATTTACCATTCTCCAAATGTATTCAAAGGAACCAGCCTCCGATCGGAGAGTAAACCAGCTAGCAGCAGCTTTAACCACAGTTAGGAAATGTATACACCGCTGCCTTTCAGTGCTGTGTGGTTAAAAGTTTCACTAAAATCAGTTACATCTTCCAACACTGTTGTTTAGAAAAGCATTTTAAATATTGATTTAAGCACTATCTGCCAAATAATTTACATATTCTGATGTGATTCATAATTTCTCCATTTGTTTTGTTGTCCATCTTTCTCAGCAGTAGCCGACCTAACAACCTACCATATCTGGGATGGTCTTGTTCCTCTGTCCATGGCAGGTTCAGTCAATCAACTGTGCGACATTTGCTGCCTAACGTCAAACTATCATGGGCCTCTTGATTTTAAAAGGAGAAACCAGTACAGAGCCTCCCTGCTCCTGCAAGTCACACTTCTTGGATGAACACTCACTACTGCAAGCAGCTGTTAGAAATGAAATCTTTGTGTATCTATTCTGTAATTAACATCTATATGTATCTATTAATAAATGAATTGATGTTGTGTAGAGTTCTGTAAAAACTATTGTAAATAGCTTCTCTTGAGTAATCTACATATGTGCAACTTTTACATTTAAATTGCTTCTTTTTGTAAATTTTACACATCTGGCAACGAAGTATGCGGAGGAGAGGAAATGCTCAAATTAAAGCTGCTATTGTGGACCAAAGACGTAAGGTTTGTGGCTGTTTCTTTAAAACATCTATTTAATAATTATATTAAATACTGTACATGATTACTACATTACACAAACAATTACCACAGTCAACAATTTAAGTCATTGATAGAGAAAATGTATTTACAAAAGGCATATCAATTTTATTTTAACAGTATGTACTCAGGGTTTACAACTTAAGAAGACATCCATGTAGGGTCCTTGGCGGGTGCCAGTCTGCAGTGAACTGGTGGATGACAGAGGCAGTGGTACACTGTAATGAGTAGTTTGAAGCAGAAGTCCCACCATGTGATCCACAGGGTTTTCCCACCTGAGCACAAACTTCATGCACTTCGTTTCCACAGGCACCACAGCAGAATCAAGTGTAACCTGTTAAAAGGGATATAAAGGTGTTATTCCTATATTATTAATTTTCTACTGCCAACTCTACAACCGCAGGAAGACAAAGTATAAGAAACTTAACCTTCCAATCATAACATTTGATAAATATTCATATATATATATATATATATATACAGTTGTGGTCAAAAGTTTACATACACTTGTAAAAAAACATAATGTTATGGCTGTCTTGAGTTTTCAATAAGTTCTACAACTCTTATTTTTCTGTGATAGAGTGATCGGAACACATACATGTTTGTCACAAAAAACAGTCATAAAATTTGGTTCTTTCATAAATTTATTATGGGTCTGCTGAAAATGTCACCAAATCTGCTGGGTCAAAAATATAGATACAGCAACAAAATTTGTCAATTTTGGTGATGTAGCGAGTTGTGTCAATCAAATTAGCTTCATGTCATGGCCTCTTCACTTCTTGTAAGTGATTCTGATTGACTACAGCTGTTGACTTCTCATGAGCCCATTTAAATAGGGCTCATTTGACCCAGTGATTAGACTCAGCTACAAAAGCTACAATGGGAAAGTCAAAGGAACTCAGTGTGGATCTGAAAAAGCGAATTATTGACTTGAACAAGTCAGGGAGGTCACTTGGAGCAATTTCAAAGCAGCTACAGGTCCCAAGAGCAACTGTGCAGACAATTATACGCAAGTATAAAGTGCATGGAACAGTTGTGTCACTGCCACGATCAGGAAGAAAACGCAAGCTATCACATGCTGCCGAGAGGAGATTGGTCAGGATGGTCAAGAGTCAACCAAGAATCACCAAGAAGCAGGTCTGCAAGGATTTGGAAGCTGATGGAACACAGGTGTCAGTCTCCACAGTCAAGCGTGTTTTACATCGCCATGGACTGAGAGGCTGCCGTGCAAGAAAGAAGCCCTTGCTCCAGAAAAGGCACCTTAAGACTCGGCTGAAGTTTGCTGCTGATCACATGGACAAAGATAAAACCTTCTGGAGGAAAGTTCTCTGGTCAGACGAAACAAAAATTGAGCTGTTTGGCCACAACACCCAGCAATATGTTTGGAGGAGAAAAGGTGAGGCCTTTAATCCCAGGAACACCATGCCTACTGTCAAGCATGGTGGTGGTAGTATTATGCTCTGGGGATGTTTTGCTGCCAGTGGAACTGGTTCTTTGCAGAAAGTAAATGGGATAATGAAGAAGGAGGATTACCTCCAAATTCTGCAGGAAAACTTAAAACCATCAGCCCGAAGGTTGGGTCTTGGGCGCAGTTGGGTGTTCCAACAAGACAATGACCCAAAACACACATCAAAAGTGGTAAAGGAATGGCTAAACCAGGCTAGAATTAAGGTTTTAGAATGGCCTTCCCAAAGTCCTGACTTAAACCCCATTGAGAACATGTGGACAGTGCTAAAGAAACAGGTTCATGCAAGAAAACCATCACATTTAGCTGAACTGCACCAATTCTGTCAAGAAGAGTGGTCAAACATTCGACCTGAAGCTTGCCAGGAGCTTGTGGATGGCTACCAAAAGCGCCTAGTTGCCGTGAAAATGGCCAAGGGACATGTAACCAAATACTAATGTTGCTGTATCTATATTTTTGACCCAGCAGATTTGGTGACATTTTCAGCAGACCCATAATAAATTTATGAAAGAACCAAATTTTATGACTGTTTTTTGTGACAAACATGTATGTGTTCCGATCACTCTATCACAGAAAAATAAGAGTTGTAGAACTTATTGAAAACTCAAGACAGCCATAACATTATGTTTTTTTACAAGTGTATGTAAACTTTTGACCACAACTGTATATATATATATATATATATATATATATATATATATATATATATATATATATATAGACAGACATATATATAGACAGACAGATAGATCATCACATTTCTCCAATGAAACGTTAATATCTATCTATCTATCTATGACAGCGTTTAACTTCTCAGGACTTGATGGAGTAGCAGATGTTTGGCATAGCTGTCCAGTTTTGGACTTGTGGCTACAGGTAATGCCGCTACTTAGCGGGTGGTGAAACTAGCGTAAGTGGGGAGGGTTTAATATGATCATGCATTTTATGTGACAGGTGGCAACCCTAGTCTATACTATAAAAATCTGATTAAGATTAGAGCCTAAATACGTTCTATTTCCAAAACAGAAAGGCTACGTAATGTTAGCCAGCTAACAAATTACTATTGCTATCCTAGCATATCAACTAACAGCTAGAAAAAAACAAAACATGTACCTTCATACTGGTATCAATCAGCGATGAATTTGTCCAGTTTAGATTATCTTGGTGAAGAAAAAATGTTTGCAAATAGTGATATATCTTCAAATCGTATTTGTGGCAGCTGCTTTAGAGTCCAGAAACAGCGTTAACTACACACACCGGAACTAAAGATACACTGGATCAAGTCAAAACGGATGTTGTCTGACGTCATGTGAAAAGGGTCTATTGCTGTTGCTGCCATTTTGTTGCTGCTGTCGCTGTGGCTAGCTGCTTGTGCTTGGCGTCTTCCGAAATCACGGAAGAATACGGCTGGATCGAGCCAAATTAACACAACCGGAAGATTATATTGAATGTTTTCTGGCAACCACTAGACGGTGAGTCGTTTGTTTTACGTACTTTGTTTTCAAGAAATTACTTCACTTTTGTTTAGATTAGCGGTTCTCAACGTGGGCGGTACCGCCCCCCAGGGGACGTTCAGAGTACGGCAGGGGGCGCTGGCGGACATTTTTACAAAAGGGGGGCGCTGGGATGCCTTTGGGGGGCGTTTGGTCGAAGGTAAACTTTACAATTTAAATGCACAACAATGCCAGTTTAGACTTTGAGCAGCTTGGTAAAACTGTATTGTGTAACATTAAACCATGCTTGGTTGCAACAATACACATGGCAGCTCTTCTCTTCAGTGTTTGTTAGCTTCTGTTAGCTTCTTGGCACAGCTCCGTTCTCCTGCTACTGGTAGCTGAAATCCCTCTGAAAAATGAACCCATAGTGATGCCACGATAGAGAGCGTTCATTTTATAGCGATAACACCGGAGCTGTAAGTGGTCCTGTATGAAACGGGGGTGATAGAACAACACAGCACTTTTAAATTGCAATAATCAGAATACCGAAATTGTTTCCGTTGTTTTAAAAGGTTTATGTCAGTCTGCCTTTTCCCCATCGATACGCTTCCCGACCGCCCTGCACCTTAGGGGCTTAAAAAAAAAACCCGAGGCGCACATTGCGCAAAACTCTGAAACAGGAGAAGCGGGACATAAAACGGAGCGACGAACTAGATGTGAATTATGGCATAAAAACGGAGAATCCGACGCTGAACAGTGAAAAATCAACACATGATGTGAAACACATGATGATTAGGCGGCGCAGCAGGTGATGAGTGAAGATTACTGATGGTGCGCGTCAATACATGATAAAATAAATCTAACAGGAAAGAACTAAAGTGGACATAGCAATAAACCAAGAGAGGATAATACTAATCAAAGGAAACTAAATGGAAATGAATGAAGAACAAAATGCAAGAATAAACTAAGAAACTAAAGTAAATACAGAAGAATAAACTGGTATGGCAAGACCTTTCGATCAATAATTAATACAGAGGACTGTATGGCAAGAATAAACACACTATTTCCAGATAAAAAGTAAAATAATATTGTTGAAATGTCATGGGTTTGTTGAGACCACATCTAGTACTGAGAATAAATATGTCTTACAGATCATAACAGTAAATAACTTATCACTTATTCATGTTTTTAATTAGATTTGATTAAGAACCAGATTTGTTCTTTGTAATTTCTGTCCAGTAAAACTATTGATCTATAAATCAATAGACAGGTCTATATAAAGATATAATCAATGTTTCTGTCTCATATTTCTATGACATTAAAGGACCTGGAACTTTTGTTTTTCCACTGAAAGCTCTGGTTTGCACAATAAATGCCATGTGGGTGAAGTTTTATGGATGATACTCTGGTGTCCCATTCTCCTGAAGGCAGCACAGAGCTGCACCACCAGAAACAGAAACACTGAAGAGAAGAAGAGTTATGATTATTGTAGTTACAGTTCTATCCATGTTTTAATGTTGCAGAGCTCAGTCGTTTTGCAAATAGTTCAAAGTTTAAACTGGCATGTTGAGCATCTTTTATCTGATCATTTTGTGCAAGATTTAACAACTAGAAAATGGCACAAAATAAGAATATTTTTTCCACTCTGATTGGCTGCTGTTAGGCCTACCGATTTTAACTTGAATGTTCATTGCATTTTTTGTAGACACCTGTGAAAATAATTTCTATTCCCATGGCTTTTTTGTTCTCTGGGAAATTATTTTTGATGATAAATACAGAAACAAGCATAAAAATCAAAACATCTACAATAGTGATAGTAATATTAATGATAAAATAATGGTCAGTGCAAAGTAGCCTGCAAATTCTTTGGTGGGGGGCGGTGAGGGACTTGGGTAAAGGCTAGAGGGGCGCTGGCCCAAAAAAGGTTGAGAAACACTGGTTTAGATTTTCTTCTTATTCCCCCCCTTCCTCTGCCTGGACAGTTGAAAACACTTTCACCTTCTACGAAAATGAATCAGTTTGCAAAAATGTAGAGGTAGTGACAGGCAGAGGATTAACTAACCTAAAAGTAATATAGATATTAATGAAAATGTATAAATATATATGTTTTGGAGAGGTCCAATAGCCACAGGAAATACTTGAGCTATGTTTAGCCATATTTCCTCTTACACTGTGCCCAATGCTCTGGGTCACTCCTTTTTGGCAAGACATAAAAACGGCTGCACCGAAAAATAGTTTGGTGCATAACAGACAGACGGATCATTTTTAAATTGTTGAGCGCTTGTGCTGCCCCTATTTCTGTGCTGCCCTGGGCATTGAGCCATGTTACCCATATGAAAAGAATCTCAGTGCTCTCATTTCAGTGCCACATTTCCCCACAAAGTTCAGGAGAACAAAACCAAATTTATTGTATTGCTCATACAAAACAGTACATTTAGCCTTTTGTTCTGTAATACTTCACCTTTCAAAAAAACAGCAAATCAGTTGAGCGACCTGCTGATACGAGAGTCACATTCTTCTGCGAAAATCACATTTAGGAGCCTAATTTTTGCTCTGATGCATTCTTTCTGTGCATTTCTTGGTCAAACATTGGGTCGTGCTGAGTATAGAACACTACTATTTTAAATGTAGTTGCTTAGAGCTGTGGTTGGATGTCACTGTTTGTAGCTGCAAGAAAGAAAACCGCATGTTAAGTATTGCAAGCAGAAATCTATACTTTAGAAGTGAAAGAAGGTTCACGTTTGATTCACAGTTATTAAATTCATCTTAAACCCATACTAATTACATATTTAAAGTACTATATCAGCTATATGTTGAAACATCTGTAATGTAGAATTTATTTTCAAAGAGGAGTACTACTTGTGACTTAAAAAGTACTGGTATTTCAAGTGGAACATAATGACATAAATATTACTATTCACTCTATTTATAACCAGATAAGATCATGGGGTGAAAGCCCATGCCTGCAAAATGTCTACAATTAGATTTGAAATGTTAAAAATAACTAAAACGTATCAATTTATTCTTTAGGCTGCAGACACACCTTAAGTGCCACGTCTAGGAAAAAGAAAATTCAGCTCTTGATTCTGCAGCTAGGGCAAATTAAACATTTTCTTCTTCTTTTTTTAATTTCAGAGCTCCTTGCTGTGTGGGAACATTTAGCAACTGCTCAGCATGTCAAACCATGTCAAGTGTTACAGTTCCTTTCCTGTTTTGGGGTGAAAAAATATCACCCTGCAAATGAATTAACCGAAAAAGGGCTTATCGTCAGACCCCTTCCTGAAATGATTAACCCTTCTAAAAAGAGCATTATTGAGTTTTGAGTGCATGTGCTGTGCCGTCTCTTTGCCTGTAATTGTTCTTTTTCTGTTGTTTCCTTCATCAGTCTCTCTCTCTCTCTCTCTCTCTCTCCCCCCATTATATGAAAAGAAGGGAAAAATGTCTGAATAGAGGAGGGAGATTTTCCCACAGTCACTCAACTCAGAGAAATACACCATTGTGGCCAGGTTCCCATCCCACTGCCCTGCTGCTCGGTCCACCGATGTCAGAGGCACAATGTTCTTATAATTAAGTGCTCATTCTTTAGCCTGTTTGAAAAGTATGTGATTGAGAATATAGTCAAATGAGACTATACGAGAATTCCCCGCAGACAAATAGCCAAGTACTACGGATGTAATTGTAAGTGAAGGACATAAACGGCAGTTTGTTTTTGTTTTTTGTTTTTTTTTTTTCAGGAAAATTAAAACGGTATAAAATTCTTTGAGCTAGAAGGGGACAAAATCTTAAATAACCTGCTCCTTTCCTGCGGCAGCAGAATAAATACATGGATCTATCTATCTTCAAATATATTTCACAAAACAAAAAAATAAACCAAAAGAAAACACCTGCATAGAACACCATTTTTCTCAAATAGTTTTATTCCGTGGGTTTAATAACAGTTATATGATTTTCTTTTTAAATGAAACGGCAGATAAACATTTTTTTTAAATTGATATCCAGATTTGACCATCGTCTCACTACATAAACTGAAATATACTTTTAATTTTATGCAATTTATACGTATGAATTCATTTATATCAATCAAAACTATTACCATAACTAAGTTTACATATTTAGTCTTTGTTTGATGTTACTATATGTGATTTAATTAGCAGGCTTTTGTTATGCTGTTTTGCGCCTACATGTGCTTATTGCTCTTCCTTTTCGCAAAATAAAAATGTTGTAGTGTCAGAAACTTTGATGTTTTCCCAAACTTTAGAAGAGGATTCAAAAGTGGAAGAAAAAGTGAAAAAAATATAAAATGCAAAGCACTGATGAATGCAGAACATTTCCTTTGCAAAAAGGTCTGCTTTGCATAGTTTTTTATGTATTCTGTATGAAATTACATGTTAAGTTCAAAATTATTATTTATTACCGAAGATCTATTTGTTAGCATGCTAATCAAATCATTCGTCTTTCATTTTTCAAAAATATTACACTTTTTCTCATTAAAAATAATGTCATTATTTGTTGGATAAATAATTGCATTTTGAGTTCAACTATTTCTCCAACTATTATTTTTGCACAAGGATTTGAATGTAATTTTCTGAACAAAATGCCATCAGTAAACAAATTACTTTCAACTTTTCTAGTTTCTGCAAAATGTAATAAAAATACAAATTAAAAAGATTCTGTTTCAACACGGAACCTTGTGGAACTCCACATTTAATCTCAACTTAATCTTGTCTTTCAAAATTATTATATTAAAACAGCTTTCCTTATGCTAACCAACCTAATGCTTGCCTGTGTAGTAGTTAAACTGTTACAGCACGTCTAAGTGCTCTTTAAAATGTTTTATGTCAACCACTATCAGAAGTAGGAAATAAAAGCATTTAGGAAAATACAAACTCAAATAAAATATAACTATTAAAATAGACATAAATAATAAAGTCAAGATGTGAATCATTGTTTTTGTGACAGAATTTGTGCATCTTTTTTTTTTAACAGGAAGACAACGAATGAGCCTAAATTGTCATCATTCTACAATATTCTGTGTTCTATTAAATCTAAAGATTCTCCTGTTTTTCACATGAGGGACGTTTAGCAGAAACATCATTGAGACTTATGATTACATACGGTTTAAATAAGCATCAACATGCAGGATTTACACATATTTTGCACTGGGAAGAGAGAATATCCTATTGCTTAAATTTAAAACTCATCATCCTTTTTTACAGTGCAGTTTGCGCAGGGTTTTTGCAAAGAAAAGTTTGAATGCCTTATTTATTACGTCATTGACTTCAATTCATCTCGGCATAAATTAAATACAACACATGAGGCTGTTTATTTCCATTTATCCCAAAAATTACAACTTCGAAAAATCCTTTTATCAGCAAGTGTTCGTGCTTTCCCAGCTGTGGAGCTCTGACCACCGGGGCTATTCAGTACGTAGTCATCAGTCACGTGACCACGTTCATGGTCTTCCAACCAATCAGCGCGTAGTAGTTTGAGGTCCTTGAACAGCAATGGCGGAAACAACAAAGCTAAGTGGAAATGACGCTCCTCCCAAAGAACCCACTGAAACGTCCAGTTACAGGGACTGCGTGGATGTGATGCTGAGGCTCCTTTCAGACTTTGGAAAACAGGTTGGTTAACAAGGTTTAAGTTGAATTCACTCCGAAAATTGGGCCTCTCAGTCTGGGTCGTTAGTTAGCCTCATGCTAATACTTTTAGCAACCTGACGCTAGCTTCGGCTAGCTCCCCGTTCATTCATTGTTTTGATGCTGTTGGACTGTTTTGCTTGGTTCTCCGACAGATTTTAATACTTATAACTCCTTAGATATGCGTTAACAATGGTTGCTACTTAAATTGTGTCACTTAGTTTTGTTTTCTTCTTCTTCGACTGACCATTAATAAATGTAGTCTCGTGCAGTAGAAATGCTTGATATTAGTTTGAGTGGACAGAATAACGTTACTTGGCACTGAAATCCTGCAACAACTAGCCCGTAAATCTTGTCAATTTCATTTTGAAATATTTACTGTTTTTTTATTATTGTTATTTAAACAGATGTAAATACGATACTTTAAATAACCAGTCATATTTTAGTTATGCTTCAGATTAAATTAAATAACCATAAGAATGAACAAAGGCACACCCATTATGGATTAGGTGAAAAATATAAAAAGTTTCTTCTGTGTAATTCAATACTCATCATTGCATTGTTTATAAAAGGAAATTAATATCACAGATAAACAAATTTTTGCATTACATGAACAATTTTTTCTTAAACCTTTAGTATTCCTTTAGTAAAAATTGGAGAAAATTTTTATTGAGCTAATAATATACTGTTGCCCAGAGAGAACGGTATTCCTGTCAAGTGACGTAAAAAGAAAAAGACCCTCTTACTGTGTCTAGGGTATTTACATTTCTTTAGCCAGTATTTATCTGTAACTGATTAATATATAAAATGTCTCGTTATTACTAATAATTAACATTTTTGTATATTGAATTTTCTTCTACTTTAAGTTGCACAAATTAGCCAAACTTTGGAACTGGCTGGTTTTTACCTTGAAAATCAGGTAAAATCCAGACAAATTTTATTAAAACGAAGACATTCCACTATGTTTGTGTTGTAAAAGCATCAACATACTGTTCTGAATTGAATAAAAACTTAAATAAGAGAAATGGGAAAGATCTCCTGAATTGTTTCCTTATTTAGATCAATCAAAACTACTAAATGCACATCATTTATGTTTTATGGTCTTTAAGAATTAAACAGAATTGGAATAAATAAAAATACGAGAACGGTATCAGCCAGGAAAAGTCAGTACAGTGCAGTCCTACAATCTGCACGTTATCATCTCCGACCTATTTAAATATTCTGCATTCCTATGTTAAGTTAAATTTTGGTATCATTTGCTTTCAGGTGAAGCTCCGGTTAGGGGATGCTGCTTTGAGAATAGAAGTCAACCATCGCGCTGTGAATCTGTCATCATCTTCAGAAGCTCTTCTTCACGGCTGTTTGCAGGAGCATATTGCCAAATTACAGGTAAAATGGAGGCGTGTTTGCTAGTTTATGTAACGGCGTCAGTGGATGAATTGTATCATTTGACTGTCTGGCGGTTGAAAGTGTTGACACAAATGGATTCACTACAAAAACACCAAATATTACCAAGTCTTTCTTTTGTTGTCCAGTTTTTAGTGCAAATATTTTGGTGCACTTGAAATAAGACAAAACTAACTTACAAGTAACTTCTCAGTGAGGTATAGTAGCAAGTTTTAAATCAATAATTCTTTAATATTAATAAACAAAAACATTGGTTTCACAGGCGGATTATTTCACTTATGGAGAAATATCTTGTTATAAGTGAACTAATCTGCCAGAATAATAATAATATTCTTATTATTATGGAATTATTTACTTATAACAAGCTCCCAATTTTCTGCTAAAAAGTTATTTGTAAATTAGTTTTGTCCTACTTCAAGTGCACTAAGATATTGGCGCTAAAACCAGACAAAAAAATACTCTGTAAGATTTGGTTTTCGTAGTGTTTGAATTGATGACCATGATGCGATTATTTGCAATAATGAAGAGCTATTGCAGTACGTATCATGGGACGCTTTTCTCTGTATTATAATACAGAAATATCTGGTAATATTTGTAACTCCTATTTATTCCTAATTGGATAACGTGTTATCTCTCTGTTACTTGCAGGCTGTCTCAGAAAGCCTGAGGTCGCTCATGGAGTCTGAGGGCGTCGCATCTGCGAAGGAGAGCGCGTCGGACAAATATGTCGCGTCACCCTCCCCCAGGGAGCAGCCGGCTGCGTCGTCAGAGCTCCGCCGGCCCGGCTCCGAGGCTGCCGAGAGCAAGACTGATGACGTCATGGTCCAGATCCGAGCCGGAAAGTCAGAGGTTGGTCGGCGTCGACGCCGGATCCGTCAGCTGTTCTGGTGGTGACATTTTGGAGCCCTTCACGCTCTCGTCAAGCCAAATGAATAATCATAAGTAATTGCTCCCGAGGATGTGAGCGTGACGTGCGGCGAGCGCTCAACGGGGACCTGATAGACCGGGTTTCGACAGAGAATGAGGGGTGCTTTAGTGCTGTGCTGGGGTAGAACAGACCACATTGCTAGAGGGTTTTGAGAGAGGGCCAGGTCCTTGATGGATTATGAAGTGGATGCTCATTACTCTGAGATTGCATGTGGATGAAGGACAAGAGGCGGCATTCTGTTGTGCATTTATTTTGGTAGCCAAGCAAACCATATTCATATTCCAGCATGTAATGATTGAAGCAATCTAACTTTTTTTTTTCCTTTTTTCTTTTTTGCTGCCTGAATTTAATGTCTTACGCTGCGTTTCTCATTCTATGTAATACAAATCACCACATCACCCTGTTGCACGACATTAACTAGGACAAAAAAAAAAAAGAAACATTGCATTCTTCAAACCGATCAGTACCTCATCAATCTATTGTGTCCTATTATCTTTGTTGTGTCTCCAGATTGAGCGGAGAATATCTGCATTTATGGAACGCAAGCAGATGGAGATCAATGAAAACAATGTGCGCGAGTTTTGCAACGTGATCGACTGCAATCAGGGTGAGAACGGAGGAGAGGTTGGGGGTGTGGAGGAGGGCGGGGGGGAGGAGAGGGATAAAAGGGGCTGGGGAGGGTGGGCGGAGGGGGGCAGGGTGGAGAGGGAGCCTGCACACAGATTGCCAATGTTTGGGAGAGAGCTGATTTCCACAGGCGAGAGGTCAGGCTGAACTGCTCCAAGAGGGGGCCTGAAGTAGCTAACACGCTCGGCCTTAAAAATGCAACCCGTTCTGTGCAGAAAAACATGAGACGGGGGACCTGCTTGAAATTCAAAGCCCATCTGAGACACCAGTAACACAAAATCACGAGAAGCTGCAGTTCATGTGTGTGATGGATGCTTTTTTTTTGTTGTTTTTTTTTTTTTCTTCTCCCACACAAGACATTTAATTAAACTGAGACAATCTAAATGCTATTTTTGTGGAATTTTATTTGTTGTAGAAAACAGCTGTGCAAGGACGGACGCAGTCTTTACGCCGTACCCGGGTTTTAAAAGCCACGTAAAAGGTAAGAACTGCTGATGATCTGCTGCCGTCACGGGACATCAACACATACACGAGTCTACATTAATAACAATGAAAAAGTGAAAGTTGCATGCAGAGTGTTGCATGCATGTCCACCAAATATTGCGTTCAGTCTGTCGTTTGCGGTGTTGCACACACTTATATGTCACCACAACCATGAGAGATGTTGTTCGCCTCACTCCCGAGTTACAGCCTTTGTTTATGTTCCTATGGCTGGGCAGTCACACGAGTAGTAAACACTTACGGGCCCCAGACTCGTAGTGCCGGGGGCCAAGGAGATGCTGGGGAGCCTCAGAAGGGGCCAACAACCCGAGACTGTGGAAACGCAGCCATAGAGGAGCGGCTCCAAAACGTCGAGGCTCATCTCAGACTCCCACCAGGTGAAACCTTAAAAAACCTTTGATAATGCTTCAGATTTTGACATGAAATGACTGAAACACGTGCAAGTTTAAAAAAGTAAGATAAAAAAAAAACAAGAAGTATCTTTCATAAAAATGTGTTCATGATGTATTTTATTGTTGTTGTTGTTTTTTCCAGTGGGGCCAGTCCCTTTGAATGTTTACCAGAGGCTGAAGAAGATGGAGGATCGCATCCTAGAGTTAGAAGGACTCTCTCCTGAGTACTTTCAGTCCACTGTGAGTCCTTGGGATGTATAATAGATATAGAAGACTCTTTTCCTATCAATTCGTACTATTATTACACATGCAATAAAGCTATATTGTTGGAGCAGGAAGAAGTGGGCTAGTGAATGGATAGACTATAGATTAAAAAAAAAGCTATTTTCTAAAGTTTATAGAGAAAGTAAACATTTAGTCCCATCTGTTTCTGTTGCACACAGACGTTAATGCATCTTTTGTGGAAGTTTATCTGATAAACTATTTTTTATGGATTCCAGAAGTCTGTCCTACATTTAAGAGAAACTTAAAAAAGAAAAAGTTGTATTTTCACCTTGCCACAAGCCATGTGAAAGCAAACATGTGGAAGAAGGCCTGGTGCTCAGATCAGACCAGAACATGTCTTTTATTCTGACAGATTCTTATGCAGGAAAGCTGGTCAGAGTCGATGAAGCTAAATTAACAAAAGCAATCGCAGGGAGAATATCCGTTAAGAGGCAGCGAGAGAAATTATGTGCAGCTAAAACGGAATGGCCCAGTCAAAGTCCAGACCCAAATCCAACTCTTGACAAGCGTGGCTCATGAATGCTCTCCATCCCGTCCAGACCTTGTATCGACTCAGCTGGGCTGAATATAAACGTCTGCTTCAGAATTTGGCTCTACTCTGTGTTGGTCAGTTGCATAAAACCCCAATAAAATTCACTTAAACTTGTGGCTGCAAGGAGACAAAATGTGGAAAAGAAAAAGTTTCTAAGAGGGTACGAATACTTTTACCGGAGCTGTAAATGTCAGGGAACTCTGCTAGTGACCTATTTGCCCACTTAGCTGCACCGTTTAAATCGCAGGCAACACATTCAGATTTACCTTCCAGCATCCACTCAGCGTTCCCAACACTTAACCGTCCTCTCTTCGGAGCCCAGGTGTCTATACCGTTTCGTGCAATTAGCGCAGCTTGTAGTGTCGCGTCTTGTGTCTGAGCCGAGGGTCTTTGCAATAGATCATCATAGTGTCACTATATATGTGTATATTGCTGCGATTTTCACCTCATTTATTTGAGCCCATTTAGGCCACTTCAGTCTCTGCTATTGTCAAGCGGCAGTCGTGCGCCTCCTCGGATTTAAATAGTCATTTCACCTCCGAGGCACACTCGCTAAACCTAAAGTGATGTCTCCTTTGCACCAAGTTTTACTTTATGTCGTTGTTTACCTTGGCTGTGGCAAAGAAAAGCTAAGAGATTCAGCTAACGGCTGCGCTGGACATTTAGATTTGAAACTGACTCACCTGCCATTTCTTTTTTGTGTGTTTGAATGGAAAATGGCAGCTAAAAGTGCTAAAAGTAAGCAGGAACTGAGATTGAGTGTGTGTTGAAAAGAAGCTTTTAAAGGGCATTTTTAAAGGTGTGCAATGGCCAAATTGCTACGTGGAGTACTGGTTCACAATCGGTTCAACCTGCAATCTACTCACCGAGAGGAGTTTCTGCGAGACGCTAATGGAGTTTCATCTTTTATGCTTCAACACATTTCGCTACTCGAGTTGTGCTTTGGTGGATTAGAAACAAAAGGCATCTACTTGGGTTGCAGGTGCTTGAACATTTAGGCCAGAGCAAGTCCAGTCAACTTTATTTATTCATATGTTAACCATAATCATGATTAGGGTGTTTTAAGAGGCAATTTTTAAAAAAAGTGCAAACAACTATAGATTATCCAAAACAGACAAGGATATAGTCATGAAGAGAAAAAGAAATAAATGAAATGAGCAAAAACACAGTAACATGAAATTTAGGTTTTGTTCCAGAAAACTTTGACAGTGACGGAACAAAATCAGATTTCGAGTTGATTCTCAGTTCAGGTAAAGCAGATCTTTACCTGAACCGCCTGAAGGTGTGCCTGGGATTTATTCAGTAAGCGTTTCAGAAACCAGATCGTTTCAAGCTTTAAATCGATGTATTTTAAAATCAATGTTTTGTTTACGTGGACGCACGCTCAAAGCTTTTAGTTTTACTTCGTGGCCTAGCATCAACTTTTTCTTCTAGCTGAAAATGTTTGTTTTGATAATCCAGGAAAAGCGATCTAACATACTAGAAGTAAAAACATATTGTCACCTTCCTAAGATAACGGCCCAAGTCATATTTTGCCGTAAGTATGGGGGGAGAGGGGTTTGCCTAAAATATCTTTTGGAAAGAGAGAGGGTTACTTTTATTTTTTATTTTTTTTGCTAAAATCACTTTTGGCACAAAAAAATGACTGGCCATTGGCTGTTTAGAAGGATCTGACTTTGTTCCTAAGACACAGCATGTACATTACAGTTTGGTTTTTGCCATACTTCCAACATTTAATGTTGCAACGAATTCAGTTGAGAGTCAATACAATGTTTGAGGTTAACAGGAAACGCAAGAAGAATCTCTTGTTTTTAGACTATGGCAGCAAAAGTTAAACATTAAAGATGCTGACGGTAGAAAAAGGTGAGCTTTTCCTCTCTTTTTAGTCCAGATTCTCAGATGGTTTCATGTTAAACCTGCGAGGGATCAGCACAGTCCATCAAACTCGAATTGATAAGCTAAAGGAGTCTGTCCAGCGTGTTGGTTGTCTAAGTGTGCTTGAGATGCTGCATGTCTCCTCATACTAGTATTTCTCAGCACAGCATGCCGCTTCTGTGCAAGTGCCGCTCTCCATCTGCTTTTGACTCGCTGCATGTTTGTGTGAGCAGAGCGAGAGATGTCGAGTGTCTTTGAATAAACGAATGAAGATGGGGGTCTTTTATATTCGTAGTCTCCTCCCCCATCCCTCCTCTTGTTTTTTTCTCTGCTGTAGTTTGGTGTTTAGTGAAAAGCGGCGCACAGTTGGCCCATGATTTTAGGAACAACATTCTAATACTCGGCATAGAGAAGGCTCCATAAGCAATTCTAAAGGATTTTATAGACGGAGCGAAGCAGATGCCAATTTAAAACATATTGCTAGGAGCAGGAGGACCTCTCCTTTTCCACTGTAACCAAGGACGTTTGCAGAATAATACCCCCACAATTTTACTCCCTCTGTTGTCAAAATATCCAATAAGGAAAAATATCCCAAGGGTTTCTCATAAATCGCATGCTGTCTAGTTTGCTTTGTATTAATCCCTCTTTTTTGTTCCCACAAGTGACTCAAAGTCTGTAAGTTTGGCTTCTGCTCAGAAATTTGCACAAATCAACAAGTGTCAATGTTTGCTTTGCGTTGCAGAGTCACCTCCACAAGCGGCCTAAGACGTCCCCCGCTCAGGTCAGCACTTTTCTGTTTTCCTCTGAGCAACGTTTCATCTGTTTGCCGATCAAATTTCATCATCCGATCTGTGTCTCCTCCAGGCCTGCACTCTCACAGAGCTGGATGAGAAGATCAGCGCAGTGAAAGCGGCGCTCCTCAAGAGGGTCTCTGAGTTTGGGCCGGGATACGGGGCTGATTGTCCGCTCTGATGCACGTCTAAGCGCAATAAAGCCGGTCAAGAATTCAACATAAGCGTCGTGTGCCTTTTTGTCGGCGCTCGCCAAGTCATCAGACACGTCAATAACTTTTAAAACCACACTGATCCGAATACAGATTGTCCTTATGACCCGTTTATTCCTCTGTTCATTTACCCACCATTAGATCGAAATCACAAATATGCAAATGTTTATATTTAGAGTCAATTGATGCATTACAATCAAATAGTTTGATGCAAATTTGAATACATGCTTATTTTTATTATAATCATAAAATTACAACAGTTTAGCATATAATTAAATTGGAAAACGTCATGTTTCTAAGGAGGCCCAGGTGATTGCATAGAGTCACTGACTTTGCAGCAATCCCTCATTTTACAGATAAAGAGTTGCTGACTTTTGTGATGAAGTTTTTGCTGGCCCTAAACTAGATCCAGATACTTTATGTACTCAGTTATGTGCCACCATATATGGTGGTGAAGGCTCGTGTTGGGGTCTTTTGGGATTTTTGTATTTCTTTTTTTCTTACTCAGGAAAAACACAGATATGAGCCATGAATTAGGAATACACCAATTTTCAGTTTTGCTGGCTGATCATTGATCTTTAAAAAAAGAAATTTCATGTCTGGCGATTCCCATTTTGACGTTTTATTGTCTCTAAACTTCCTCCAAATGTAGCGACAAAGTCACTAAACTGCGTGACTCTTGCTAAGCCGCACGACGTGCTGAACAAAAATGGACAGCGACTGATTTTCAGACCTTCACAGAAGTGGATAAATTTGTTTTTTCATGCATATGTCGCCCGATCATCCAAAATTAAGAAAACTATCGGAACACCTATACTATGAATACAGTTGTCAACTTGAAAACATTTTTATCATTTAAGTTTTATGTTTCATGATTATGAATACTGCATTCTGTCAAACGCTTGAATCCACCACTTAAAAAAAAATAAAAATACAGGATCACGTTTAGTTGGAGTTTAACATGAAGCCAGTTATTGATCAGGTATCGCCTCCTTTTGGTGTCTATGAAATTAATAAAATCTGTACTAGAAGGGCTACAGCTGATCAAACCCAAAAACAGGAATCATTTCAAGAGAAGAAATTTTTTCCTTCTCTTCTTTTCCGAAGTTTCAACATTTGCCTAGAGAGTCGGTGTCACTGCTGTCATCATGAGGCGGTGGCTGGTCGTCCTCCACATCGGTATGTTCTACCAGAGGACTCTGCGTTTTTCTCGGCTCCATCTCAAGAGATGAGAGGAGTTTCAAGAAGACGGGAGTGTAACTTTAGGACAGTTGCCTCCTAAAGTCACCAGTGTGAATGGTTCTGACCAAACAATCAGAAAAAGCCCTGAGAGATCCATTGGCGGGCATAGTGCTGCACCATGTGGAGTCCCTGCAATTAAATGTTTTCAGGAATGGTTTGGTCTGGCTGTGTCACTGATTTTTGTGGATTATCCACCTCCTCTGTAGCTGGATAGTTTTTCTTTTCTATCAAACATTGTGGCGTCTTTGACATCCAAACACACGACACAGTCTGTATCAGTGTATTCAATTATTTTGTTATTGAGCACCGATGCATCATCGAAGGATTTCCCTAATTTTTCTTTCTCTGTAATTGTTCTCTAAATAGATGCTTTTGCTTTTCTTCTTTGTTAGATAATTGGTATATCTAATTTAATCACAATTTCGGAGTGAACAATGCAATGTGACAACAGTTTGCTTTCATATTTTAGTCGGGTTACCTCTAAGCAATCTAGAAATAAAAGTAAAGTGTATTATTATCATGATAGATGCAAAACCACTATGTAATTTATTTTAAAAGCTTCAGGTCTTGTTTTGAGTTTAAATATCCGTCCCTTCAAATTAAGTTATTTTGTTGGTTTAAATAGAAACTGTATCAAACCAAATTATAATGCACCCTTAAATAATTCTGAAAATGTTTTTTAAAATCAGAGACTTGGTAATTTAATCTTTGGTAATGATGGGAAGGTCTGTGTGTGTGTGTGTGTGTAAGTAATCGAGACGAACCTCTGTGAGAGAGCACCTGATTTATCTTCCCGACCGCTGTGTGACGATGATCACCCCTAATGGTTGTCATTATAACAAATGACCTGATTACTGCAACTCTGTTTGGAAAACATACTGGAGACCCAACAAACCAGCATTAAATGGGACGCCGCTGCGTTTGACACTGTGACATGTACATAAAAGGCTTGTGCGCGTGGATTTTTCACCAAGCAAGTCGCTGAAGGAATAATTATGCGTTTCCCCTTTATGAGAAAACCTGAAGAGCTGCTGGGTTTTGGGGAAAACTCGTCTTTGATTTGACGGTTTCGTATTTATGTCTTGCGTCGGAGACATGTCTGTCTTTTAAAACTTTGTAACCCTCATTAAAGCTCACTTTTAATTTTCAAATTAGACATTAGTTTTACATTTAAAATTACATAACTTAGAAAAAAAAATACAGCGAATGATTTAATGGCAAAAAGATGGAGCTTTGTTGTGCTGTTTTATTTTTGCATTACTGACTGAGATATTTACTTTGCTAAAGAGCTTTTTGTGAATCCTAAGAAACTGAAGACAAAGGAAGTTCAACATGAACCATTGTACGCTTCAATAAGGAGTTTGTGTGGAAGTGCTAATGGTGCACACGTAACACCCACTACAATTATTCTAAAAGCTGCGCACAAAAGCCTGAAAAAGGTAGTTGTTGGGCTACGTGACCCCAAGAAACCGCTCTTTGCTAAAGTTGTGAGCTTTGGAGATTTTCTCCTCCCTTGATCTGCTGCCATGCTGTTTTATGGCTTACCAAAAACAAAAAAACATACTGTACGTTACAAATGAAACACATTGATCAGAACCTCAAATCTCATCCCATCATGTTCAGGTGTTGGTTGTGATACAGCACTGTTTGTGTAGTGCGTGCACATTGGGATGAAGGATGTGCAATATTTTGTGTCCAACTGCATCGGATGAGTTGAGCTACCTTTGCTGTGACGTCACTGTCTCGTTTGATTTGTTTTCTATATCTCAAGTCGCAGCAAACAATCCAGGGTTGAAGGTTCAACGCTAGCCATGTGCCCCCTAGTGGCCAAATGATCATTTGCTTAAACAGAATAAGTCGTTTTTGCATATTTGCAGTTTGAATAGTGACTGAGAGCTATCCACAGAACATACACTGAAATTTTGTGATTTTCTTTTTATTGTGACATTATATAATTGCAGTAAAAGCAACATTTCTTTTTATTTTAACAGTCGTCTTAAAAAGTGTAACCAGATCTACATGCACTTCATTCCAGTCAACAGAGCAAACAGAGCAGCCAGTTAGCAGGTTAGAGACGTTTATTGCAGTTGCTTGATCTTTTAAGTATATTAGGAATGAGCTTAAAGGTTTGATCTTTACAGTTTTGTGGATACCAAGTGGTGCAGTAAATGCACCAGGTAAAATATCCCTTGTGACTGACCTGGATCTTTTCACGACTGATTTTACTTTTATCCTTTAGTTTTTGTGTTGGTCACGCCTTTTTGAACTGGAACAATTTCTCTTTATAATGTATGGAAGTGCACGTGGGGAAAAAGTAACAAGTTCATGAAAGTATTAAAAGTACATTATCTCAGGTACTTACTCTCTACAACCCAGAGTGGTTTTCATTTGAATAGACATAGCAAAGGCAAAGTTGTGTTCTGTCTAAACAGCATAAGGTTGTTGTTGATAAACCAGTGGTGAAAAACACATCTACATAGGACATATATTGATGTCCCTTTTCTAACCAAGCCTACCTTTCGTAGTCTTTCGTTGTATTTTTGGGTCATGTTTGTGGGAGGCAAGTTTCTCAGAAAAGAAAGAAAAACCTCATAGTGTGATCTTCTTTAAACAAAATGCGTGGAACGTATCAGCCTGACTACGGTCAATGTCTTCGGTTCAAGCAAGTCCTGGGAAGTTTGTGTTTTTGCTAAAACTTGAGAAAGTCTTTCTAGTGAGGAAAGGTTTTAAAGCGAACGATGCTGAAGGTGTGACAAACTGACATGTACAGAGAAGTCCACCCTTCTCACGTCTTCAGAAATTACTGTAACTCCCCTTCCTCTTCTTTGTTTTCGCTCTTTTTACATCCTGTCACGATTTATTTCAGACTTGATTGATGGAGTGACCTGAATAAAACAGAGGATCTTGCATTGTGATTTTGTTTTTTTGGGGGGGAGGGGAGCTTTGAGGGGGGAAGATATTTCATTCTTGAAGCGGAAATGAGGAAGTTTCTTTTCACCCCGTCTTTCAGGTGTACCCCGCTTGTTGACGGCTCTGTCCGTCTCTCTCGCTCATACAACTGGAACCCTTGGAGCAACGAGGGGGCCACAATGTGCAGAGAAGGGGAGGCGGGGGGGCACTTGAGCTCTGTCGATATGAATGTGGGGAGAGGGCTGGGTATTCTCATTGTTCCCTGGAAGCTTTTGTCTCAGACACAGCCCCCTTATGAGGGTTAATGAGGACAAATTGGTCTGAGTGTAACAAATGGATTATGGAGCGGGACAAAAGCTTGTATTTGGTGTGCTGCTTTTGTTGGGATCCACCCATCATCTGCCTACTGAGCCAAACGCGCAGAGAACAGCCTGCAATGACATGGATTGCTAAATATCTTGTGATTATCTGGTCCTAGTGTGAAGATACACCTTGCATGATACCTTTTCTTTTCCATTAAAATGTCATATACACAACAATGTGGTAAGTTTTCCCTGATTCCTCCCGATGTTGCTGATTTCTTAAAGTCAATATGTTGACATTAGTGTCAGTGGTTAGTGCTCCGGCGTTGGATGGGCATAGCGTATCCTTTTAAAATCACAATGAACCACTCACTTCCTATTGACTCTATGTAATTCCTGCCTGTCAATCAGTCCCCTCTTCTGCTCCGTGTCTTGAAATGTACTTGGGAAGCCCGGTAAAAAAGACACAGAGGTGTTCCTTGTCTTCTGTGCGTCCAGTTGTATTTTTTTTTTTTTTTTGTGGGGTCGAAGGAGAGGATTCATATCCATTCATATCTCGCAAACTCTTAATGGGCTCCAAGCCCTCCAAAAAGAAAGCTCTTTCCTGTGACTAGTCAGCTCCAGTCTTTATTCATCTGTGGCTCCGTGTCAAAAAAGACTGTTGCTCGTTTGTGCCCCGAACAATGAGGAACAAGGCTGAATCTCTGGCTGGGAACAAAAGACGGAAAACAGGCTTTTCACTCTGCAGAACATTAGATTCTGACACATTTTGCCATGGCAGTTTTTTTTTTTTTTTTTTTTTTCTTCTTCCCCATCCTGAGTGCTCTGGCTCCGGTCTTATAAAGAGACCACCTGTTGGCAACAAGCCTGTTCTTCATTACTGACAGGCCTATTATCGCAGGATGAGGAGCACCACAGGCTAACTTTTTTAAGTTAACCCTGCTGCAGTTTCTAAACCTCGCCAATTGGGAAGCACAGATTACGTGATAGCACTGGAAAACCTATTTCTGCTCATAATTTTTGTATGTTGCGCATGAGTAAGGGGCTGTGCGGGAAGTACTTCATTCATGTCCTTGTTAGTCACAAATGTTACGAACCGTGGGGCTCGGATGTGGACAGATTAAATCAGCTGCAGGGAGGGATTCTGATCCACTTTCAGGGATTTTGTGAGTTTTTTTGCTTTTTGAAGCAAATTTATTTAAAACGAAGAAACGTCAAAATTCATCTTTAGTGTTTAGTATGCAAAATAATTCATATGTCTTGCTTTTTTTTTTTTTTTTACACTTTATTACATTACAACTACAGACTGGTGTATGTTTTGTGTGGATTTTACCGTATGTGACAGACCAACAGAAAGCAGTGCAGTGGAAATATAATGTTTTTTTGTGTTTTACAAATAAAGAGCTGAAAAGTGTGGCGCACAATAGTATTCAGCCACTTTAGCGTCAATATTGGTTAAAATAGCTTTTGCTTCAGTTATAGCAGCAAGTTTTTCTGCGATATGACTCCGAGTTTGGTGAACATTGACTTTAATCGCCACTGATTCTTCCTTGAATTGTGATAAATTGATCTGCATTGATTAAAAACAGTCAGCTCTGGCTTCCACCACTTATATCTGACCAGTATTTCCTCTGACATGTTTGCTGTGTCTCCCCTATGGGCTGTGAAACACTTTTTTTTCATTCGTTTACCGATTTCTTCTGTTAAGAGACTCCCACCTGAGCCGCAGATGTCTGCAGCTCCTCCTGAGTTACCGTCGGCCTCCTGGCTGCTGCTCTGATTAATGCTCTCCTACAAACAGGTGCCACATCTTTTAGATTTTTATTTCCTTTGCAAAAATGGAAATAAGTTATTTTCTGCCGTATTATGTTGGGAATAATAGAGCATATAAAGTCCAATTAAAATATGTTGAAGTTTGTCTGAAATAAAGTTTGCGCTTACTTTTACAAGACCCTGAAAGAATAATAATAATAAAAAAAAAAAATACAGTGATGAATGTATGACGCAATCAAGCATGTAGTTCTGTTTTGAACTGATTCTCATAAATACAGTCTGACGGGAAACAAGATGGGGGTTTTTTTTCTTTCTTTTTGTCTGATTGTGGGAAGATTTCAGGGTTAAATGATTTGTTTATGTAGCTCTGAAAACCCAAAGCTCTTTCTACTGTGGCTAGCATAAAATCCAGAGTCTGGTTGAGGCATCGGGGAAACACGAAGATTGCTTTCTCCTCTGAAAGGCAACTTTAAAAGCAGCAAATACCTTTATAACGCTCATGTCAAAGTACACCCAGCCCAGTTGTTGCTTCTTCACAAACATCCAGGCGGGGGGAGGGAGGGATGCGGGGACGCGAGCACCTGTGAGCATCCCACAAAACGGCAGACAACACAAGAGAGGATCCCCCTGCAGCCCACAGGCTTGCGACAAGAGGCAGTCAGCTGTGCGCTGTGGCCCTGCTGCATGGTCTCCAGGCACTCTGGAGTTAAATGTTCCTGTGATATTGCCAGGAGGGAGCAGCGGGAGTTGAATTCAGGCAATTACAATCAAGTCAGGGCATAGTTAGTGCGTGGGCCCTGGCAGCACCTGAGCTGGATGCTGATGAGACACTTAGCCCTAAACCCTCATGCATTGGCCCAGGCACCGCGTTGAGCGAGTCCCCCCCCCCCCTCATTCCTCCCCGGCTTCCCCTCCTTTCCATCTCCTCCCACAGCAGCAGACCCCCTACTGGACACTTCCACTTCCCTTCACCTCATTTAGGCCTCTAGAGCTCTCTCACCCTCTCCCTCTCTGGCCCTCACATTGCAATACTTGGGCTTTATATAGGTGGCGTGGAGTACTGCACTCAATCACTCTTCATTCATTCACACTGTACAATAATAGACTACTACTTCGATATTGTCCTTCAAGCACCTGTGCATAGCAGAATGCCGAACCTGTGCTGTGTCATTGCAAGTTCTTGAAATATGTGAAGGGTTACTTCTCTTAAATGCATTAAAAAAACAGCAGAAAATGTAGAAAAGAGGAGCCTTTGATCATTTTAAGATTTATCATGGTGTGAAGTGAAAAGATTTTTCTGTAGGTGCCGAGTGCAGAACTGCGTTCCCCACCTGATGCGTTATAGCAGCAGAGAGAGACTGAGCCGTGTCGTACCGCCTGAAGGTTTAACACAAACGTTTTTGTACTTTATTACGATTTTTATCTTCTAGAGCAACACAAGGTCTTGCATCATGGTGAAGTGTTTGCATATAAATATCTATAAAGTGTGGCGTGCATTTGTGTTTGGCCTTTCTAAGTCACTATGAAGGAACGGTTTTTGGTGCCGTTACAGGTGCAACATTTTGGACTATTTCTCTACATTTAGAAACTGAACATGTGTCCCTGTTTGGCTTTGCAAATTATCTCAAGCTCAGCTAAACTGGATGAAAGGCATCTGTGAACAGCAACTGGATTCAGCTCTGGATGTGAACTTTTTAAAATCTAACAAATTAACAAAATATTATGTCTGGCTAGTAGGTAGAGATATCCATGTTTTCTTCTAGGATATCTCCCTTTACCTTACTCCATCTTCCCTGTTTCTGCTGAACAAAGGCATCTAAACATTGTCGTGCTGCCACGGTGCTCTTTATGACGTTAGTTTTGTGACACATGACATTTTGCATCTATGTCAAATAACTCAGACTTCGTCTCATCTGACCAGGGGTCATTCTTCTACGTTATTGCTGTGTTTTCTTCATGGAGTGTGGCAAACCTTGAATCAGTTATTCTTGGATTGCATGACTAAGAGATTATTCCACCTTTGCTGTGAATCTCTGCAGCTCCTCCAAAGTGACCATCTCTGGAGCACATACGATGAATGATGTGCTCTGAGAGATGTTCAAAACCTTGAATGTTGTTTTTATCCCTGACCTGTCTCGCATGCCTCTTGGTCTTTATGGTTTTTGTTTGTTCATTAATTCCAAAATGTTTTTTAGGGGTATTAGAATAAATGGGGGTCAACACAAAAGCACACTACTCTTTGCAGGTTTGTATTTGTAAAAAAGGACATCTGTAAAACATGTAATGTGCTGCTTTGTGTTCGTCTCTTGTATAAAATCCCACTAAAACCCACCGAAGTTTATCGTTGCAGTGGGAGAAAACAGGCAGCAGGCAGACGTACTCGTGTACAGCACTGTGTCGTCAGTCGCAGGTGTTGAAGCGGCATGTCTCACCTGATGCGCTATAGTAAGAGAAACAGAGGAGAAGTTCTTGAAAATCTATGACCCAAGAATATGGAATCAGCCACTACAGCAGCCACACTCTGAGCCCCTTTTTTTCCCCTGATAAGATGCTCTCAGCTCTTTGAGGGAAAGCCTCCTGGTTCCCGCCCTCTCTCTGCCACCACACTTTGCTGAAGTATCATTAAGGTTGTAAAGGACAGGCTTACACAGAACCTGGATTGCCACAGATGTATGGATTCATAGGTAAAACACAAGATATTTTGCATGGGAAGATCTGAAGGTGGTGTCTGAAATGAGGGAGCCATAGGAGAGATTTCACTCGCTGCTTCATCTATTCTTTCTGTGTGCCATGCATCTTTCATGTGTCACTTTAGTGCTATTTCTTGTCAGATTGCTAGCTTTGCTCCTCAATCTGCTACCATTGCCCACGTGCGGCAGTGCTTGTTAGTTAGAACTGGACGTAGCATTTGGCAGATCCGAGGGGAAAGATGGGACACCCCTTTCACAAATTTTGCCGTAATGGCTGTCTTTTGATTTTTCCTGGACTTTGAAGACTAGCAGGGATTGTCTGTTTGAAATTATTCCATTTTGGCGGCGAAAAAAGAAAATGGATTGTGCTGATCCTGTTTTGTTCCTGTGGTAGGGGACGGGGGGGAAAGGCGGGAGGAGGACGGCTGCAGTATTATCCTGAGCTGACACGGGTGGCGAAGAGGCAATCACAGTGGGCCCTCGCTCTGACAAAAACACTCCATCTGCAAGGAGAGGAGGAAATCATACCACAATGATGTCTGACTCTTCTGCCTCACTCTGGCAGCTGGGCCCTGGGACCCGCGGACTGGCAACCGCCTCCACAACGGCTTCTATACAAACACACAAACACCACACTACTAAATCAGCAGCTGTATCACACAAAAGCAATGCACCTGCCTTTACACAACAAGAGCAGAGCCTGTCGTCGGTCTAAAAGTTTCTTTGACTGATCAAACTAGTTAGAGAAGCAATTTCATTAGCGATACTGTCAATATGTTGCTGATATCCTGCTTAAATGTGGAAGTTTATTTTAAGACTTTAAGCCCACACTGATATAACTATCTTTAAGAAAACTGGTGGAAAAATGTTTATGGTTTTTACCAGGGTAAATTGTAATCAATATTTCTGAGTAGAAGTGATGCAAGATTATTTACTCAAATTAATTAATTTGGATTACAAAATAGTCAGGATACAACTTGTATTGTATTTTTCTTAAAATTTTTACGTAACAGTAAATTTTGTCTAATTTTTAGTAATAATTTAATAATTTAATTGAAAATTGTATCCCTTAAAATTGTGAAATATATTTAAACCTCTTCTGTGACGATCCTCAAATTCATCAGCAACAGCAGCATTCTGTTTTAGGAAACTCCGCTAGTTAGCATGGTTAGCATTAGCTTTAGCGCTGTGGCTAAGCTAGCTTAAACCAGGTGCCTAAAATTGTTGTTCTTACACAGTAATTTCCTCAATCACAGCTTTCAACAGATTTTTCTAATGGAATATATCCACTCATAGTTAAACCATTGTAAACATAAGTAGCTTCACCGTTGAGCAGCACATTAAATTAAACTCTATAAGATTTACAACAAAACACTCGGTACTCATTATTTGTGTTGTATTAGAGTCAAGATTTTAACAATATTTTTGTTACTGTTGTTAATATTTTGTTACTACTTATATCAGGTAACGCAAATGCTTCACAAATTACATATTGTATTTTAAGAATCTAATCAGAGGCACATATTTTGTTCCAGGTTTGACTTGCTTTCAGATTGTGGTATTTATTCTTGCCTATTTCTTTGGCTGTCATAATACTACTTTTTTCCATTTTATGTTTTAACAAATAGAAAATAATTGTCTCAAGCTCTGCGTTAAATGATCTCCGTAGAGTGTAAAATCCTCCAAGTCAGAGTTAAACAAAGTATTTGACATTTTAAACCACAGATGATCAATTGTAGTCCAGACTCATAAGAAAAAGTCAAATAGGTATTTAGCTTTGTGCTAGCTAGAAGCTACGAATCAGATGCTAACTTGACCTTTCTTAGCCAGTTGAAATATTCTCTCAATGTACCTTGACTTTTTCTATTGCATAAACAAACTACTGCACTGCAAAAACACAAACTCTTTCCAAATATTTTGGTCTAGTTTCTTGTGCAGATGTCTTAGGACACTTTAAGTAAGATAAAGCTCTTACATGAAACTGTACAAGTAACTAATGAGAGTTATTCACAGACTTACAAAATATAGGAGCTTGTTTTAAGTCAATAATTCCTCAATATTGATGAAAGAATCTACTACTTCCACTGGCAGATGCACTTAATACAGTTTTTACATGTTGTAAGTAATCTGCCAATGGATTTAGTTCTTTTTCATCAAAATGAAGGAATTGTTGACAGGCACGTGCAGAGGGGGGCCTGGGGGTGCTTGAGCACCTGCCCTTTTTGCTCCTTGCCCCAAAGTGCCCTTTTGGTCAAATTTTTTTTTTTTTTTTTTTTTTTTTTTTTTGTTTGGTATTATTATTTTCAAAGCCCTCTTCTGACACATAATAACATGTACTAAAATTATTGTTTTTTTGTTTTGTTTTGTTTTTTTGTACAACATAATAAGCCTTTCGGTCACCTTGTTACCTTTGACCTTTTGCCCGTGACGCATGACGCAGTTGCCTCTCGCACAGTGAGATAAGGCGGCTAACTGGAGCTCAGCATAGCAACGATCCAGATTACAGAACAGTTTTTGGTGAATTATATATATAAAAAAAACGTTTTTGGTGAATAAAGTGGAGTAGACTTGCTACTTGTCAGATAACGGAAAATGTTGTAGTATCGTTTCTGCTTCAGCGGTTTAAGTAGAGAGGTAATGAAATACAGCAGACACTGACAGGCCTCTGCGTCTGCTTTTCTCTGAAGAACTACTGAACGGGAGGAGACAGCCAGGTGAGGAAAACCTGTTCTTATCTATCGATTCAGTATTTTTATCATGCAGACATTAGGCTGTTGTTGTTGTGCCATTAGCTAGCTGCTAGCTAACGACTTTGCTAGAAGCTAGATAACTAAAAAGCTTCTTCCCTGTATGTTAGTGATATCAGTCATTCTTCAGTATCGCTTATGCAATAGAGGCACATCGCCCGTCCAAAACTTATCGTCAACATAATGGATAAATGTCCGATCTTCTAATTTCCTTTGCTGCATAATGTACATTGCATTTATTCTGGCATTAGGTAAATGTATCTTGAAGGAGAATAGCACTTAAATAAAAGTCCAACAAGGATATTCATTTAGAATTAAAAATAACTCACCCTGAATTACCATGATAGATATAATGTGTGTCATTAATGAAGGGGAAAAAACTCAACCCAGACTTTAAGTTTAGGGTCTGGTTTGCAGAGTATGTAGTTACATTTTTCCCCCAATTATTCAATGGGAAAAAATAAACTAACCTCAGTTAAGTAAAATAAAATTGTATTCAAAACTTTTGGAATTGTAATGATTTATTTTTTACAAACAAATTGTTTTGTTTAAAAAACTTTTTTTAAATTAAATAACAAATTTTTGTCTTGTGAACTTAAAAAAGTTATTTGCCAAACAAACTTTTATTTGCACACATTAGAAATCTTTTGTTGCAATTTTGGGTCCTGCCCACGACGTCATGTGAGAATCACAAGCAAAACTTTGAGTCAAACAAAAGCTTAGAATATCAAGAAAAGATTTCTGACATGCACAAATAAGTTTGTTTTGCAAAAAAAAAAAATTCACTTCATGACACAAATGTGTGATTTAAATGTTTAAAAAAGTTTTAAGCAAAACTCAGTAGGCTTTTCCCATAGTGACATGCATTAACAATTCAATTTTTGCTTTTGTTTTTTTCTTTTTTTCTGCAGTTCCACCTTAAAGTTTGATGCAGCTCTGCTTTCCTGAATGCACCATCTTCATCTCCACTGCAGCAAACAGGCAGCTCTTTTTTTAATGATTACAGTACACTAAAAGGTTGCATTGTGCCCTTGTTTATATTTTTAATAGTGTAATTCTGTAAAGACAAAATATGTAAATCAGAGCTAAACCACCAGCTCTGATTTACATATCTTGCTAAATTGCGGGTTTGAATATTGCAATACTTTCCTATAACAAAATAGACCTGCAGAAAGAAATTACTAATAAAATATCTTACATATGCATAGTTGTATGCTCTGTATAGAGATTTACCTTAGCTTTGATTTTATATTTCACAATTTTGTAATTTATCATTGTTTATTAAACTCTGAAAGCTGTGTGGCTTTGTTAATATTCTGTCCTAGAATGCGGTAAGATGTGCCCTTTTATTTTTTTGAGCACCTGCCCCTTTAGTGGTCTCTGCACGGCCCTGATTGTTGACTTAAAACAAGCTCCTAATTATCTTCCTGTCTTAATTGTAAGATTTGTCTTTTTTCAAGCTTACTAAGATATTTGCACCAGAAACTAGAATAAAAATACTTGGTAACATTTTGTGCTTTCGCAGTGTGATAAATGAGTGATTTAAAAGTGCTTCTTCCATGCTTATGTCATCCACTGCTCTTGGTCATCCTGAAGGCATCTTTATTAGTGAGCTCTGCCTATTGATTTCAGGACACCTCAAAAACGACTTTCTCTTGAAAATAAGAGCCTCATACATAAATCAATGATTTGAAGTTTTAAGAACTCGCCTTCAAATCTCGGGTCATAGTGAGTAATACCTTACAATACTATTATTTAATGGCAGAAACTTACTTGACTAGAATTGCAATTATCGGGACATTTTAACTTGTTTATTTTACTTTTATTACAGCAAGAACAAGACATGAAACGTTGCTACACTGAAAAACTAATGCTCCTGGGGTTTGTGGACCCTCTAGCCAATTTTCACAATATTATGAGATCCCACAAGTGAATATTAATTATTACTCAGAATTTTAATTATCCTAATGCCTCGTATTCACTACAATGTTAAGTTTTTTTGTGTGTGTAACGCTTTAATTTATTTGCAGAAAACAGAGATAATGTGGAGGTGAAGGGCAGAGCCGCAGTGAGGAAAAATAAGCATGTTGAACGACCTGTTAGCATTCTGTAGTGTCATCTCCTCCCCTCTGTGGCCCGTACCTGGGGATCAAACGCACCTCTTTGTGAGTAAGGCCTGACCCCCTGCTATTAGCAAACAGAGAAGAGCCCAGCTGACACCACTCTTGAGATGTGCCATGTAGACGGAGGCCTGTGATTACAGCACAATCCTGAGGAGACAGCCCTCCACTTCCCTCCAGCCCCAACGTCAGCTACACACACACACACACACACACACACGCGCGCGCAAAATTCACCTGCTTCCACCCCCTCCTCTAATACAGACTCCTCACCCACCTCTAAAATAAATGTTAATCTCTCTCCCAACTGGCTGCTTCTGAGCCCTCGTTGACACACATAGAGCCATCCCTTAGCCATGAATAATCAATGAACGTATTGCCATAGCAGGTAATTTCTGCTCGCCTTTACAGCCGCAGATTAGAGATTGGACGTTTTAAATTCTGTGGGGGGAAGGAAAAGAGAGGAGCGCCACATGTTTCTTTTTTTTTTTTTTTTTTTTTTTGAGTGTGGATGGAGAAGCCCTCTCTGAAATCCAACATGTCACAGAGGAACATCGGGGCTCCCGGGTGCCTCCGTAGTCGCCGCATGAAAACCAATGAAGGTAAAGGCAAGAGTGGGGATTAATTTGTTGTGTGAGAGGCACAGGCTCAAGTGGGTCTTCCAATAGCAAATTAGCAAACCCTCGTTTCAAAAACCCTCATACATGCTAGAGAAGCGTAATGCACAAAACAAACAGCATGCACATGCATTCAGTGTCTTCCTTCAAGGTGAAACACTAAATACCCACTTTTTTTTTTTTCACTTTTTGGAAAAAATATTTCCTGCTTTCTCTTGTCTCCCTCACACACACACACACACACACACACGCAGGCACACGCACGCACAGAAAAGGAAACTTCAATTTTATCTGCAGGGGCAGAAATCAATCTCACATCTCTTTATTTAATCCGCAATGACTCTCTACAGATTCTGACACTAATAAGGTATTGAGCAGGTGAGGCCAGGGTCTGAGGAGGAGAACAGAAGGAGAGGCCTGGAGTCTGGGGCCCCGACTCGGCGGCTGGCACCGTTCCAGCGCAATTACGGGAGTTGTGTATGGGAGAGAGGCAGCAGCGGAGATAGAAGGCAAGAGAGGGAGGAGGCACAGAGAAAGAGGGAGATAGAGGAGCTGGAGGAGGGTTGGAGGGAGGGAAAAAAAAAGAGGAAAAAAAAATCGATCCCATCTGTGGTATGATGGTTAATTAAAGCAGCTCTTGAGCAGCCCAAGGATGAGAGGCTTGGCTGGGCTCCTGGAGGCACAGCTCTGATTACTCACACAGAATGGATGGTTTCTTAGCAAAGAAAGGAGGAGGCCAAGAGCTGCCTGGTGGGGTGCACAGACAACGTCAAGGAGGAGAGACATGTGCACACGTGCAAATGGACCCATGCACAAACTCACGCATGGATGTTTTCAGTTGCAAATGGCGTGCAAGCGTCTGCCGCAAACATCGGCGCCGGCGGCGTAAAACCTAAGCAGATGTTTCAAGATAAATACGGAGGGAAATCAAGCAAAACAAGCTAAAACAGATTATTAAGAAAAAAATTTGTACTTTGTGGAATGTTAGTTTGTGCACTCGTGTCATAGCTGTTAGCCTGAGCAGACTAAGTCGGACAAGGACGCTTTAATATTTTAATACGAGTCATTTCCTCGATGTTCTCTGAGTATTATATTTAGATAACCCTAAAAACCAATTACACCCTCCTCATTGACTTTCAAGGCTCTCTCCCATTAAGAGGGCATGAGTGACAGCAGTAGCACTTTGGTGTGACCCCACCCCCCTATGGTAAGATTTGGTATTGCATAGCATGACAAAAAGCAAAGAAGAAAAAAAGATTTTGAATCTGTCAGGAGCAGGAGGAGCACACCAACATGCTCTGGTAAATTTGAAGAGACATTAATGGTCAGTAGTGAAATTATAAGTCGTACAATCATGTTTTATACAAGCATGGTAACAATCGCTGTGACCGTGTAAAAAAAAAAAAAAAGGAGTTCTTGAAAGATGTTATGTAGATGCCTCAAAAAGAGTTCAAGCTGACATATAATCATACTCCCACTCTCAGAGATAGCTTATAATAAACCGCCAAATCTGAGGTGTATGAATTATGTATATGGCGATGATTTAATGGGAGCAAAACAGAAAAGAAGAAGCGCGCGGGCTGATTGAGGCGTGCCACGTGGCACATCACTCAGCGCCGCGCCTCATGGTACAGACGTCTGGGGTCAGGGCCCTGTGCTAATTGGTGTCGGGCCAAACGCTTGTGAGCTAAATGAGAAAATTACACGTTCCCGGAGGAATCAGCTGCAGTTGTCGGGGTGCCTTTTTTTTTTTTTTTTTTTTTTTACAGTACGGCTGCAGTCTACATCTGTGTGGCGGAGGCAGCCGTCTGGCTGTGTTTGCTAGAGTCGAGGGGGGGGGAGCGCTGATTAGAGAGTGAACTTTAGTGCTTTAAAGGTCTGTCTGGAGAGTAAAGTTTAACAATCCAACCACGCCTGTCGGATATGAGAGAAATGAGCCTAACTGACCAAAGTTAGAAGACTTCTGCCGCATTACGCGTTGAGTTCCACAAAAATAAGGAAATCGGGGCATCAAAACCACAGATATGTGGAAAATAACAGGAATCCAAGTAACAACAAACATTTATTCATCAAATATTAACTGAAGTGTCAGTTCTTCATCTTTGTTGTTTACAACGTCTAAACGTTTTAGACATAGCTGGTGAAGTATGGTTTAGCTATTTCATGATAAAGCTACAGACACAACAATTAGATGCAAATAGTTGGCAACACTTTATTTGAAGGGGGGTGAATAAGACTGTCATAAAAACCTGTCATGAACATGAATAAGTCTACATGAATATTTATGACTGTTGTCATAAAGCGTCATTCGGTAAATTATGACACTTTTAAAACAAAGTTGACATTATTCAAAATGTCTTTGTTAAGACAACTTGACATTAACCAAGAAATCATTACTGATATAAATTTGTTATAAAAGTATTACTGATTGCACTTTAAAAATGAGGTAACTTTATGTTATTAAAGGTAAAGTTTAAACAGTAATGATTTATTGGTTAATGTCAAGTTGTCATAACAAAGACATTTTGAATAATGTCAACTTTGTATTAAAAGTGTCATAATTTACCGAATGACACTTTATGACAACAGTCATAAATATTCATGAAGGCTTATTCATGTTCATGACAGGTTTTATGTCATGTTTTTGAAAGTGTCATGACAGTCTTATTCACCCCCCTTCAAATAAAGTGTTACCCAAATAGTTTAAACACACTGTGGTACCATGACTTTCCTACAGCATGCCTCCAACCAGAAATACTTTTTTAAGTTATCCATATTTTTTTTAAGATATAATAGCAAAAAAAAAAAAAAAAACTGGTATAAAGTAGATTGAGCTTTTCAAATTTATGTTTAAAGGTTCAAATTAGTTTCTTTTTAATTGAGGTTGAAGGGCTGAAAAACCACCCAGCAGGTCCTTTTTATTATATTTGCTTACAAATTACAAGCAAAAGAAATGGCTCTTTATGCCAAAAAATACTTCTCTACTGCAAAATAGCCTTGATGTTTTATGTTATATTTTGGCGATGTTATATTTTTCAAAATTAAACTGCATTAACAATCGCAAATAGTGTTTCTTTGCACACGAGAATAAAGAAAGCAAGTAAACCAATCCTTATGCACAAGTAAACAATAGAACGTCAAATTTTGTTTGTCTTTTAAACCACATTTTCTATTTTCTGTTCTTAGGTTCAGAGTTCAATGTTCGATTAAGCTAACACATTCTTGAACATGTATTGTGTAACATTTCAGTAGAAAAGCTGCTTTACTGCAATCAACTCAGGGTTTTTTCTTTATTTTTGCTAAAAAGAAAGTAGCACACAGTATAAAAGTGAAGAAACAACACACCTAAGAGTCTTTTCTGATCCACGGTCAACTGAGTTTTTGAAGGATGACCTAATTCTCCAACTTGTATTATCAGCTATTCACCTAGCTTTTATTTATTTCATGACGCAGCTACAAAACATCTTCTGTAAAAGCTGAGGGAGATGTTTGCTGAAATGCTGGGCTAATGTTAGCTTACTGTCTCTGTTTTGATTTTACTCACTGATAATTAGGCTCAGAGTCTTTGAGATTTCAGTTGCGGTGAATATGTGTGGACAGAACTTGGTCACTAGCGTTTGAGCAAGTCTTCTGCAAGCGGTTAGTGCTACGACAGCACGCTGCTGCTCTGTGTTCAGGTCACTCTCTCACAGCTGAGCCTTAAAATAAGCTGTGGACCCGGCCGGTTGGAGACCTGCTGGAGATGCAGATGATGGTTCATGGTGGTTGTCTGAGTCATCTTCTTTTCTTCCTAAAAGACACAAGTCTGTCTTTTTTGTTGGTTTTTCTGTCTGTCTATCTGCTGTTATTTGATTTCTCCTTGACCTACCTGTTCATTTGTCTCATTTTTAAGCAGACAACACAAAGACTGGAAACGAGTGAAAAAGCAGCAAAGTTCACTTTTAGAAAACCCTGCGAACTTTTGATCAAACAAATTTAGCTTATTTTGAAGCTGCGCATGAACATATTATGAGGCACGTTAAAACTTCTGCAGAGTGCTGAAGTTGACCTGGTAGAAATGACGAAACTTTACTTAATCTTTTTGTTGGAGAGCCATCGCTACAAGCAAACGTGGAGAGTTGATGTTTTCTGTTTGTAGAAAGACCTCTTCTTAATGTTAAACTCTCAAAAAAGTTCTTAATGTTTATTGATCTGTTCTGTTTTATTCCACTTAAACCACTTGTTTTTAGTTGTCGTTTCCATCTGTCCTTGTGTGCAGGTGGATTTGTACCTGTGTGTGTGTCATTCAGAGCCTGAGCAAATTATTCACTTCTAAACACAACATTCCTCCACTCCTCAGTCACACCCAACAAACAGACCAGCCACAATGTGGACTATCATGATCTAAGTGTTAAATAACCTCTCCTTTTGTTCTTCCCCGTGTTTCTCCTCTCTGCTTGCTCTTTCTCTTTCTAACCCACTGGGCTCCTTTGGTGGGGAGGCCTGTTAATCTTAAGCAAACGCCATTAACTGTTTGCTCATATCGCCCAAAGAAAGTATCCTGCAGCCTCCTTTGTCTCCCTATCAGTTGTTTTTAAAAAAAAAAAAAGGTTTGTGCCGTAACGGCGCGGCCGGTCAGGGCCAGAGGCTTTGATGTGCCGTTTCATGTGACGAACAAACTGAGGTGAAACCCTAAAACCTGACCCTGAAGTTGCAATTTCAGGAGCTGAAGTGGTAAAACTAATTTAAACTACCCTCTTTCCTTAAAATTGAGACTTTACCATGAATTGATTCCTGTAATTACTCCGGGGTGAAATAGTTGTTTGAACCCTATAATTTATTAGGCTAAATGTGCAATTATGGGATGTTAGAGTACAGTTTAATGTTTGTGTGATTGTAGAAAGTCACTATTTGTTGGTGTGTCTGTGAAGATTGATTAAAAGGTGTGCTGCTTTTCTTTTCCCTTTGAAAGAATCGCAGCCAACGACACGCGTCATTAATTACCTTGGAGTCTATAAATCAATACAAGGCATTGACGCCATTGAAGCAGCGTAACTGGGACAGGTTTTAATGATAAATGTTTGGAGATTCATTAACAAAATCTGCTCATTTCTCTGACCTGTAGAATTGCACGCAACTTATTACTCATGCATTTTTTAAAAATCGACTAAATAAAAAGGATTTCATTCACCGTTTAACATCCAATGTCAGTTTAAAACCTTACATTTGTTTTTTTGTTGTTTGTTTTGGTGTGGTTTGTTGAGTCATTGGTAAACGGCCTGTTGATCAAAGTTGAACTCCTTAAATTCTCCATATATTTTGTGTCTCTATTTGTTTAAGGAAACTAACACGGCTCCCCCTGTCACAACTCCAGAAACTAACAACTTTGACTTGAGCAAAAAATATCAATTCATGTGATAAATTACATTTCCAGAAGTAATCCGCTTTTATCCAGTTCTCTTTTCTTCTTTTTTTTAAATCCTGATGTTTAAAAACAGGAAAATTCTGGCGATTTGGGTGCTAGAAAAGGTTGGTAGGTAAAAGCTTAAACAACAAAAAGCAGGAGCGTTGCACGGAGAGGCGACAGACCTCAACATGGCCGTCCGGAGCTCAACTCCCGTCCTCGGTTCCCTTTACGCGTGTCTTCAGTCCTGTCTCTCTGCCCCCTTCCTGTTTCACGTTACTGTAAAATAAAAGCCACTAGAAACAAATTCCAGGATAATTCAACCAATTAAACATTTAATCGATAGAAGCAAAAGCGGTCCAAACAACACTACGCAAACGTAAAAGCTAGAAATGTGATTTAATGTCTCCTTTTCAGTAACAAACATATCCCACCTAACAATGCGTAAAGATGGACAAACTACATGGACGAGCGGTTATAGACGACGGATGGATGGTTTGTTAAAAAAAACTAAATAAAGGTAAAACCTCTATTCATTTACAGCAAAGAGTCGTTCTCTCTTTTTTGAATGTTAGTTACTTTAATCCTTATAAATGCACAAAATTTTGCAATATTCAGAAAAATTGTATAGCAATTTTTTTTAACCCTTTCATGCATGAATTATAATCTTTTGTGTCAGGATATTTTTCGTTTTTTTTATTTTCTTGAGGAGTAAAAAAAAGGTAGGAAAAAAAATTACACTTTTTTTTTTTAGGTGATCAATTGTATTTTGTCCAAATACAAAGTTCTTATTTGAAAAATACATCAGTAGTATTGTTCTTTAGGGGTTATCTGATCATTTCTTTACCTGCAAGAGTCGTCCTCAGTAGAAGGAGAGACCGGGTCGGTCGGCATTCTTTTTTTGTCTGTCGGCCATATTGGATTTAACAAAAATAATTTCTTGCATTTGCAGCTGATGGCCAGTAGTTGATGGTGTATTTTATGATGCATTAGTGTCCACTTCAGTGGTCTGTGACCATTTACAACTTAAAAATCCACAAGAAGATGACTTTTAGATAGCTGCCCACTGTAGTGACCACTATGCATGAAAGGGTTAAAGGTCAATGTTTTGCTGTAAATTACAAGGAGATTGTAGATTTTCCTTTATCACGTCACATATTTTTTTAGGTGTATTACTCAGGTTTAAAGTCATGGTCATCTTTGAATATCTTTACTAGTTTATGTATTGTAACAACGTTTGCTCTTCCTTACTGCTTGCAAACACATCAGAGCAACTTAGCAACTCCTTACCTACACTGATGGCTAAAGGAGGGTTTTCAGTGTCTGCAGCATTCGCATCTACCTCATCTCGCTGTATAATTCGCAGCTTTTATGTTCCCAAACGCGCACAAACACATGCACACCTCTGCACACCTCCACATCATCCCATTTCTCCGTCAAAGGCCTCGTCCGTCGTATTTACAGAGCAGAACAAGCAACCCCGCTGAACGTCACTTGACATTCAGGGATAAGAGACAGACGGTCCGATAGCTGAGTGACAGGTGGGTACAAAGGAAGGGAGGAAAGCTGCATTGTTAGAGGGAAACGCGAGGGGATATCTGTCTGGTTTCCATGTAAATACTGGATTATTTTATAATTTGCATCATTGTGCGCTCTGCAAACACTGAGACCGATTTCATATGGACGAGACTGTTAACTTTTCTAACTTACAATCCAATCCATGAAAGGTTGACCTCTCGGTGAATACATTGACTTACAGGAGATATAACAACATAACTCCATAACTACACAGACACTGAGAGGCTATTAAATGTGTCCGTGACGGAGAAAAGCCAGGGACTGATTAGACGGATGAAATGCAACCAGACGACACCGACTTATTTAAGCGAGTCGTTTGAAATCACGCTCTGCGAGAGTAGCTGGTGGGAAATGCTTTGTCAGAGCTGATTGTTTTCAACACCATGCATGTCATTTGTGATATTTAAACGTAGAATATTCTTTCGCTTTGTATTCACATCACAGGTGGAGTTTGTTTTCCAGATTGTGCTTATATTTCACACTTATAAGCATAACTTGTGTTTTACTCTTGTCCGACTAACTTCACTAGGAACTTTTAGAAGACGTGTTTTTTTTCTCTCTCTCTAAAAATAAAATAAGCTGGACAAAAATAGATTCTCGGTGCAGTTTTGAAAGATTTGGGCTTCACGCAGTTCCTGGCAGAAGCATTTCTGTTTATGTCCACAAACTTCTGTGTGTTTAGCAGTTGTTTTGTGTGATATAATGCGAATTAAAGCATAAAGGTTGGGAGGCCGTAGAGTGATTCACGAAGTTGGAAATTGGGCTGCAGAGACTCATAATTACAGCTGCAAATCTTTCAATTTATCTACCAACTTTGATCATTCTACTTTTAAGATCAGACCGATTGGTGGGATGGAAACAGATCAAGTTTTGCATAGATTACCTACTGGACTTCAGTTTGGACTTTAACTGGGCCATTTCAATACATCTGTTTTGTAGCATCTTTCGGGCCTTCTACTGGAATTGTCCTATACTTAGCTCCACTCACTTTCCAAATATTTCTGACCAGCTTTCCTGACATTGCTGAAGAAAAGCTTCCCCGCAGCATCGTGCTGCCACAGCCGTGTTTAACTGTGGGATGTGGGCCGTCCAGGCTGACATGATTGTTAGTTTTCCACTACACAGAGATTTGCATACAGACCTAAAGGTTCATCTGACAGAAACGCCTTCCTCACCTTTTCCTTTCATCCCTAAATTGCTTTTTAATAACTTTTTGTCAACAATGACAGCGTTCTTCCAGATTTGAGATCAGATTTGCGGAGTCCTGAGCCGATATCTCCTCTCAGCGGCGTCTCCCACCTAAGCTGTGGAGCGCTGCAGCTCCTCCAGCGTCGCCGCAGGACTTCCTGCTGCTTCTCTGATCAACGCGTCAATTCGTTTAGGCGTTCTTGGCAGATTTGGCCGTTCTATTTCCAAGAAGTTCCCTCTTTGCATTTTCAGATGTTGCATTGATCGACTTTACCCTGATCTGTCTGATGTGTTTCACTAAATGTGAATACGTTCAAGTGGCATTTCCTGCTTTTAAGGTGCTGTAGACATTATATTTTATTTCCAATGAATCAGGAATTGCATAACAAAGCTCTTAAACAGAAAGGCTGATTGCTAGAAACTTAGATGTAATTTGAATTAACTTCTGAAGACTAATTTATTTTGTAGCTAACCTGTAAAGTGACAAATTAAAGTCTATTCTCTGAGCCAGTGTAAGGATGGTTTTGACAAAATGTCATGTTTATTGCTTGGTGAGTATATTTTGTTTTTGTAGCGCAAAGCACTTTGACATGCTTTGTTGCTAAAATGTGCTGTCCAAATGAACTTGACTTGATTTCATCAGGTGTAAAGTTAACCGAATATTATCAGGCCTTTTGTTACCAAGACAACAATACTTCATTCAAAAGGAGAATCTGGATGTTTTCATTTTAATTTAAGATCCTTTTACATTTAACCCACAAACAGTTGTGTTAAGATTTTTGACAAATATTTTTGCAGGCTGTTCATTTCTTCAGGTCTTAAAGAAAGGAAAAAAAAAACTAACATACCAAATTAGGTCAATATCATTAAGATGTTTATTAAGGATGAAAAAAATGTGTAAGTCAGACCACAAAAAAAAAAAAAAAAAAAAAAGAAAAAGCACTCTTCTCGAGATGTTTGATCTCCATTTTCCTGAGATTGTGCTAAGTTGATGCCGCAGCCACATCCCCATTACTCCGGGGATTTCAGTGACCCGGGTGAGTAATGGCAGCAGTGCATTAGGAGAGAAAGGGAGAGAGATGTGTGATAGCCTGAGTTGTGAGTCAACATCAGAGGCCACAGGCTGACCCCACGGGGGATTACACACTCTGATTTAAGAGCATCCCTCTCCAGCTCCTCTCCTCGCCACAGCTACCTCCTCGGCACATACAACACCCACATGATGCAGCATAATGTCCCAGATCGCATGCACTCCCTCTTATCTCACACACACACAGAGAGCTGTGTGGTTCGTTCTCGTTATACCCTTATTCTTAGTCCCGCTCCATCTTCTACTACAGGGCCGGAGCAGAGTGGGATCATATCAGGGTTCGTTTCCTGAGAAAGAGGGAGAGAGATCAGAGCCCCTGCCGTGGTAAGTAAATACAGCCTAATGGCCTCTGATTAATTCTACATTGCTCTCATCGGGCCAGTAAAAAGAGATGTAATGACCTGCATCTCTCTCCCTCTCCTTCCTTCTCCCTCACTCTCCCCCACCCACCCCTTCCTCCCGCCTCCCCCTCTTCTCTCTTTCTTTCTCAATTTCTCCCTCATTTGCTCAGCTTTTGATTATGAATTAAAAGGGATTGCAAATGGTATGCTGTCGGTTGGCCTCCTGATTGCCATATTTGATTAAGAAATGTCAGTGTGCATGTTTCCCATGCCCGTCTTTTCTTAGCCTTTCTGGTCGGTGTAACATTCACACATCCGCCAGAAACACAATAGCGAACTCAAGATTGAGCAAACTTGCTCTAATCAAACACATTCTTCCGTCTCCAATTTCTCTTTCTTTGCCTCTCTTCACTCTCTCTCTCTCTCTTTTCAACACTCGCCGTGTTTTTTTTTTTTTTTTTGTAGCAGCTGTGTGACACGCCAACAAGGGAGAAATCACAGACAATTAAAGAATATTGAAAAAGGCAGGTAGGGAACAGACAAACTACGGGAACAGGTTTTAAATATCCACATTGTGGGGTTTTGTTTTTTATTTTTTTTTGGGGGGGGGAAATGGTTACTCTGTTACCGTGTAATGTAGTCGCTAAAGTTATACAGTGAGATTCTGATTAGCGGCTTCCCTTAAACTACATTAGACATTATATTTATATGTTACCTGGGATCCATGGCAGCCTGGGAAGAAAAATGCAATCTGCTGGTTTAAGAATATGTTCTTTGAGCGGCAAGATTTTTCTCTTCAATGATTTTTTGCTGGTTAACAAAATGGAGGCCTCAGGCCATGCTGGGTACAAATAGAAATTCACTGAGAAATCGGCCGGTCACTTTAAGCTAAGTGTTTTAAAATGATTAAATAATTTGTTATATCTGCGTATTACTAGACTCGCCTCTTCTTCGCACACAGTGTGACGTCACCTCTGTGCCTGACATGGTTCATAACAGACAACAGGAAGACATTTTTATACTTCCAATAAACAAATAACGATTTAACATATAATAATAAATCAGAGATCTATAATGTTTTACTATTTAGCTGGATGAACACTAAATCCAATTTGTTCACAACTCTGATCTCTTGATATGATTGCAAACTGATCGTTTTTGACTGCAGCACAAACACAAAGAACGTGAGTTGTTGACGTAATATATTGTTTTTTTTGTCTCGGTAAAAGGATTTCCTTTGTGTTAAGAGTTTCATCGCTGTGCTCCAACTCTAAAACAATGTGGTTTGTCAGCACAAACCGAGATCGGAAACGTTCCTGCTGCAGTGGAAATCTTTGGCCGTGACGACAGACGTGTGAGGATTTCTCCTGGTGAAATTCAGCGTCGAGGTCTTTGATCTCATTTTCCACCGACATGAGCAGAACACACGGCAGCGCTCGTTCCCATCCCACGCCGGCACAACAAAACGTACCATCGCAAACACTTTGAGACAAATGCATCCATTGGGAATCCTGGAAAGGTGAGGAGAAATGGATAGCATGCAGTAAACAACAAAACAAAACAAATGCATAGTTGAAACCTTTAAGATACTCTGCACTGCGTCTTTACCCTTTTTATCACCTCATGCAAGTAAATCAGACTTTAAATTTCAAGATGTAGGTCAGGTGAGATGATCAAAATGATTTCTCTTTTGTTAAATACTAAAATAATGAGAGGTGTGCTCCATTCCTTTCTTCAGATTTAGAGCTTTGCATGGAGTAAGGTTACCTTCTCTTGCACTGATGACGATGATGTCGCTTTTTAATTTGCAAGATTTGACTTCATTAGAATCAGATTTGAATGTATGTGGAGGAAAAACATCAAGCTCACATCGTCGTTGGGTGAAGTTGTGAAAAACCTTTGACAAAATCGGACAAAAAATTGAGAAGAGAATACTGTCCACCTGACTGGAGCATCAACCTTCATGTCTTTGAATGGCCCAGTCAAAGTCCAGATCTAAATCCACATGACAATCTGTAGTAAAAAATGAAAGGTGTTGTTTTCAATCACCTTCCATCCAATCTGCTTGAACTTAATCTATCTTATAAAAAAAAATGTGCAAACAGTTTAGTGTCTCAGTGGGAATAGCTGTACCGGCTCACAATTTATTTAAAATATGAAAACTATAAAATAAAACTCCTCAAAGCACTGAAACTTGAAATCAACGGTGAATCTGAGAGTTCGAGCTTCATGCAGCCGATCTGTGAATATGATCAGCTGTTTTTACTTTTTCGTCTACCTTTAAGATCGGTTTAGATTCTTTGGAGAACCTTAAATAATCCGACATTTTTATGCTTCGTTTTCGGTGTAAACATGTTTTCCAACTTCGATTTTGTTCCTGTGTTCGTCTCATTGCCTATTTTCTGATTTCCCTCTCAGCTTAGACGCCTCCAGACTGGAGCGTTTCTCTCCTGGCCTCTAACATCTCCTGCGGAGGTCGTCTGGTTTGGCCCTGATGCACAAGTCTTCCACGCACAGCTTTCACAGTCACACCGACTCAGTCCGTGTCGCCTGCATGCATAAACTTACATATATTTAAGTGAAATGTGCTTTCAGTGCAATGTGTCTATTAATCCACGCCTGTGTCCCTGTGGCCACATTTGCGCATGCATGACCATGTGAACAAATGCACTTTTTTGTGTGTGAAGAACGTGTGTGTGTGTGTGTGTGTGTGTGTGTGTGTGTGTGTGTGTGTGTGTGTGTGTGTGCGTGTGTGTGCGTGTGTGTGATAATGGGCCGCGTCCATCAGCACACAGAGCACGAGGCCTCCGTATCGGGCTGGAGACACTTAATGCCTGTCACAGGGTTAGATCAAGTGTGCACAAACGAGAATTGATTCCTTTGAAAAACAGAATCCAACCAAGGACAGTTTTCCCATTTGCCAAGGTGTACGAATGAGTGAAGAGTGGAGGAAGAAAATGGGAAAAAGAGAGATACAGAGAAAGAGAAAAAGGGTAAAGGAGAGAAATCTGTTGATCTTTTGAGATGAAAAGCTCTACTTTCCCGAGCCGCAAAATGAAATGGTGGGCATGAAGTCCAAGGATGTAGGAGGAGGAGGTTTTGCTTCGCCTCTTTTGTCGTCCTCCCGTCTGTCCGTTTCAGCAGAGATGGAGGTGAAGGTGACCACATATCAACCTTTTTTTTTTTTTTAATATATATGCTGGCAAGAAATCAGCTTCCTCTCAGACCACCGAAGACGCAAATCCATAAGCTCTCAATGCTCCTTTCTCACATTATTCCGTTTACAATACAAAACTTGAATGTGGAATTTTATGAAACACTTTGTCGTGTGGAAAGAAATTGGTATTTAACCACGTCGACGTGGTTAAATACGTTAAATACATTCCCATTTGTAATGCACTTCTTTAGGACATAAGTCACGTAGAAAGTGTGATTTGCATCACTAAGCTGCACACAATAACTGCACTTAAAATACATAAATATAAAATATATTTTTTAAGAGAAATGGAGAAAACTATATACATTTTAAAAAATCCAGACAGTACAGACAGTTGTGTAGGTTTTTCAAACATCATGTACGGGAATTTCTTTGAGACGGCGATAAATCACAATTTTTATCACGACAAACTTTTATCACAATGAATCATAAACGATACGATAAATGTCGACCCCGTGTCCTCTGATTACTACCTTCTTCTAATTTGAGATTAGACAACTTAGACACTATTTCTTAATTAGGTAACTTTCAGAGACAAACAGTGGCACTGAATCCTGTTTGTTGGTAAACTTTAACCAGAAAGCGAAAAAACTTACTGAGATAAAATAATAATAATAATAATAATAATAATAATCTCATTTACAAGAATAATTATAGTAATCTTATTTTCATGACAGCAAAACAAGATAAAAAAAGGACAATTCCAGTTTTGCTTAAGGACAGCAGAGTAAAACTTGTACTTTTTGCTGATCTGTCTCATAAATTGAAGCTGTCGCATTATTTAATATGATTAAGTCCATACATTTTTATCTTTTTGTATTATCGAATATGTCAAAGTGTGTAAAAGTTCAATCTGTGGGAATACTTTTACAAGGCACTGGGTATAACTTCCTGAGTCTTTGGGTCAACATGTAGAAGCAGAGGAGGACAGCACAGGATCCACTGCGCTTTTTTTTTTTTTTTTTTGGCAGGTGGCCCCTTTCGCATTATATTCTTGACTTGCCTCCAGGAGGGCCTAATGACCCTCCCCTAGGAGGGGGAAATAGTGGAGGAAGAAGTGGGGGGAGTGAGGGTGCGCAGTGCAAAGAAGAGCCCTAAAAACCACGGAGGAGCCGGCCAGGAAGAGAGAGAGAGAGAGTGTACCATGTCCCCCACTAGAGAGACAAGCGAGAAGGAGCTCTTTTTCTCAAGACTCTTCATGTGCCCATCTCCCTCTCACTTCAACCTCTCTCTTCTTCTCCGAGTCACTTCTCCACCTCCACCCATCTTCCCGTTTCTTACTCCCCTGCCCTCCGAAGCAGGTTGGTAATTGTCCCGCGCAGCAGCACGGTTTTCCATTAACTTAAGTATGTACAAGGAGCTGATCTCTAACTGAGCTAAATGTGGATTTAGTTGTGCTTTCTAGCTCCATCACAGGGAGGAAGTGGGGTCCTCGGGGGGCGGGAATGGGGGGGGGAGCGCGGTGCACGTCGAAATTCCCCAAGAATTTCCCAACAGGTTTATTAGCCACATCCAAAACAAACCCAGAGCCCACACCCATCTACGCCTTCTTTTTCTGAAAGATGGGGAGCGGATCCATAAACAAAATCAGAGGGTACAGTAAGGTCCCTAATCAAGGCAATCAGGGCTGTTTTCAGTGGTGTACAGCACAGCCGCAGCGCTGGCCTCATCTTTGTCTGCACTTTAATTACTTGCTTTTGCGTTTTGATGGAGGGGGGTGACGGGGTGATTGTGCCTTATCACCTATCTCCAAGGATAAAAGACTACCCAATTACTTTGTTTGGATGCTAATGATTGCATTTCATTAGTAGCCGCTCTTAGCCCTCCTCACCCAGTAAATGAATGAATATGCAGTAATTTCAATTATTGAAATTATGAAAATTGCTTTTAAAAAGACGGCACGGGTATCATCAGCTTTCCACTGTGACATAATGCCATTTTAATTTCTATAATAGTTTTAATTGTCAGTGTGCCCGCTGTGCATTAATCATTTAATTGTATTGTCTTTTTCCGCGCCAAACACCTACACGCCCCCCGAACACCCACTCGCTTTCCCGCCCCGGCTTTGAAAATACAAATCCCAATCAGCAGCACTACCATCTTGAGAGTGATGAGCCACGGAGAAGACAAAACTAAGTTGATTCGAAGTTCGGCAATGGCGGCCAAAAGTTAGTCTTTGTTGGAGGGGAATGGATATCTGAACATGTGACCTTGGAGATCCCTGACATTCCTGCTGAGGACTTCATAAGGAAATGAAAGAAGCTAAAAAAAACAAAAAAAGGTAATTGATGAAAACATGAGATGGTTGTTTTAGTTCCGACTTCAATTGCAAATTGATTCTAACGTAAAGGCTGGATATAATTTAAGATAAAATATTAACAGAGCAGTGCTCCGTACTTTAAGCACTTTGAACATTCATTGTTAGAAAAAAAATGCTAAAAGAAACTTTCTTTTTATCTCAGAAAATAACATCTATTTATTTTATTTTTATTTGTCTAAAAATATATTTTAATAGATACAAATTCACCATAACAAGAATTAGTGTCATAAACAGGGCAGATGACTCCAAAGAAAACTGTAAAAGAAATGTAAATATTTGGCAACAATTAGCAGAAGTTTTGTCTACGTACGTTTTAATTAATACTTTTAAACCAAAGTTTTGTAAGTTTAGCAGCTCAAAGTGAACTAATTAGTTAAATTTCATGGAATTTTTAAAATTTACTTAAACTTAAATGTTCAAATCATTTAACTCCATATTGTCAATCATTATAAGTAGAGTCAAAGTTATGTTTTGTGTTTTAAGACTTTAAGCACAACAGGCAGACGATTTATATTTCAATATTCAAACAGAAGTACAAAACATCTGCTCGATCACCAGTTAATAAAAACAAGACGGTAGTATGTGTATAAAATATCTTATTAGTCATCTTCTAAACATATATTATCATCCGTAAGCTGGGATGAATCAATACCAGCTGGCCGTAGTCATTTGTGCGTGCAAACAAAAAGTACAGGTTCAGAGAACAGACCTGTTGTTCAGTCATAAAGTGTCACAGAAACCTTAATAAACATTTAAAAATGTTTTTAAATCCATTTTAAAATCCATGGCAGCCTCAGGATGAAGAAGTCTAGCTGGCGGGAAAGTTTGACCAGAGTTAGCGCTGTCGCTAAGCTAGCTAATGCTGGAAATGTTCAAATCCTGATCCAGTACAGAAACTTTCCGCAAAGTTTATGACAGTTCTCAAGTTTCACTAAGTTAATATATCAATTTGTAACACAACCTAAATAGAAATGCTTATCTCTTACCATTCTCTAGTGCACACCATAAACAAGGCTAACATTCAACCAAACCAACACATTCAGCTAAATGCTAATCAAAATCTTCAGGTCAGATTTGTTGTTAGAGAAAATAATTGATCTTAGATTCAAACCATTGCTGAATATTACATTACATGCAATGTATTTAAATTTTAAAAATTGTAATTGCTAATATTATCGCCCTCCTAAATTCACTTTTACAGAGTGTTTCATACTGTTTTAAGGAAGTGGAGTCCAGCTTTCTTAAATGGTGGTGTATAAAGATAAAACTTTATACACAATCCGTCTCTTTTAGAGCATGGATTTTCTACTTAGTTATAACTAAGTAGTTAAGTAGTTTCACTTTCACCTGCCGTCGTAGAAGCATTTAAATATGAAAACCTAAGTTAAGTGCATCCAGCAATCACCCAAATGGTTATTATGACAGTTTCTTATCTGCTGTGCGTTTCTGAACTGTGAGCTAAAGCATAATTACAGGCAAAATAATAAACAACAACCATGAGAAGAAGCTCTCAATTGTCTCCTGAAGAGGTAGAAGCACAAGCAGCTTCTACAAAAATGAATACATTGCCAAGTTTTTTCTTTTTTAGTCCCAAATCATTTTTCTTAAACTCGTGTCGTGAAAATCAGCTCAAACGCCTCAGCGGTGAACTTCAGAAGGCGAAACCAACAGCTGGGACATTCTCGGTTTTCAATGATATTTCTGCCGGTGTGTTTTGAAAAGAGTAAAATTGTGAGTTAAGGGTGACATAAGTACAAACACACGGCAGTGTTTTTAAGATTTCACTTGGATGGAAAGTAGTCCAGTAGAAATCAAGATGACATAAGACATACATCAAAATGGTAATTGTGTTAGAAATCTTTAAGAGACTGTTGCTTAACGCACTGACTGTGTGTGCTGCTAGTTAAAATGGCACTACAGATCCACTTGAGATCAGCTGGTGAGAAAAAACATGACCTTTTCTCCACAAACTTGAAGCTGTTTTCTTAAAGTAAAAGTTGGAAGCAAAGATCTAAATATTGTTAATGTGATTTTATTTGCTCTTAGGCAGATAAACCCTGACTTTGCATACATTTTAAGGCTTAGTTCGAACTCTCCATCAACCTGAGCTACAAAACCATTCCAGGATGTGTTTTTTCTTCCTAACATTGATACTTTGACAAAAAAGCAATGTCTAAAGTAATTGCTTAAAACATCCAATGTTCACCACAGTACACAGAAATACAGTCTTGGTCTCTTGGTCGTTTTTTCGGAAGAACCAGCCTCGACTCCATGCAAGATGGTTAGTAATGGTAGCTAACGCTAACAGCTTAGCGTTAGCTGAGTCCAAATGAAAATCCTCAAAAACATCATGGTGATTTATTCATCCACCCATTGGCTGCATTTTATCACATAACTCTTTTTTTCTTCTTGTAACAAACTGGGCTGACATTCGTCGTGAATTAGCTTAGATAGTTTTACACGTTCCACTTCGGTGTCTGTTTCAGGGAGGAAGGTCTTTGGTGGGACACCAACCCGCTCCGTGTCCCATGTAAATATTCATCAGCTTCTATGTAAACAACCATCCAACGCAAACAGTTTATATTACTCCCGTTTGTGTAAACCGCTGTGACATTTTTCAAACCGGTGTTATAGCAGCTGCTACGGGAGCCTAAGAAGGTCAAGCAGAAGAAAGAAAGCGCCGATATTGTGTGAAGAGAGAATCTAAATGCGATGATAGCAAGTGGAAGCCCGGAAAGTACTCTTTAAAAAAAGGGAACGGATTCACAAAAGACTTACCCTTCTTTGGTTTGAATCACACAATATGATTATGTAAAAGAAGCCGATTCTTTTTTTTTTCTTTTTTTTCTTTTCTTTGCTCCAGGCCGTGACATTTTGCCAACTTGTTATCACCCTATCGGGGTCAAGAAGTCTCTTGCCACAGACTGAACAAACAAGCTTGCTCTGTTTTATTCAACCACATGAGGATGAAGTCCTTGGTTTACAGACCGTCTGCGGTGCACTGAAGGCACCGTGGTCCAAGGCTGGCCTTCGTCCAGTTCCTACACAATTGTGCCACCTTCTGGAGTAAATGGTGAAATATAGCAGGAACAAGGAGGAATTCAAGAAGCCACTCAAGCTAAGAGTTTCTTTGTGCCGTAAGTCCCTTCTTTATGTTTCTGTGTTCCTATTGGTTGAATGCAAGAGAGCACAGGGAAGACAAGGTCACCTTTAACCAGATTTTTTTTATTATTTTGTTAGTCTGTGAGGAAAACTGTCTTTTATGTTGGAGAGGAATTTTATACATTAACAGGTGAAGTTGGCAGGTGGATTTTTGAAGGCTGTAAACTTCAGAAAGACGAATCCGGTTTCATTAGCAAATAATTTTTAATTTATACCAGAGAGTATCAGCTCAATATAAATAGTCTAATTAGATTTGTACGGTGGCCGACCGGTTGTCCTCCTGTTTTCCCAGGACAGACGTCTTCCCCGTTTCTATTTCATCTCCAGTCTGTCACAGAAAAGGCTGCGGTGTTTGCCTGCATGTTGTTGGTGCACTAGTGAAGCGAGGGTGTACACATGGCTCATATTTGGGAGGCTGGGGGACGAAAAGAGAAGATTGGGGAGTGATTCAATCGCTACACAAATGGATTTGGCTAATAGAGGCAGCCTCTGATCCTGACTGGTACACAGCTGGAGCCTCCCTAATTGGAGAGGGTGAAGAGTGGAGAAGAGAGTGGATGGGGAGAAAGAGAGAATATGGCCCCCGGAGAAAATGCACCTCCGCTGCATCACTGCTGGGCTGACGTGGCTCAGGGCAAACGTTTAAAAAAAAAAACCCACACTGCTCATCATAACTCATTGTTAATATTCTCGCCCCTGAAAGCAGCTTTGTGTAATCATTTCTGGTATTCTAAATATCTGATGAAGGGTGGTCTAAGAGCAAAAAGTGGCCCACTTCACCGCAGTGAGGACCATTAGAGAAATGCTATAACTATTTATCAGCGCTGAGTACCTCGGCCCTTTTTTCTAAATTGGAGTCGTCGTAAAATGTGTTTCCCTGAAATAGTTTGAGGTAAAAATGCAAAGCAGGCAGAGACGAGTGAAATTCCTCCTCCTAAAAGGAGTGAAAGTCAAATTCCTCAAGTTTGCTTCGTTTTTTTGCGACGCAATACTTGTCCCAGATTTATTTCTGCATAGCTTTTGATGTGCCAGTTTAAGTATTTTGGGGTTGAATGTGAATTTGTCCAGTATTTTCCCTCTTTTAGGTAATTATTTTAATGCCGCTGACTGCCATTCATAATGCATTTTTCTGAGTATACTGCTATTGCAGTTTTTTGTTTTTTTTTGTCATTCGTTGATCTTCAAATCGTTTCATATTTTTCATGCTGCGTTGTCCAACGAGGTGAAAATATTTAATCTGCCAAGCATACGGGATGGGAATTAAACAACTTTTAAATGACTTTGCATGAAATGTGAAAATAGTCCAGAGTCAATGGCCATTTTTTGACGCCAGCAAGTTGAAAAAATATTTCCAAATTTGCATATGTGGAATGGGACAAAACAAAATCTGCCAAATAAGGACTTTGACTGCTAGGACTGGCATTTAAGGAGTTCAACAAACATCTTGAAAATGTATGGATATATGTTGTGTATGTTGAAATATATAGTGGTACTTATACAAAAATAAATACACGATTGAACACAATGTTTCCATGGCAAATGTCTTTTGTTTGCAAAGATAAATCTCAGTGTGTTTCAGACAGAATAACCTGAAATCATAACTTGCATTTCCCGTGTAAATGACGACCAGCATCCGTGTAAATTATACCCACATGCAGACGAGACGTCAAGTAACGGTTCAATTGGTAACGCCGATATGAGCCACTGTGACAGTTTTAACAAGTTGCTCTAATTTTGTAGAAGTTTGCTTTGGTCTAGCCTCATTAGCTTCAACCAAACTAACCTGAATATAGTAAATGAAAATACCAAGAGAAATATCTACTCTACAACATACTGACGACTTAGAAGCTTTTAACAGAATCATTTACTTCAAAAGAAACAAAAAATTAAAAAAACGGGGTTATTGTGACAGCTGTAGTAGCTCACTGGAGACAGAGCATACCTTCATTTTCTTTTGTATTTTTCTTTTAAGCTACATTTTGTAGTCGTGACAACACAGAGGAAAACGTTGGGAAAGCGTCGCACCAAAAGGAACGCGTTTATTTTAAAGAATTCTTTAAATTTGGTGCAGAAAATGTGTTTGGATTTTCTAGGAATGAGATCATTTTATAACGTCGAGCAGGGATCTCGCGACTCTTCCTTTTGCGTAAGGAGTAGATCTGGTGAGATATAAATGAAAGTATGTGTGCGCACGCCGGGAGGAGGGAGAGGGGAGAGCGACAGGACAGAGTGCAGAGTGAGAGAGCTCTCGTGTGTGTGTGTGTGTGTGTGTGTGTGTGTGTGTGCGTGTGCGTGCGTACGTGCGTGGGTGTGTGTGTGTATTTTAAAAGTAGGAGGTCTCTTCCAATTGCCGCAAAACACAAAGAGCTGCAGAGGGAGACCTCAGCAGGGGGGCTCTTAGCAAGGCCATCAGCTCACAGGGAAAGGGCAGAGGAAGGGCTCACATGCAGGAAACAGCCTGTAAAGGAGACGGATTTTACTCACACGATCTCGCACTTACATCCTCATGAGGACATTTAATTGTCCTTCGTATAAGTCCAGCCAGCCGGTCTATGAAGAGGTTTGATAGAGAACATCGGTGGGCAACCAGTAAGGACGAAGGAAGAAGTGTAGAGAATACGCTAACTAGATGTGCACTCCACGAATATGTCCTGACCTGAAAAGTTGGAAGAAGTGACCTCATTTTGAAAGAGAAGAGGAGAAAAGTCCAATTTTGAAATTGTGGCAAGTATGAAGGGATCACAGCAAAAATGAGAGAAAAGAAGAGGAAGACTGCATGCAAAACGTGGAAGCTGGTCAGAGTTGGTAGGAGCATGGACTGAGCTAAAGAAAGAAAAAAAAAAAACACAAAGAAATGTGTTGGATGGCTTTAATGTGAAACCAGAGCTGAGCTCAGACCTAAATACAAATAAACATTTGAGGCAGGAGTTGGAAATGAATGCTCAGGACTCAAAAGTTGAATAAAAATGCTCAAAACATTTCAGCAACGAGGCAATTCAAAGTGCTTTATGTCATAAAAACATATTACCGTCACCAATCGCGAAACAAGCAATAAACTTTACATTTTGTCAAATGCCATGATGAAATGCACATCACATATGTAGATCAATGTTCCGGTTGTTATGAATCGAAGGCAGCTCTAACAGAAGGGCTTTCAGCCTCGATTTAAAGTTTCCTGTAAGTTTGCTCCAGATTAGTGGAGCATAAAAACGGAATGCTCCACTTCTCCGTGTTTAGTTCAGGGATGCAGAGTTTATGAACTACTTTGCTTTGGTCAAGTCTCAACCCTAAAGCAAACATAGAAAACAATATGTAAATATGCCTTTATTTTTGCTGAAACCTGTCCTAAAGCCAGATTAAAAGTACAAATACATCCTCAAATTTTGCCCGTATTCACTAAGTACAAGGAAGAAGAAGAAGAAAAAACAAACAAGGGACAACTCTGACAATCTTTTGTTTTGTAAATGCACACCTTCACGTTCTGCCAAATCACATGCAAAGACAGTATTTATGTCAGGAGAGGAAAGGGAATAATTGGCTTGGCGCTCCTTGCGCTTGACAGCCGATAATCCCCGATCATCAGCATGTTAATGTACAAACACAGACAAATCGTCAGATCCTGTGGGTACACGTACGCACAGAAGCGAGCCGACCATCCCTCCCACCGTGTTTCCTTTGTGCGGACCATTGTAGCAGTTTTGTCTGAGCCATATGGGCTGGTTAAGGGATGTGGACCCCCAGCAGCTGAGGCTTTGTCCTCGTGTCACACAGGTCACCGGGATTGTGTTCCCCGCTAATTCCTTCTTTCAGGGACTACAGATCAGAGTCTATAATGATCTGGGCGGCCTAGGACAGGGATTACTGCTGCTACCAGACATCAACAGGCCTGTGTGCGTGTGTGTGTGTGTGTGTGTGTGTGCGTGTGTGTGTGTGGGAAGGGGGTGAAAAACGGGAGAAGATAGAGAGAGATGACATCTTAGATGAAACACTGTTGCTGCTACTCTCTCAGCAGGAATCAATTGATTCCCTCCTCTTGCTGGAAACCCACCCACCGCACCGATATGGATCCTCCCTAACATACACACACACACACACACACACACACACACACGCTTTGAGTTTTCCACCTCATTTCTTCCAATCCAGTTTAGGCAAACAGTATTGGCAGAGAAAGTGAAGGCAGTGAAGGGAACGTAATGGCTTCTGTTGTCTTCCCTGACCTCTATTGTTGCCGTGTGGATTACAGATTACAAAGTGATTTCTGCTCCTTTCTTTTTTTTTCCCCTCCACACCTTTTTACCATCTATTATGTAACAGTATTTTAACATGGCAAAATAAAAAGTTTTATCTCAGTAGAAACTGTGAAATATTTCTTTCAAATAAAAATCTGCTCCAGAGGTCACGGTGCCTCCACTGCTTTATTTAATCTCAATTTGCGAGATTAAGTCTGTCTAATTATTTATTTTGTAAGAGAAACATTTCTTTCCTAAAATTCTTGTGATTCGTGTAATTTCTTTCTCGGTATTAATCAACTTTAAGCTCATGAAACTTGTGTAGTCTTCTCATTGTTCAGCCTTCTTTAACGCTGCAGTGTGTAACTTTTCTAAAAAGAAATCGGGCCTCTGTCTCTTTAAGAACTCCCACTCCTTCTGAAACTTTGCAGAACTCCACAGGTCCATCCAGGTGTTTTGCTCAGATGAATGGTTGCCGCGGGAGTTTAGAGGATTTCTCAAACATGCATGAAAGAATCAAGGCAATGCTCCAGATACGGTGTTGATGAGGGAATGACATTTTAACGTGACGTAGAGCTCAAAAAAGTTGACTTTACATTAAAATGCCCCTTTAACTTTAAAGTTTTAAAATGATTTACGGTTACAATTTGACAGTAATAATACCATTCAGTCATTTCTGAAGACTGTAACTAAAATGTAAATATGAGGGGAGTAGAAGTGACAGCATTTGTATTAATTAATGGAACTTTTTCTTACAAAATGAGATGCTTAACGTGAAGAACTTTTTCTCTTGTGTTCCTCTGCTTAAACCCTGTGGGGAAAAAAATACTGCAAATACGATAGGTGATGAAATACAGCATGAATCAAATGAAAGTCGGTCCTTTCAAACACAAACTGCAACTTTCACTGAGATCAAGAGCAGGAAATCCAGAGTAGATGAAAGGCTTGTTGCAACAAGAGCCTTTCAGTTCATTTCAGAAAGGAAAAAAACAACATTGTCGCCGTACGAGACTTTAGCAAACAGCGCTGGTCTCTCTCGCTGCCAGGAGATTGATAAGACGAGCTTACTAATTAGATCTTCAGAACAAAGATGTCTGCGTCCTAAATGATGTAGACCAAAAAAAAAGAAAAGATGAAGCAATGCTGAAAAGAACTACTTTTAATGGAGCAGCTGGAAAAAAAAAAAAACATTTTTTTTTTTTCCCTCATTCCACTTTTAATTTTCTGCCCTCGTTTGTTTTTGTTGACATTGCTTCAGAGTTGAACCTCTTCCTTCTTCCCTTTTGTGAAAGGGACTTGCATTGTAATTCATTCTCTCAAGGACCGGTCCCCATGCAAGGCCAGCCCATAATAGGGCCAAAACCATTTACCCAGCAGTTTTATTTGTGTTTCTCTCTCTCTGTCTCTTTCTCTCTCTCTCTCTCTCTCTCTCTCTACCTCTCTCTGTCTCTCTCTCTCTCTCTCTCTCTACCTCTCTCTGTCTCTCTCTCTCTCTCTCTCTACCTCTCTCTGTCTCTCTCTCTCTCTCTCTCTCTCCGTCTCCTTTCCCTCTCGGCTTCGGACAGATCAGGGTTGCTGTGAGATGACAGCTGTCTCCGATGCATTAGCATTGCAAATGAATTAATTAATGGAGGTGGGGTAAAGGGGGGAACCTCAGCCACAGGCCTTCAGCCTGGTTCAGGACAGAATGGGTCGAGTTCTGGCCAGGTGCTTATGAGGAACTGTGAGATGAGGAGCAGCTGACAGGCCAGATTTTAGTTTTTTTCTCATTGCATTGTTCTGGTCTTACCCCTTCAAACTTCGCAGATTACAGATTTTTCTTGTATTTTGGCAAGAATACGAGAGTTTTTCAAATGTCCTGCATCCTCAATTTAGTTCATTTAAATCCTGTTGATTCACAACAAATGTCATGAAAACATCCAGTTCATTCACAGAACTGTATAACCAATTCAATCCTATCATATACCTTATATCCAATTAGTATTATTATTATGGATCCAGACTTTCTCGTCTCATGAGAGTTAGCTTGTAATCATTTTATTCATGTAGCATCGCTTATTTGTCGGTTCTTTAGCACAGTACGTTAAACAGACATATAAATGTTACAACATGGTTCTCATTACGAATTTCTGGTGATTTCTGAGTCGGTAGTGATGTATTTTATAAATACGTGAGATAAGGGGTCGGATTAGATAAGTGTTCACTACTTTTCAAACAGAAACGCGGTGGTAAACCAGCTAGTTTGTTCTTGGTTATATACGCACACGTTTCCCCTCGTCCTGCGTTTTGCTTGTTTTCTCGTTTAAATGAAAAGAAACGTTCGTAGCCGACCATTGTGGCGACCGTTACAGTTTTGGTCGTTTTTTTTTTTTTTTACAAAAAAAAACCTCTCTTACTGAAGATTATTTTCCCCAAGGACCTCATACCCATGTTAAACAAACACATTTTAAAGTTATAGTTTGGGGTAAAACTTTGTGCAACCAAGAAAGTGATTTTGGCTTTAAGGTTAAGCCACTTAAGACAACCCTCCGTTTACCCAGAGTTTAAAAAGTCACCAAAGTTGAGCAAACTCATACTCTTTCCTCAGACACAGGGAATCAAGGTTAACCTTTCCTGGTTTTCAGGTGTTGGAAATTATACTTTTTTTTTTCTTTAGAGTTTTTTTAAAGACTAATGGCGATCATTAAGACGCCGATTTTTCACAGTTTCTTGAGTGTGATGCTGGCCACCGCGTTGTTTATTCAGCATTTTTCTTAGGTTGGGCACTTAATCAATGCATCATTATTGAGCCTTATTCACGAAAACGAGGCACAAAAAGGTCGCTGCAGATATTGCGTGTGAAGAGCCCCGGCCACAGAGAGGATCGGTGTTTGCGTTTGCCCTGTAAGTAGTGCAGCTATGAAAAAGATGAATTGATTACCATAACTCCTCAAGCTTGTCACTCACCCCGTCGTCTATGTCCAAAATGTGTCAAGCTGCCAAGGCCAAATCCTGTTAATGTCGTCTTTGTAATAAAGCAATGGAGGAAGGTGATTGTTCCAGACCCCTGCAAAGATGGATCGTCATGGTAACCGGTGAGCCCTCAAGCTCCGCGCCTTCCTCAGAGGCGCGCGGAGACGTGAATCCGTCGCCAGCAGAACAAAAATCTGAGAGCAGAGGCAGAGGTGGCTGCTGGTAAACTGTTTCTGAGACTTTGGGGGGATTTAACGTGGATCATTAGACTCTATCCGTGAGGAAAAAACGAGAGGGAAAAGTTAAAAGCACTGTATAATCCAGCCTCAGGTTACGCTACTCTGCATTTCTGACACCGGCAATGCGACTGGAGACTGTAGTTTAATTAAAAACATTGTTTTCGCAGCAACCTGGCACGAGATTTTCCAAATGTCTCCAGAAAAAATGCAGTCGTAAAGACCAGCGGAGAGTTAAACGTTCGATGCACAATCACAAAGAGAAGCAAAATATATGATTACTTTTTCTCCAGACGTCATTAGTTCTGCATTTTTGGAAGTGTGTCTTTTGTCCCGTAACACGAATTATTCCAGTTATGTTTGTTTTCCTAGCTTTTTTTGTTTTTTTTGACATTTTCTCTTGTCACCAGAATTTTCTTGCTTAAGGATCAAAAGCATGTCGGAGTTTATAGTCCTGCTCTTTAATGAGTTTTCTTAATGTTCACAATTTCACTACCTGTTGCTTATTTGCTTAGGTTCACTTCTTGTATTCATTATTTGTAGCGTGCTAAAAAAAGACTCAAAGATATTGAGTCTTTTTAATATCTCTTGAAATGAAAGGAGCTTCACTTTCTTTTCAAATCAAATTATTTCCAGTCCAAACAAAACCTTCCACCACTACAAGGATATACTTTGCATGCAGTGAAGCAGTAAAATGGTTCTATTTCTGAATTTAAATTTCATTATAAATTCAGCCTTTGGGGGGAGTAACCCGGAGGTTTCTGTACAGGATATGTTCAATAAAAATGAGCAACAAGTCATGCTTGGGACAAAGCAACAAACTAACCAACAATAAACTTAATTCTGACAGCAAAAAATAAAAAATGGCAGCGGATAAAGACGTTTTGGATTGTTTTCCACTATAGGATTTGTAGAGTGAAGCCACAGTAACCAGTTTCACAACATGAAGTAGGCGACAAGACCTAAAAAAAAAAGTAACACCCACTGATCTTCTTATTTTTGTGACCAGTGGATTCCAGCTGACCGCAGCGAGTCACTGTCCGCTCAAAAGTGAAACTGTACACTTTTGACTGGAACTGTGAATGATGTCGGCAAAGCGTAGGAAAGTCAATTGTTTGCATTTCATCAAATTTATCTGTACGCTTACATGGTAACCCATTTTCATCCGTACGTTTACTCAGATTCGCCTCTCCTCCTGGTAGGATTGGTTTTCTAAAGCACATATTCTTACATTGTCGAATTTGTATATTTTCCTTACGTAAACGACCTGGATGACTTCGGCTTTCCCTGACAGAAATGCATCATATGGCATTTCTTCTTGAGTAAAAATAAAAAGGGCCAGAGAGAGGAAGGACGGCTGTCTGGGTCCTTTACAAATCCTAGAGTGGCCATCCTCCTCCTGCCAGTCCTTGCACAGGGCCACAATTAAATTCTTCACCCTCTTATTCTTCTCCTCTTTTCTGTCTCTTGAGGAGACACCTCTCTTGAGAAACCACTGAGGCTGCTTTTTTAAAGGTCCCAGTGTGGCAGGGTGACAGAGGACACCACTCTCTCTCTTTTCTCTCATTTGGAAAGACCACGCCACGCTGAAAAGGGGGTTCTCAGCTCCCTTCCCAGAGAGCCCCGCTGCTCCTGCCCCCTTACCCAGCAACACCCCACCGCGTCAGCCGCGCTCGGGGAGCGCTCTCCTGGTCGGTTCTCAGATCCCCCACGCCGCCCCTCCCTAGTCTTTCTGTGTGATACCGGCGGCATTGTGAGCAGCAGACAAAGAACAGGAAGCCTGGGGGTCGGCGGGGCACGCCTCAAGGTCAGCTCAATCAGTCTCTGTGTGATGGATGTGGCAGGAAGGCTTGAAAATGCAGCGCGCAGGATGACCAGATTCACTTTTTACTCTGTTCTTTGTTCAGCATTTCATCTCAGCACACACAATTTATCTTCTGTAATATTCTATCAGTAGTAGCATTACTAATTAATGTGTAATAAATATGTAAATTCCCTTTGGGATCAATAAAGTATTTATTCAAACCTAACTGAACTTAACTGAACTGAAAGTGACAAACTTGGCCTGTCACGATAATAAATTGTGGCGAACGATAAATTATCAAAGAAATTATTGTGATAAACAATAATATTGTCGCTTTGAGAGCAGTTTCCACTGACGCAATGATAATGGCATTAAACTGTAAGTTTGCTCTCTCAAAGAACTTTGAGAGAGCAGCAGCAGAAACTGAAAGATATTTTAAATATCCAAAATGAAACACAAGCCAAAAACAGCGAATGAAAGGAAATAAAAACACCAGAAATAAAATTGGATTATGAAAATTGCTCTTCAAATTATACTAATTATCAGAACGTATATTATAGAGCTCACATGATTAATTGATTAATTGCTTATTATGACAGGCTTGTGACAAACTGAATTGAGCTAAGTTGTTCTGAATTGATTTGATTGAGCTCAGCTGACTTGAATCTGTTTTACTTTTACCAAGTAAAGTTACAGCGACTCTGCTGCTGCAGCAACAAATGCGCTAACAAGCTAATCCGTGAATGAGATTTACTGCATTTGCAGATGATGGGCAGCATTGGAGAACTGGTTCCTAAATTAATGGTGGTTAAAAAAAAAAAAAAAAAAGGCACTCTAGTCAGTGGGTGGGAGGAGGGTGTTTGTGTGTCCGCAGTCGTCATGGAGACCCCCGGCTGTGGGAAGCAGTCCAAACATGACAGAGATGACTTTACTGACTCAAGGTGACTGGGACAGGGGACAATGGCCTGTCCATTAGCGCTAATGGGGGACACATGCAACTGGATTAGGGTGAGGACACCTGGGAGGAGGAGAGACCACATGGGGAGATGGTGGCCCCACCAAACCCACCCCTTCACACACATCACCATCAAACTTTCACTACATGGAGCAACTGCTGTGGAGCGGTGACCACCTGGAGGCATTCAGACATGAACGGACAAACTACTGTGGAAAATAGCACGTAGCTGCACCTCCTGGTTCTCGAAACAATATTTCTAAACCTCCCACATCTTTTTCTCTATTGGAACAAATCAAATGAAAACTGTTCTGAAACTCCTGAGGCCGATGTACCTCTATATGCTCAGCCTCCATCCAAACCCTCTTGGCTCGTCTCTCATCCCACTTTTCCGTCTCCCCCCTCCCCCAGTGCGCGAATTCCTGCGCCCCGCTCAAGACGCCCAGTCAATTAATAAGACATTGTCTCCACCCCTTTGCTTGTGCACAAGAGGCCACCCAGGAGCGGGCGGGCCTTTCCTCTAAAGCCGCTTCACTGGTGGCCTCCAGGAATGCCAGGAGCTTTGGGAACAGGGCGGGGTTGGAGGTCCGAAGGGGGGGTGAGGGGTGGGGGTTGAAGTGGGGATGGAAGGGCACAAGGGGGCATGGGGTTGGTTGGAAAGTTGGATAATGGAAACAGCCCCATCATGCTCATGTGCCGGGGCAAGCCGGTTAAAAATTGGAGGGCGACAAAAGGAAATGCTTTCCCTCCTCTCCGGGATCAAAGGCACTTCATCCTTCAGCAGTCCAGCTTAAATCCTGCCCTGTGTGCAGCCCAGTCAGAAACACACACACACACACGTTTTAGTTGGGACTTGCTTAAAGGATTTCAAGCTGGCATACATTCACGTCCTGCTGGCTTTTTACGAACCATGAGCTGATGCTGAAAACGATGGAACAAATTTATCCTTAAAATTTTACGGTGGTTTCCTATTTCTCAAGACAAACTTTGTATATGATTCGTGAATAATTTGCACCGACTTATTTATTGTGAGCAGAAGAGAGTTTGATGCAGAGTGAAGCACCATATATGTATTAAAAATCATATCAGTCTCCTTGAGTAAAGTGTGTGTGTGTGTGTGTGTTTTTTTAAAGCCCAGAATTTCAAACTTTATTAAAGGAATGAGACTAATACGTTAGGAGAATTATGCTTATCCTGAACCCTTCAACTGGAAGTGGAATGATTATATTGGATACTAAGAAATTATCAAAGTATAGAAACAAGAAAATTTAAAACAACAAAATCAACATAAGAAAATGAAGGTTTAGATTATCAGCTGATAAAAGATTCAACTCATAAAGATGGCTTCATTCTCTCTCTCTCTCTCTCTCGGTCTGAAAGGTGAACTCAAGGTTTTTGCTCATAATTTGGACTCTAAATACTCTTAGGGAGCATTTGAGAGAGTTTATGAGAGTTGTTCAAACTGAACAAGGCTCACATGGTCCTGCACACACATATTCCAGAAAACAGTCCGTGTGGGTAGGTGTGTGTGTGTGTGTCAGCTGGTCAATCCATCATTGTCTCAGCTGGACTCTCTTTCTGAACTGACCAAAACAAAATCATTACATCTTTTAGTGCTTACATTTTGAGAGACTTCCTGATCAAACTGAGCATAATTTAGCTAAACCATGTAGCTAAACAAACCGTTTTACCAAAGCAAGTTTAGTCATTGCAGAATCTCTGGAAGCCAGTCTGAGGTTTAGAAGATTATTTATTCGTTTGAGTGTCCTGTCAGTATAATAAAGGTGTTTTTTTTTTTTACAAAACACATAAATAGTAAATAGCAAACAACAATATAATAACATCCCCAAAACAAGCCTGGCAGTCCCTAACCTGCTGCCCACATTAGACCAGTCAGACTGAGGACAGGCTGCTGATGTCAGCCAGTAAACAGGAGCCCTGAAGCCCCGCCCACTGTCCTCTAGCCCCGCCCACTGGAAGGAAGGCTACCACCAAAACCAACAAATCCCTCCCTTCATCTTTTCTGATTCATTTTCTGGCTACTATTTATCATTTCCCAGGTTCTGCATTGTATTAAAAACAAATGATGGCATGAATATCTTTCATAAAACAAACAAACAAAAGAAAAATCTACCTTCTGTTTTGCATGCAACCATTTGCAAAATATTTGTCCAGTTTATTCTTTAAATGCAAATGAGGATAACCCTATTTAGTTAGTTGTATTTTTTTTTTTAATTTTCTTTTATCTCATCTTCTTGCAACATGAAATTTTCTCATGACTTATGGCAGATAAACTATCCCTGTTTGAGTCCAACAGGATACTTTTCGTTCGTTGAAGACGACGCAAAAGGAAATGATTTGTAATAACATTCCACTCGGGGTTAAAATACTTCACATTTGGGTTAATGGATGAGTGGGGAAACGCCTGGGAGTAACACGGTTGTTCAGAGACGCAACGGTTTTATTTCATTAGGGGAAACTGACTGAAGGGACGTAGATCAGCTTTAGATCACCAAGCAGAGTCAGAAATTGAGTTTGATGTTTCGAATTTAACGATCGTAATTTTCATGCTTGAAACAGAAGAGTGTCTTTTTTTCATTTCCCCCCCGGCGGCTGACTAACTGCGAACATCAAAGCACCATCATGGATCCTAATGTCATCAACGAGTCAGCAAATGAATGACTGATGTACACAACCAGGCTGAATGGTTGACCCTAACAGAATGACTTTTTCATTCCTTTTTAGTGCAAAATGTGAGCACCTATGCTGATTTAAAATCATTACAAACCCCACAAACGTTTCCCACGCTGCATTAATCTGAACTATCGTAGCTCTGGCTGCTCGTCCACTCACTGTTGTCCTGATGGCTGATTTTCCCACCTGAGTTGTGCATTTCCTCTCGAGTCGCCAGTTTTCCCAGCATGCTTTGAGATGTGAAGCTGTCCAAGTTTGACTCAAACGGGATCCAGAGGGCAAAAAAAAAAAAAAAAAAGGTAGGAAAAAATTCCATATTTTTTGTCTCTCATTTCCGAAAGTGAAACTTATGTGTTCTACAGATTCACTGCACAGAAAGTAAACTACTGAGTTTTGAAAACGCAAAATTCATTGCCTCGGAAAATTTGAACGTTTTAAGGGGAAAAAAAAGTCAGAGCGCATTCGTAGACGGCTGAATGGAAGAGGGGAAAAACAGAAGTGTGGTCGCAACTGGGCGACCTTGAAATGATTGCCAATCAAAATCCAGTCAGTACGTTGCTGGACAAGGATTGGACTGAGGTCGAAGTCGGATGAATCTGCGCTGAGGAGAAGGAAGATGAGAGACCAGACAGAACAATGCAGAAGAACTTCAAGAAGTTTCCATTACACCTACGGAGAACCATCAGTGTCAGCAATGCAGAAATTTTCTGCCTCAGCAGCACTGACCCAAGTATTCAGAGAGCATAAATAGGCAAAGTTTTTAGAAGCCTAACATTTCTGTTTGAAATGTTGTCTTTTTACTGATGTCACTTAGTATTATAGTTTTCAAAGACACCAAATTTGGCTTTTCATTATCTAACTTTCTGAAAAACATTTTTCACAGTTTTCTCATTTTTTTCAGCTGCGCTTGTAGCTGCCATTATTTTTATTTATGTTTATCAAAAATATACAACAGAACCTGATTTTTCTTTTTTTTTTTTAAGCTCTTGTGTTAATCCAAAACTCTTTTACTGACAGAGGAGCACAGCACAGCGAAACGCTGCAGTCTGAAGTCGACTGATGAGTCCTGTGATTGTGTGGGAAAAGACTTTAAATCGTTCTCCATGTCAAAAGATTCAACTTTTTTCCCCCCTGAGTCCCCAGTTTTCATACGTTTCAAATGAGAGTTTTGTCATCAGTGGCTTCCTTCGTGTATTTGCAAACTCATATGAATGTTTAAATCAACCAGATGCACATCTCCTCTGTGTGCATCCTCTCTACTCAGCGGTAAAGCGTTCCCCTCTGTCCGTCTTGTTTGATGCATCATTTTCATTAGAGTCTCTGTGATGGGTTTTCAGAGTGTATCTCCCATCTACATACTCAGAGTATACAACACATTGTCTAGTAATGGATAGCATGTTAGTGCAGGGGGGACGAGATTTCAAAGAAAAGACATCTTGCACGGAGAGAGACCGAGAGAGAGCGAGAGCACAAGCAGTGTAATGAGCTTCTGCTGCTGAACATCCATGTTGCAAAATTAGCTGGAGGAAAAGTGCCCTTTAAGTGCACCATCTGTATCCTTGCATATATGCAGCAAGTGGGGTGAAACCAACAGAGGAGGGATTCAAAGCCACTGATACACAACTCGGCTTTGTTTTTCAAATATTTTGTGGTTATATCAATCATCCATAGAATTGAAAACACAATATACCCGCTCTCACATATATATATATATATATATATAGAGAGAGAGAGAGAGAGAGAGAGATTTTTTATTTTTTTGATAATCTGAAAAGTGTGGCATGCATTTGTATACAGATACAGTAATCAGGCCTTGGTGCGGCTGGTGAACTGACCCGGTTATGGCAGGTGATTCATGATCCAACATCGAGTTGATTTGGAAACCTTTTTTTCTTTCCTTAACTCAGCTCATTTTTGTCTGACATGTACATTTATTTGATGATGTGAAACATTTAGGTGTGACAAAAATAGCAGGACAGAATACGCCTTTCAAGGAGTAAATACATTTTCACTGCTCTGTACTTACTTTCTTAAAGTGAGACAAAATTACACAGACTGAAAGTCTTTTGTTCTCTCCTTCCTGAAGAAAATGTTGCATTCAATGACTTTTTGACAGGAGCCTTTTCTCAACTTTAAGGAAAAGCTCAGACTCAGAGAGCGCCCTCTCCTGCTGGCAGGTCAGACACACAAAACCCATTTTACTAATGATGCAAGTGTGAGTTTTATGTGATTTTAGCTGACAAGATTACATTTTAAGAAAAATAATTTGAGTTTTTCATATTTATTTGTAGCAGTGGTGAACTTTTAGAAACTTTTTTTTTCGAAAGAACAGGAGAAAATATTTTAACTGGATAAAACTTAAGAGTGACTTCATTCATCTTTACTATACACATTACCTACATATTCTTGTTCAAAATGATTTTTATCACTATTTATCCTTGCTACTACATCTACTAAATGCTTTAAGATTGTGTAGATGGATCTACTAGCTGTATTTTAGGTGTGACAACTTCAGAGACACAAATATATATTCTTCCACAGGATTCATTAGACAACTAAATGGGTACAAAACTTTTCCGTTTACTACAAAGAACACAGCAGCCATTATTTATTTACCCATCATCAAAATAATCCTGCTAGAGGATTAAAATGATTTACCTCCGACATGTTAAACAGAAAACGTGATAGCTCATATGCTAATATGTAACTGTTGATCAGATTCATTGACAAACACCGCCACCTAGAGGCCACTCTCTTTATACAAACCTTGCATGCCTTTAAATCTATTTTATTTCTTAGAACTGGTGAAAGCATATTCAACATGCAGATGTGGTCAGCCAGTAAAAAGCTTTTTATTGAAGAAAATTAAGTTGTTTTTGTTTTGTTTTTGTTTTTTCCTCCTTCGGTCAGTTAAAGTAACCAATGTGACATGAAAAAAAGAGGATCTCCACAGTGCTCTACAAAGCAAATAAGCACAAAGTATATTGTTGCATCAGGTAAAAGTACTCTTATTGAGGTTTATATTACAGAACAACAGCCTTGAACAGGAACAGACAGATAAACGACTGAAAAGGGGGATAAGGTTGTTTCTTACATATAAAAAATAAATAACTGAAAGCACTTTTCTTCTTTTGGCCTTAAAGCTTGGTTTTGTTTCTTTTGTGATCGCACAATTGCTCAGCTTCAAAGGGATCTGCTGCTACAGTACATTTTGACCCATCGACACTGAAAAATAGAAACCGGAATCAAGCGGCAGCACATGCAATATGACAAAAAAGATAAAATAAAAAATGGTGACGACGCCACGCATTCTTCTAAACTGCACATGCAAAACGACAAACTCCCCCCCTTCAAAAACAAAAAAATACAATTCATGTCACAATAATCTCCTGGAGGAGGTCAGAATGCAGGAACCACTTCCCATATGGCTGCTTATGCATCGAGTTATGACGTAAAGAGTCATTTTAAGCCAACGTTGTCTGAAAAAAAAAAGAAGATCTGTTAAACTTTTTTTTTCCTCTAATGTACATCGACAGCCACCAAAAACAAAAAAAATATTTGGACTACTCCGCCTTGTCAGTTAAACGAGTATAAACATTACATTACTTTCAGTACAAAAAAAAAACAGCAAAGCTGCTCACATGAACAGACATTTATTGAGAATATTTCGATAAATTTCAGTCAAATACGCTGTAACATACTCAGGTTGATTAAAGTGGTTCCCTTATTATAGACTATATCAATAAATACACACACAAGATGAGCCTCTTTCCATTCTGAAATCCCTCCCCAGCCCCTTTTCTTTTTTTTTTTTCCTGAGGCAGAAATAGAAATACTACTGCAGTCTTTCCTCAAGTGCTCCTGGCAGGAGAATCGCTTCATTAAAGGGCCGCGTCGTTTTAAAACATCAAAATCGGTTTGGGCACTTCAGCGCCGCGATCGGCTCTGTTCAAAGAAATAAAGCAGACTTGTCCCCAGCGGTGTACAAGAGAAGCCGTGCATTCGGTGCTAAAATATATAATAATAATAAAAATAAACGCAACACGCACAGAAACAACGCTCCAAAAAGTCACTTTAGCAACAAGACATGCTAACCTCTGTCTCTAACACAAACAGTGTTTGAATTAAAGAAAGAAAAAAGGATTAGTTCCACCAGGTGTGACGTTTCAACTTCAAAATGGAGGAAGAGGGAGACATTTCATTAAACTTGCAAATTCAGAGTAACCCATCCCTCTCTTTCTCTCATTTTTTTTTCCATAGCAGGACAGCAAACATGGCGCTCGTCAAAGCGAGGGGGAGGAGGGGAGAGTCGTCCCCAGGAGACTCTGGAGCCAAACCGGCCCTTTAATGTGATTCACTGATCTGTTCCCCTGCTAAGAAAGTGAAGCTTGGTCCCACAGAGACGCGGAGTGGAGTACGGTATTTTCTTTGGAGCAAACAGCAGCGCGGCGCATCAGTTAATAGAGCACGGCTCCCAGAGGAGAGCACAATATAGGACACTCTTCCTCTTCCTCCACTTGAGCTATTAATACACCCAAACAAAAGAAGAGGCTTAATGATGCAGCAACGGGGAACTCATGCGAGCTAACTTAGACGAGAGCTTTGTAGTGTTTAGTTTCAAGGATTCCAGTTGTTTTTGTTTTGTTTTTTAAAGGCAACGGATCCCCACTCTGCTGCTTCTGCTTCTTCTTCTTTTATGGTTGATGCTATCGGATGAAAAACGAAAAAAGAAGGGGGAAAAAAAGCACAGTACGTGTACATTGTGCTACGCCCTTTTATGTTTGAACCCATTTGATTCGTTTTCTTTATTTAAAAAAAGGACAAAAGCCACACAGAGGCGAAAAGAGGTGCATAGTTTTTAGGCATGAGGGTGTGAGTCAACTGTAAAAAAAAAAAAAAAATATATATATATATATATATATATATATATATATATACATATATATATATATATATATATATATATATATATATATATAGTAATGTTGAACATTTCGAACATAAAAAATGAAGCACTTCTTTGCATAATTGTATGAAAGGAAACAGTTTCCATGCAGCTTAAAGCGGCGGCTACCTTAAAAGTTAATGCTTTGGTTCGGAGTCAGAGTGCATTAAAATGGAAGATGGTGAATGAGTGTTTGACTGGACACAGTAGTCAAGCTCAGGATTTCGATTTCACATCCCACCTCCTGTGCCCCCATACACACACATATTATATATATATATATATATATATATATATATATATATATATATATATATATATATATATATATATATATATATATATATATATATAATAAACAAAATACAGTATTTCAGTAAGTAGTAGAAAGAGAGGCATAACAACTAACACGACACGGCGTTAAAAACTGTCGAACTACACCGACTAGAACACTGGGACATTAGAATATTTAGGCCAGAGGGAGAAAAGTTGAGATGCACAGAGTGACTGAAATCAGACCATTTTTAGCTTTGCCAGCTCTCACCGATGGGAAACTCAAACATCCCACCTTTTTTCAAGGCAGTGAACACACCACTCCAGCTCTTAAAAACCATACTTTCAGGAAGTCTGACCTTTTAGAGCTTTTGACCTCTTTCTGTTATGGAAATGTTGGATTTGAAAATGTTTGGCAGCCTTCTAGAAATCTCAAGAGGCTCTCCGTTCTCAGAAGGTCCCCCTTGAAAATGAGATCTGGATCTCAATGGGGTTTACCTGGTTAAGAAGCCGTGCTAATCTCTAATATGAGATGCTAAAAAGCATTAGCATTTCAAATCAGAAATCAATTAGTCTTGTTTTGAAATAACGGAAAACCTTAAAGCTACAAAAACGTCTTATAAAGAGAAACTGTAGTCGGCTGAAATTGGTGTCGGCAGGTCAAAGCTCAATCGGTGCGCCTTCGTTAAAAAAGAGCGGGGTTTGGTACATTTATAACGAATCAAAGGAGTAAAACTTGAAAGTCCCACATTGAATCGGGGCTCTTCAATGTACAGGTAAACAAACTCACACTGAATCAAGTAGGAATCTGCCTCAAAGGCCATAAATATAAAAAAGGATAAAAGTGGTTTATGTTTCAGTTCACATTATATCATGCACTAGAAACCTAGGACTAACCAAATGTCTGCACGGTTCCTTATTTCACACACGGTAGGAGGAGCAAGGGCAGCATCAGAGATGAAGAACAATCCAAGTCAGACATGCAGAGCCTTTAAAAAGTATTCACGCCCTCGGATGTTTTTACCTACTTATCGTTTAGCAAATCAATCATGAGCAAAAAAAAATTAGACTTGTCTTTCACACAAAAAAACAACTCCTTTGAACTCAAAGTGAAAACTTGTTTCTATAATTAAATAAATAAAAGTATTTAACATAAAACAAGTGATTTCATAAATATTCACTTGGTTCAAAGTGACTTGACTTCAGTTAACAGAGGTCCAGCCAGTACGATTATGATTAGAGGAATAGAAATCACATGAGTGAAGTGAGTTTGTGAAGCAATTGCAATACAAAGACACCCGGCTACCATTACAGCATGAAGACTAAAAATTACAAGCAAATCTGACAAAAAAAAAAATAAAAATTGTTAAGACGCATCAGGAGAAAAAAACCGTCTTGTGGCGGGACTAGAAAAGCCCGCGAAAGAGTTCAAACAGTTTTGTGAGGACGATTGGCGGAAAACTGCAAAGACCAACTTGAAAGGGTGTGAATATTTATGCAGTCACTGATTTTATGTTACATATTTTTATCAATTTGTAGAAATCAGTTTTCACTTTTGAGATTAAGGGGGGGGGGGTTTGTCAAAAAACTGAAAAAAAAATTGTTGCTCATGAATGATTTAACAAAGCAGTAAAAAATGTTTAAAAAAAACTAAAAACATCCAAGATGGGTGAATACTTTTTATTGTCCCTGTTAAACAAAAAAAGTTTGAAGATTTCCAAGAAAGCAACACGACTTTGTTTGCTGCCCTGCAGGCTCCTGAAATATCCCCACCTCTGCACTCGTAGCTGGAAACCGGACATTACTTGATTCGGCTGCAATTTTGGCACACACACACACACACACACACACACACACACACACACACAACGAAAACCACCTTCCTGTTACAAAGTAATTGCATTTCGTTATTTCTGAACGGGAGACCACTTGAAATCGGCCATTTTCAATCGTCAATCAGAGAAAGCTCTACTTCATCTCACATCGAGCGGATCTGAATTCTCCCAAAGATCTAATTGACTGTAGTGGGAAGGACGCAATTAAAATTTTTCACTTTTTCTTTTCTTTTTTTTTTTTTTTTTGGACGCAGCGCGACCCAAGGAAAACCCACCGCTGCGCTAAACGCCGCGCTAACCGCTGCCGACCCGGAGGATTGGACCGTAATAGAGAAGCGGCCATTTTAAGTTTTAAAGTAGCTCCACATCCAAACTCGGCTCTGCTCTCAGGGTCACGAGAAACGCTTCGTTTTGGGCAGAAACTACAAAACACAGTGGGCTGAAATGCTCACATGTTTTCTTCTTTAATCTTTTATGCATACATTTTTTTTAATTTAACAATCATCAACACCGTCGGCTGTTTTGTTGTTTTTTTTTTCTTTGCGTCCATGACACTAAAGTCTACATGACTGTTAATAACCATCCAGCCGCAGTCATGTCTACAAAACCCACCGTGTTTTCTGCGGATAAGGAACCGTACTTACACAAAAATATCTGTTTATTCTTCTTTTTTTTCTTTTTTTTTTTTCTGAACACTCGCATGTATCCATTATTTCTATTCAGGCTCATTTGGAACCATTAATAAGTTAACAATATAGCTTATGATAAATAGATTACAGTCTAAAATTCACATATAAATAAAAGCTCAGCCTCTCGATTTCACCCGAGGTTTGGTTTGGCGTCTTCTCCTCCCTTACAAAGCGTCCGCAGTTTAAATACTACAGGTTTCCCTTTAAAAAAAAAAAAAAGACGCCTAGACACGGACAGATACAAAGAACGAGGAGAGGACCGACGTTGTTTTGGGGTTATTTTTGTTTGTTTCGTTTTTTTTATAACGACAGTAAAGACGTCTCTCCCTTCCATCTTCCTGGACCGGGACGGTGGGGCAGCCCTTAAGACAACAAAGACAACTTCTGCCTGGTCCAGACCCTGATTGATAACAGAGGAAGTGTGAAAGTCAGAGAAAAAGAAAAGAGAAGAGAGGCTATTGCTAATGGTGATTGATTGATTGGTTGATTGATTGGTTGATTGATTGATTGATTGATTGATTGATTGATTGATTGATTGATTGATTGATTGATTGATTGATATTACGGTGCAAGCTGCTGCTCCTGCTGCATGCTCGGTTCTGGTGACATGCAGACGTCCATGCAACGGAGCTGGAGGCGGCAACCGAGTCGACTCCACGGTCCGTCGAAGCAAAAACTGCGTCCGGATGCGTCGCCTGCCGCCTCACTGTCCTTCCGAGAAGCGAAAGGCCGAAAGTGCGTTCTGGTCTCCGCAGTCCGTCTCTTCGGCGCCCGGCATTTTGACGGGGGGGCTGTTGGAAGGCGGCGGGTTGGGCTCGCCCTCCGTTAGCGTCTTCTCTTGAGACTGTGAGGAGGAGGAGGAGGAGTGGGTGCTCTCGCTGGAACTGCTGCGCGTCTCCGTGCTGGTGCTCGTCTTCTTCATTTTCCTCCTCTTGGCCAGCGGCGCCTTGTCCACCGTCTGTAGGCGGAAACCTTCCCGTTTGCATTTGTTGAAAGCCTGAGATGAAACAGGAGGGAAGACGACGATGTCGGTCAAATGTTTATTTCGTTTTATTGGTCCAACGTTTCTGTTGCGTTTGTTAAATACAGAGCTGTGTTTTTAATTAGGCCTGTCGCCACAACAAATACTGCAGGGTGACAAATTGTCCCAGTAATTTTTGCGGTAATATTGTTTTCAGACCGTTTTCAAGTAACTTGCCATAATATTGCAAGTTCGCCCTCTCTCAAGGACCAATAAACCTCCATTTTGTAAAGAATACTAGACAATATTTCAAATATCCAAAATAAAACACAACAACCAAAAACAATAAATAAAACAGAAACAAAAACCACACACAACCAAAACCGTTAAAAAGTGGATTATAACGTCTCTGTGAACAAAATAGCCCTTCAACTGCTTATAGCAACAGGCTTGTTTTTAGCAACAGCAACTCCCTTGTAATCTGCCAAGTGTGGCAGAAAAACAAACCATCCCTCTCTATTGAATGTGGTGGTGGCAGAATCATGCTGTGGGAATGCTTTTCCTCAGAACAAACAGGGAAGAAAAGAAAAATCCCTCAACGATGAAGAGAAATGGTTTAGCTAAGAGGATAATCTTGTGTTAAAATGGTTCAGTCAAGATCCAGATTTAAATCCAACTGAGACGCATCCAGACGTCTAAAACCAGCGGACGCACAACCCAAACGACATGCAGCTGCGACGACATCAAACGATGACTCTTCAGCGTCTCCGCGACTTCTTTAAACGAGGTTCGCTGGATTTGGCGGCGGGCTCCCAGAAGGAGAGCGCTACTAGAATAGAAAGAACATTCTCACCTACTTTCTAACAACAGCGTTCTTTCGCGGCGCTCTTACGTTAAAGGTCGCTTTGACGCAGGTGTGGACGGAGGCAGTCGAGGAGCCGAGAATGTCGGGGGTCATGAGTGGGTTGGAGGACAGCTGGCTGTCGTCCTGGAGCCAGGCGTTGTAACGGAGGCCGCACATCTTAATCCTCTTGTCTGGGTCCACCGTCAGCAGCTCTGCAGGGGGTGGGGGGGGAAAGAGACTCAGATAATTCACTTAACACATGAGCGAGGAAGGTGAGTCATGTGTGAGTCCCACAAAGGAAGTGATTCTCTTCCCCCGAGCAGGTGCTTAAGCCAACGCAGAGAGCTCGCAATGTTCCTGTTGGCTAATAGCCAGCAGGGGGCGATAGCAGGGATGATGATTGTGTGTAAAATTGCTCTGAAATTTCTCCAGTGCTTGATTATCGTGTTAAAAATGTTCTTAATGAGGATTTTGCTCTCAAACAGGTTGGAATTTGAAAGAACAAAAGTATGGAAAACAATAATTATTTTTTGAAAAATATGACAGGAAATGGACTGGGGCAGAGCGACATTTCACATATCCAGGTCACCATCTATTGGGAATGGTCTGCATTTCTGATTCAGTTCAAACAGGGAAGAGTTTTAAACCACCACAGTAGAACTGCAGCTAATGACCATTTTAGTGATCGATTAATCGATCATTTATCCTGATAATTAATTGATTAATCAGATTTTTGAAAACGGTCACATTTTGCAAATTACACAATTTTCAAAATACGTTAAAAGACGCAAATAAAAAATAATTCAACTCGGAAAATAAACATAGAAATCTAATATTGCCTAAAATGCAATATTAGAATTCCTTTTAATGAATGCTTGATCATTTGTAGCAAAGAACGCATCGACAGCTAAACAGTAAAAGAGCTCAGCGCTTTCTGCCTTCGTTTATACATTCTAGAGTTGATCTGTTGATTGTTTTTAGGTTACTGGTGAATAATTAGATAGTAAAAGGTGCTAAACAGAACTTATTTACAAAATTTGAACTGGGTGAAGCTAATAATGCCACTTGAGGAGTTCTGCATACAATAGATTTACAGACAAATGTTTTTTATTTCATCTTAGACACTTTTTTTTTGTTAAGGTTTTGACCTAATTACTGCTTTGAGTACGTCATTCTTTCAGCAAATACCCTGTTTTAGAGTCCGTTAACGATTAATCGACTATTAAATCAGTTGACAATCATTTCGTTTCAGCCCTACACCGTATGGAAAATTTCTGAATAATGATTCAGTTATTTAAAAATGGTGATCTAAATTATGCAACTGGGTCACCTACAGTTTGATAAAGAGCCATTATGATATCTATCAGATGCAACCCACAGACAGTAACAGGCAGTTCCAGGAAGAAGAAGTGGCTCTAAGCAACAGGTTTTCTAGCCTTGTAGTCAATAAGGATGTAACCAAGGGTCAGGTGCTCAAGTTAAAACAAAGAAAAGAAGGGAAAAGTAACATTAATTAAGTTAAGTGGGTAATTGTAGACACACACAAAAAAAAATCAACATTGTTACATAACAATTATGACAGAGAAAGAAAATGGTTCATTACCGAGACGCTTGTGGCGAGTTGATACACGTTACTCATAAAACCAGTTTAATATACCGTATAATTCAGTACATGATGAATGCTCCACTGAAGTTCAGTTGAGGACAAACTTCCTGTTTTGACAGCAATTTTATATCTTAGTTCAAATCTGTGCGTCTTATCTGCAATGCTGCCGACATGTTTACATCCCAGCTTAGAAAAGGTTTTCGTGCCCTTTAAACCAGTTTGCTTCACATGAGAACATTTGAGCGTTTCGCAGGGTGTAATGTCATCGACCAACACAAAGTGGTGCATAATAATGAAGCGAAAGGAAGTGATGCGTAGTTTTAATGTAAATTATGCAATTGTACAGTGCATATGGAACGCATTCGCAGTACTTTTTCCACATTTTCTTGCGTTGCAACCCTATTCCAGATAGTATTAAATTATTCTCTTTTCCGCAAAATTCTTCATTCTTACATAAATGTGATATCTTGGTTTTCTGTTTGAAATAAATTAGCGAAAACTCTCAAAGCTATTTTCCACATCGTCATGATGGAGTGTTTGTGTGTAGAATCTTGAGGAAAGAAATTAGCTTTATACAATTTGGGATGGCGCTGTGCCATAACAGAATGAGGAAAAAGTGAAGCGCTGCGAATGCTTTCCAGATGTGTGGTATTTACTCTGATACCCCGACATAAAATCAAGGGTAATCATCTTTGTTCAAAATTCACCAATCAGACAGAGCCCACATAAATGCAGGTTCTATGAAGGTCTCAGGTTTGTTAGAACATTCGTAAACAAACAGGGAACAGAGCAGACAGGTCAGGAATTACAATGTAGGGACGCTTAAAGCGGGTTTCAAAAGTAATATTCCAAGTTTTGAACACCTCACAGAGCACCGTTCCATCAATCATCTGGATAACGGAAAAAGTGTGAAGCTTCCAAAGACATGGTTGTTGTGGAGATGGAAAAACTCCACAACAACCATGTTTATGTAGGAATGGATTACGAAGCTACTTCTCTCTGCTGCGAATTTATTGAGTTCAGTATGAACTGAGAGTCTTGGAAAAGCCAGGTTTTTCAACCTCTTAAGAGTCACAAGTGTTTTTCACTCTGTGCGCAGTCCGGCAGGGTCGCACTGACTCCGCACGCACTTTCACAAGTTTTATGTTGTTGTGTAGTTTCGGGAACTGACGGTCTGACGGGACAACCCCAGTCCCTGGTCCGACTGTCATTCGCTGCGTTCCTTTGCTGAGGTTTAGAGGAAGTTGGAAATGTTGGCCAAATAGTCCTCCACCAATTAGGATCGGGTTACACCAAAACATGCTAGAAATTACTCAATTATAAGAATAAAACATCAGAAAACTAATAGAATAATACACAGTCGAATATGAATACATGTGGTTGAAAACCACCATTTGTATTGAAGAGTGTCTTAGACCAAATTACCTCCAAATCAACTACTTTAATACACCGATATGTGTAGGTTTAACACAAAATAAGATGCTTTATTTTTGTATCTAATTATGTATTTTTAATATTGTAGCAGAACACATAGTGAGAGGTTACAGCCTCACCTTGTATGAGGTCCTTAGCCTGCTGGGACACATTTCTCCAGGCCTCGCCTCCAAAAGAGAAATCCCCCTGCTTGATTTTGTGCATGATCTCCTCAGCGCTGGTGTGGATCAGGCTCTTCTCCTGACACTGAAAAGGCACCTGTCCAGACAGCATGGTGTACTGAAACCAGAGGAAAACCAGCATCCATCAGGGGCACAGACCTAATCACCGGCACTATATGCTCTAATGCTTAACACATCCTCCGAGTGTGGCGCGCAAACCGTTAAATGTTTGTTTTTACTTTACGGCGCGGCGCCCTGGGATGGAGCCGGGAAAGGAACGAGGCGCCGGCGCTTATATGGCACGCTTTAAAAGCGTTCTCGACCGATCACGACCGTCCGCATTTTTTCATTGTTATGCTGGAGGTTGTTGACCGTGGCTGCGGCGGCACTAAAAAGTAGAGTGTCCTGTGCTCGGTTGAGCAAACAGGATGCTCTCACCTTCGCCCGCTTACGTCTGCCCTCAGATTTCTCATTAAAAAGGACAGCAGCGGGGGAAGAGCACTTTTGGCTACCGTCTCAGCTCGCTTGGCTTGCAGGGCATTGTGCACACAGCATGTCAGAACCCGTTTTTATCAAAGCTTCATAAAGCAGACTGCGATGTATCCCCCCCTCCCACACCCCCGCAGGGAGAACAGCAAAGCGGCGCATAAATATAAAAGCCATTGCTCTGAATGGATGACTGGCCAGAACAGAAGCAGAAATTTCTCTCTGCTATCTGTGCCTCTCTCTTTGTCCACACACAAAGTCTCCTTTTCTATTTCCTCCTTCATCCAGAAATGTTTAAAAAAAAGGACCAGATAAGGATGGCATTTTTTTTGGAGGAGCTGGTTTGGTCATTTTCTGTTCAGATTAAATCGAGTCCGGTTACCACAGGACACCAGGAGCTTAGGTGGAAATTATGCAGGATACCCAGCATTCATCTTTTTGAAATCTAAAAACTGTACAAGACAAATAAATCGGCTGAGTACAAAGCTTAAGATTAGGATAGATTAACCTCAAATAAAAACTTTAAAGAGGATCTGCGGATTTAAATAGTGAGTATTATGAATTTATATAATGGAGTCATTACAAAGGATGTTCCCTAAAAGCTAGTGAAAAATGTTGTATGGTTCTCTAACACAAACCAGAATTTTGTGGCTGATTTCAGATTTATTTTATTCTTTTTAAACTGTGATCTCCATCTTTGGCCAATCGTGATTTCCCTTTAGTTAATGTTTAAAAATAATAAAATGTTTGTGCCTACCTGCAACCATTCATTTTTTTAATATTAGGAGCAACGCGCCTTTACTGCTACATTATGCAGAAGTCATCTTCCGCATCTCATATGTGATTAGTACAAGTAGCGCGGCTATTCAGAGTATCTGCAGGTTTCACCAACTCTAATTTTGGACATTTCAAGACCTTTTTAAGACCATTACGAATGGAATTTAAGACTCATATCTCCAAAGAAATGTACGAACTTTGTCCAGCCAACTTGCGATAAATTTGCACTTACCCATGATAGACGCAAAAAAAAAGCTAGCTAGCTAGCAAGGGTATGTTAGTAATGAGTCACAGAACACAATGATGTCTTCCTGTGACTCAACTTTTTGCCCGATAGAAAAGAAAGTTAGTTCTGCCAAGACGAAATTTAAAACCTGTGACTAATGTATTTAAGACAGACTTACTTTTTTTTTTTATAATTAAGACATTTTAAAGCCTTAATTTTAAATACCAGAATGTAAGACTTCTGAAGGACCCGTGAACACCCTGCTATTACTAAACTTTTAGGCTATTTGAAAGTACAAAAAGATAACACGGAGTAACTGGGAACCTAACCAAACTAAACAAAAATGTGTTTAATTCACAGTGGTTTGACTTTATAACTCTGTTCTATTTTTATTTGAGCCAGAAACATTATGCATTTTACCTCTTGATGTTTTACACAATTTAGTAAAATATGTGATTTTATGACTACTAAAACAAAAAAAGACAGGGATAACAACAGCATGTTGCATATTGAATTACACTTCATTATTCCGATTACCAGTATTATGTGTCGCACACTCACCAGAATGACCCCCAGACTCCACAGGTCGCAGGACTCATCATAGCCGTTATATTTGAGGATCTCTGGGGCAGCATACTGCAGGGTGAAGCAGGGAGTCTTCAGCAGCTGATTGTCTGGTGGTTTCAGACGCGCAAAGCCAAAGTCTATGATTTTTATCTCAGAGTTCTCACTCTCGTCTGTGAAGAGCAGGTTCTACGAAGCAATTCGAGACACGGACAGCAATCATTTTCTGTTTTTTTCTTCTCTCTCTCTCTCTCCTTCTGCTCGGTTCAGTCAAGAGCCTGCTAAATTGTACATCGAGACTGGCCGGGGTCCTTCTGACCCGTGTTAGGGTCAAACAATTTTACTCTTGTTTTGAAGAAGATTGCAGAGTCAGAGTGACAACAAGCCACATCATATGCAGTTCAGAAAAACACAGTAATTCTCCCTTCAAAGTATATGATCCAGCCAGGCTGCATTTACCGCAAAAGACACACATGGAAAAAAAATAAAAATGTAGCTCTTTTGAGTTATGTGTGGTACCTCTGGCTTCAGGTCCCTGTGCACCACTCCTACGTCATGCATGTGACTGACAGCAGACACCAGTTTGCGCATGATGCGGCTGGCCTCTGTTTCACTGAAGTGCTGCTTCCTCCGGATTCTCTCCAGCAGCTCTCCTCCACCGAGCAGTTCCAGAACCAGGAATGTGTGGAGCTAGACCAAAAAAAAAAAAAAAAAAACCCATCACATTAGTTTCAGAGATTTTTCACTTTAATCGGCCTCGGAAAGTCAAAAACACGCTCAAAGAATGCACCATTGGGAAGCGCTACCGGAACAAGCTAGCTCATGACACAACAGTGTGGACGCTGTGACTGAGCAAAGATAGTTGTTCTCAATGTCACCGAGTTGTTTAAAAAGGAGGTCAGGAGAACCACAAAAGACAAAAGAAGCTATTTAAAAGGAAACTGCATCAGGTATGACAAACCAAGTCTTGTCAGAGCTTCATTAAGGCTGCCAGACGGCGAGAGAGAGCGAGAATTTCAACTTCAAAGCTGTACATTAAACATTAAAACAAAGTTGCTCTGTTTTATTATGAGCCTTCAACCGTTCATTCTTGAAGCGTGTTGAATGTGGAAATATTTTACGATTGCATATTTTATCGTCATAAGGAGATATAATGTCGTTGCTAAATTACTTTCCTACACATTTGACAATGCAGAAACGAGTTGAGCTGGGCTGCTTTAGATTGACATCATTCACCTCAGCATGCAAAATGCTTGAAAGTGAACCTGACAGCATGACCTAGTTCCTGATTATTTCGTCCAATTATCAACTGACCCCTTGGAGGCACTCGTAAACCATTGAGATATTATTCCCAGATGATCCTTACATAATGAAAAAAATATATATAATAAAAGAAGCGGTCCACATTCTCCAAAGAGGGAGAGGACTACTGTGTTTCCTGAATAGAGTGCTCACATTCCCTTATATTATAAATCTTAAAAACACAGTAGAATCTGGCTGAAGTTGCTATTGTCAGGTCAAAGCTTGACAACAACAAAAAAAAAAAAAACAGCGGCTTAGAAAATGGCTTTCTAATTGGTGCATTTCAGAATAAACACACCTACAGTCAGGCTAGCAAACATTCCCATATGTGGGCTGATGCTGGTCTGTTTATATGTTTGCCACACTCTATTAAAACAATCCCCAAGCCAAATAAAGCTGATAAAAAATACATTTAACAGCACAAATTTAATTAACCGTTACAACTTCACCTGGATGCCAAACAGATGAGCGAAACATGGATCAGCCGCAGCCCGTCCCCGATCTCATGATCAAATCATAATAGTATTGAGTAAAAGTGAAAGGGCTCTAATAAAGATGGAGGAGAATAAAGCGTTTGGGCAGCAGGGTACAGTTTCTCATTAGCGCTGGATCTGAGGAACAAAAGCAGGACTCAGCGGAGACGGAGCGAGGCAGCGCCGCTTTGATCTGGGTCACAGGCCTGCGAGGTACAGTAATAACCCCGCTGAGCTCATCAGGACTAAAGTGGTGCTCCTGGGCATGAAGGACTTTGGCTAATGAACCTGTGTGCAGTCAGACGCTTGGAAACACCTTCCCAAATAACCGAGGTAAGCCACGTCAAAGCGTATGCGCACTCACTTTGGGTTAAGTGTGCAACTCTATTAGCAGCGCAAGTGAAACTAGGTTGTTTCCACTCAGCTGAACAAAAAAAGCTTGTTTATACAGCTGTGGTTCAGAAATAAATCAGCTTTGAAATATCATGCACACAGAGATATTCGTGGACAACACGAGAGCGATGCAGAAAGAGACCGAAAAAGGCTCCCGGCAGGCTCCCATTAATCTGTCCTGTTCCAGTTCTAGGACTTAATAAGGCTGCGGGTCCCACTGGCTCCGCAGACCGAACGTTGACGGATCCAACCTTACCTGATCGTGGTAAATTTCATGCAACTTCACAATGTTCGGGTGGCCGTCGCAGAGCTTCAAGGCCGCTATTTCCCTCTGAGTCTGCGCCTCCATCCTAGAGCGGACATGAACAAGCACAAAGAGGAAAACGTCTCAGGTGATCTCTGTGTCTTGCAAGTGGTTTGTATTTTGGATTTTGGTGTAATTTTACTGAATCAGTTCATAAAAAATGTATAACTGAACAAGTTGGGTCACTACTCCTGTGACCTGGCAAGTGAATATAGCCAATGGAAGGATGGAAGGTATGATTGTGCTACTGAATGTAAAACAAATTATTCTCCATCAACCTGTAACTTTTAGCACTTCCAGAAAACCATTTAATCATTTAGACAACTGGGAATGGTTTCATCATGAGAAACATTTAACTATAAGGCTATGGTGGAAGAAAACCTGCTGGGGGATGCAAAAGAATCTCAAGATTACAGCAGGACAGTGACACAAATTATGCAAAACTCATTAAAACCCCTAAAAAATTCCAGTGAGATACAGAGGTTTGCACCTGTAAAGTGGTAAAAACGACAAATTCAAGGCGCTGAAAATGTCAAGAAATGTGCCAAAGCAGCTTCGACGAGTAAAGCACGATTTCTATCCCGGATTGTCCAGATGAGGTTTGTTTTTCGGCTGTGTGCCTCCCTAATAAAGCGGCGCCAATATCTGGAGCGATATTTGTCAGTGAATGAGAGTGAGGAGCCGTAGAGTCTGCGGCGGCGAGCGTCCAAGATGCGAGCAGGGTTTGTGGGAGTATTGGAACCAAAAAGCAACAACTGTGTGAAAAGAGATGGATTGCTTGAGATCATACCTGGCGCTCTGCTTTCTTCCATTAGTTTCACACAGGATGTCTTATGTAATACTGCCATAAGACCTTCTTTAAAAGGAGGCTGACCAATACCCAGTTTTCTTTGTTTTTGTTTGTTTGTCTTTTTGCTAGAGAAGCCAGTGGTGGGCTGGATGCATCCGATGTAACTATAAATACACCAAAGTGTGAAGCACCAAGGTGGAAAAACACATTTCTAAAAAGAAGCTTGTACCGTTTGCTGACTATCTTGACTGCGTATTGTTGTCCGGTGTTTTTGTGCGTGCAGCGGCGGCAGATGGAGAAGCTGCCCTCTCCCAGAGCGCTGTCCTGCAGGTCCATCTCATAATTCATGTAGAAAGGGGAGTCCTGCACAGAAGAGAAACGGTGGACCGGTGGTTCAATGCGTTACAAACACAGACCGAGATACAGATTATGGGGGAGGAGGTAAACAGAAACCAGATTAAACAGCGTCAAACAAAGTCAAGAACCAGGTTCAACATCAAAAACTAAATGCTTCTTCACTCCTTCAGATGTATGAACTCCAAGTATGTTTAAAAGAAAATACTTAAACAGAAACTATTGTTTTGAGGGACAAAAAGAAGCTCTCCAATTATAAATGAAGGGCAAAATAGAGCGGCTTGCAAAAGTATTTACACCTCTGAACTGCTTCAGAGGTGTAAATTGATGTCAAGTTGCATCAATAGTTTCTACGTATATTATTGGGAATTTATATATTATTTATATTATGGACCAATGAATGATATGACTTATGCCAAAAATTAATTCCCCCTTGGGATAAATAAAGTTTGTTTTTTATTGAAATGAATTGAAAAGGTTTAATAAGTAAGAATATGTTTGTTCTGAATAAAGTTACTCAAGACATGAACATTCTTTTCTCTCGCACTCCGTTTACACACAAAGGCTAACAACTTGAAAAGCAGATTTCTATGAGAAACCATGGAACAAAGCTTAGTTCGGCTTAAAACTTTGACTTGTATAGTTAGAACTAGGTACTAAAAAGAAACAGGCTTCCACGCGAGCTAAAACGTTTACAAGTGTGAAAGTAAACCTTTAAAAAGTACAAAAAATAAAAAATAAAAAAAAATAAATAAAAAAAATGGTCTACTTGTCAACTTTCTTTCTTTTTGTTTTTAAATCCCCTGGGATAAAAGACTGAAACAAAGTACAGACTTAAAACCGTTGTGTTTCTGCTTTCCCAAAAGGCAACATATTGCCGGCGTTCACGGGAGAAAAAGAAACATTGTGTATTAAACGGGCTCAGGCCTGAACGCGGATCGCAAAGTGACGCAAGCGAAGTTCGACAAAAAGAAAAAAGAAAAAGTGAACTTGTTACAAAGAAACAGAGAAAATCTAACGGCCGCCGTTAGTTTTAAGTGTGTTTTTGCTATGGGTCGGGGGGCGGGGGAGAGACCCAAGTCTGCTCGTCTCACCTTCATCATGGCGCTGCGGGCCACGGCGGCGGAGCCCGGCCTCTCGGACCCGCCGCACAGCTGGATGGGGTCGTCCATCACCACATTCCTCTTGAACAGGATGGAGGGGGCCATGAAAGAGTATCCCTGCGAGCAGAAACAGAAGAGCGCGCTTGTGTTTACATTTCACCGAGTCATTTAGAGAGGAATAAACCGCAAGGAGCAAGAGCAGAGGAGGCGTCCTTCACTGGGGAAGCGTCGTAAAAGTCCTCCTGACTTTAACCCGTCCAAACTGCGCTTCTTGGCTCGTTTCTGAGTGACAGCTCGCCGTCCAGCTGTAGCTATTGTCAAAACTGTCATTGTGCTGCGTGACTGCTTAATTCCAGCTGTGGGGAGCCCAGAGCTTTGAGCTGGCGTTCATCTCCCTCCGTTTCCACCCCCCCACCGACACACACACACACACACACAGCTGTGTGGTACGCAATGACAGCAATGGATGGATGGACAGAAGGATGGATGCCGAATGAATGAGATGCCCTAAATTGCCGGGCTTGAATATTTGATTGCTCTGCCGTGAAATTACATCTTGGCGCTCTTAATGCAATTTTAATTTTGTTTTGTGAGGCACCACGGGGGAGCAAGTGCGCGGCTTAAGCTGGGATTGCTGTCGTTATCTCAGAGATTGCTAGGCTTGCAAATTATAAAGACCGCAAAATTTCGGGAGTGTGCGAACGGCAGCTGAGAGGGGGAAAAAGCCAAGATGAAGTTGGCAATCAAAGACTGAAGGCGTAACCGAGATAGACGTGGTGATGCTCTCGAAGCGTAACCTTTTATTTCATGAGAGAAGCCCGTTAATGGATCTATTGATCTGCCGAGCTCAAGGATCCAGAAGGCAATCAGAGTTGAAATTTCATGCAATACATCAGACAGCTATCAGCTGGCATGGAGTTGTGGGCCATATTATGGTTCAAAGCTACATCAAAAATAGTCATTCACATCTGTTACTTCAATGAGAGCTGCATATGGCAGCAATTACTCCAATAAAAGACCCTTTAGTCAATTTGAATACCAATGCACACAGACAGACTCATGTTGACTTACAGCAACCTTTTGAGGACATTCAGAACTTGAATCGATTATTTCAATTGCCGTGAAGTACGTCAAATATAGCAGCGGACAAAAAAGCAAGTAAAGGATAATGCTTTTGTCGTTTTTTGTTGTTGCTCTTTTTTTTTTTTACCGTCCGAGTTAACGCTTTACAACGCCTGCAGCCTCAAAGCCCAGGCAAACAGGGCATGCAGAATTGAATGTTACACTGTGCAACAACTCAAAGGAGTATCTATTTAAGGAAACAGCAGGGAAAAGAAAAGAAAAAAAAAGAAAGAGTGCTGAAAACACGGAGTCTGGTTGTTTACATCCCCTCCTGCTCACCCACCTGGAAAATGCGGTCACAGTTCTGAGGCAGCGCTGCGGGGGAGTAAGTGGGGTCCATTTCTGTGAACTCCTCAGCAAAATTACTGACATCCAGCTCGTCCCGAATCACCGGCTTGAACGGCGCAGGTACCTTCTTCCCTGCCAAGTCCTCCCAGTTGATTTTCTACAAAAAAAAAAAAGAAATGAAAAAATTAAATGAAACACCATTCCTAGCCTTTAGCAAACCTCATCACAATACATTAACTGGCTAAAGTATTTATGCTCTTTCACATTTTGTGAAGGTACAATCACAACCTGTGATGTATTGAATAGGGATTTATTTAAGAACAAATAAAAACTAGCGAAACTAAATATGTATATACATTTTTTCTTTAATCGCAAAAGTTTGGCACCAATCCACTGTTTTCCCTTCCGTTGCCGATACCGATATCTGAGGTTCTGTGTCAGCCAGTTCCGATCCGATACAGAAAACCAGCACTGAATTGACTTAAAGTGTTGTTGTTCGTTTGGGGTTTTTTTAAACACGGTTATAAATGTAAACTTAAATACACCAATAGCTTCACAAGCTTGGTCAATCGTGTAAAAATAACATAACTTTGTTCAGTCAGAACAACAGCCGATGTACAATAAATAATAAAGACACATGCTCAAACATGTAAAAAATAAACTGCAGCAAATGGTTCAGAAAGTGCAATTAGGAATTGTAAATATGAAATAATAAAGCATGAGCACAAAGCATAGAACTAGACTGAATAGATCCACCAATGTGGATCAGGCACATTGACGGCGATACCCAATCTAGAATTTCTTTCAGTATCCGGTCCGATACAGATATTGATATCAGATCGGTGTGTGATGCTTTTCAACCAGTTTTCACTGTAGTTACAGCAGAAACTCTGGGATTATGTTTCTACCAGACTGAATGAAGGGGTCTGGGCTTTTACTAGGCCATTTGAAAAAAAAAAAAAGGTTTCCACTGTAGTTGCCTTCTCTGACCCTCCCATCAACTCTGACCAGTTTCTTTCTGCATTCCCTTCGCAACCATCACAATTTTTGGTATATTAAATAAAATGTACTAAGGTTTATAGCTATGTGTCACAAAATGTAAAAAAAAATAAATAAAACTTTTGCAATGAAATGTAAAGTGACGTAAAACACTCCATCATCTCCACCTGATAAAACGGATGTTTCTTCACGTTCTCTGCTCCGTTGGGACCGGATCCTAATCTTTTCTTTGGATCTTTCACAAGGAGTCGTTGGATCAGGTCTTTGGCCAGCGGTCCCATGTCTTTGGGGAAAGGAGGATCCTTTTTGCAAATCCTCCTGCAACATCCGACACCAACATCGTCAGCAGTGCAGAATGTCGACAACAAAACCTGACGCTCCGCATAGGCAAATCCGTACTTGGCGATGTCCGAGTGGGAATTCTCATCTCCGTCGACGGTGAAGGGCGAGCCGCCCGTCAGGAGCTCGTACATGAGCACGCCGAGGCTCCACCAGTCCACCGCCTGGAACGCATCAGAGCCCAAACCCAAGGCTTTTTAGTTAAAAAGGGAAATTCATTGCACTAAAAAGCAGTCACTTTTTTGGGGGGTTTTAAAGCCACAAATTTACCTTGTCATGTCCGGAATCTCCTCCTTCGACTATTTCTGGAGCCATGTATTCAACTGTGCCACAAACGGAGAAAGCCCTCTCAACCTGAAACAAACAAAACAATCAATCCACCAAAGAACACATTTCAAAAGCAAGCAGTCTTTGACATCTTCGTTGAAGCATCAACAATGCTAGTCAGTATAGAAGTTAAAAAAAAAAAAAAGAAAAAAATTCAACTTGACACTTCACACAGATGTTTTTGATGTGTCGTCTGTGGAGAGGCTCAGCCGCGCGGGCGTCTTCAGTTCTTCTTTTAGAACTGAAGAGGCTTTTTTTGACGGATTTGAACGACAAGTGCCTAGCAACATCACCGTCGAGGGTGTCGTCAGGCGTTTTCATCAAACGTTACTAAATTCATGATGGCGCACAGAGGCGAATTAACTTTAGCGCCGTCTTTACTCAGAGGTGTCCAGCTGAAACGAGTGAAAAAAACTCGCACGTAAAAAAAAAATATATATATTTTTTTTTTTTTTAATTAAAAATACATAACTAATGGATTATTTCAAATGAATGTGTTCCAAGTAAAAACCGGAACTGCTCACTACAAATTGCAATTTTATCCTTTTCAGAGCGTCAGTGTAGACGGATAAAAATGTCCTGAGGCTTCGCAGCACCCTGTACAATTACTGGCACTCCTTTTAAAGACGTGTGGAATGTATTGAAATAAGTTTATTTTTTATGGCATTAGCATAATTTCAGAAGCTGGGAAAAAAATAACCTTTAATTGGAGTAATTTATTCATTAACACTCACTGTAAGCCTCCCATGGTGATTTTTTTAATATATATTTTTATTTTATTTTATTTATTTATTTTTTCATATTTGGTGATGATTTCGGCTATTTAACAGTTTGGGGCATAAACATCAGAAATTATTTTGTTTGTCAACTTTGATCCATCAATGTTTTGAAAAGTCCCACGTATTTAACCACATATTTTGGTATTTCTGTCCTTTAAATGCATGTAACTGAAGCAACGTTTTCATTACTTCTTTTTAAAACATGACAATAAAGGAGAGTAGAAGGATACATATTTAAAAGCGTACCACCGGGATTTGAAACAATAAGATCAGCAACAACACCGATTTAATTCCATTGGGGGTTCTCTTATGGTTTGCCCGATACTCGCGTTTAACATCTTCGTCGCCAAACTTCCCCAACAGACTTGCAATGAAAGGTAAAATTTTGTCTCCATTTGAGTATAGAACCATTTATGCTATAATGTTTGCATTTAGTTTTCATGAAAATAGTCATATTTTGATGTTTTAGGCATCAACACCGTTTTCTTCTTTTTTGATAAATGTTTCAAACATAACACTGGAGGTAAACAAACACAGTTTTAACCCTTTAAATTTAAATCCAAGTATTTTTAAAAGGGAATAAATAGATAAATAGTAATTGCTGACCAATCTAAGACTATTTATTTTACTCAAATTAATTACGTTTCAAGAATAGAGAATAGCAGAAAAACACATTTAATCAAATCAGTTAAGCTGGCACTTAAATGGTTAAATGTATGTCGATCTTCGCAACTCATGAAATGGCCACAAGGAAAGAGCTACTTGCATAAACTTGCCTAAATCCACAGAAAGAGCAACAATCAAGAAGCCTAAAAGAAGTGAAGTTGCGACAAACAACGCTGGGAGAGGAGTCAGGAAGAAACGCTGTTAAAAACTCCCATAAACACAAAAAGTGTGCAGAGACGGTCTTCAGTCACTAGACTTCACCTCTAGAAAGTTTTATCGGAACCACCGGGGACTCTGAACGGAACACGTCCAGATTGGATGGCTGGCTAGCGCCGCTGGAAGCTGCAGACGGCCAGACGCTGCCAGAGTGTTCATTAAAAAAATGATGGAGGGATATTTTCTGCAGCGTATCAGAGAGCGTTGCTCCTCAGACGTCTGTGGCTGTTTGAGAGGAATGCCAGGAAGCGAGCTTTTGCTGTCCTGTGTGTGTGTGTGTGTGTGTGTGTGTGTGCGTGTAGCGTGGAGTTTGCTTAAAGCTGTAGGAATAATGCCAAGAAACAAGTTTTTCTGGATAAAGACTTTCCAAGCGAATCTCGCAAAAAAACAAAATTGAAGAGATACGTTTCTGGAAAAGGGCCTCTTATGTACTGGTAGGTAAAGTGAAGGATGTGTGATGCTGTGGGCTCGTTTCCCCTGCGAAGGATGTGAGATCACGTGAAATAACAGGACTTTGAATAAAATCTGTCCGTTTTCAGCAGAAAACTGAAAATGGGTTGTTATCGGTTTAGGAATATAATCTGAGATTCTTTTCATACCCGATCCAATTTCTGATTTTAATCTTTAAACTTTTTTCCCCCCACTTTTTTTCTGTTAGAAATAACATTTTCAAAAAGTGTCTCTTATTTTATTCATCCCTACAACAGAGCATTAGGGTGAGGCTACAATACTTTTTGTTTAATTACGAGAATATAGTCGTAATATTAGCAGAACAAATATGGAACTTCACCAGGAGAACGTGTTAAAATTACGAGAAAAAAAAAAAGCTGTTTTATTAAGATAAAAGCTTGGGTAATTATTATTTTTTGTGTGATGGAGCGCTCATAAAATCACTACTTCATCCTCCCAATATTACAACTTTATTCTGGTCATATTAAGGCTTCATTCTCTTATTATTTGGATTTTATCATGATAAGACTTTATTCTTGTAACATTTTGACTTTATTTTGACCATTATATTTTGTTGAAGATTTGACCTAAATTCAAAATCCAAATAAAATAAAATAAAAAAAAACTCAAGTTCAAGAAGATGGTGAGCTTTGGGTATGAAGAGTGAAGTATTGTTTGCTAAAACCCAACAGGAACAAATGCCTAGTTTCACTTTCTGCTGTGAATAGGAAATTAGGCTGTTTAAAGGACAAACACAGTGTGGAAATGAATTTTACCTGATCAAATTCTTTACTCAGGCCGAAATCTGTCAGAACTATGTGACCGTTTGAGTCCAGTAGAATATTCTCCAGTTTTAGGTCTCGATAGACGATTCCAAGCTGCGGCGAGGCGACGAAGCAGAAGTTACACAGACACCACGATTATTCTCTTCAGATTCAAAACACAACACACCTTATGCAGATGTTCTAGTGCCAAGACGATTTCCCCGCTGTACAGCGCTACTTCTTGTTCCTTAAACCGCACCCTCTGCACCAAGTGCGTGAAAAGTTCGCCACCGTTTACATAATCTGCGATGAAAGATTTTTTTAAAAAAGTTTTTGTTTGTTTTTTTTAAAGAGAAATTAAAGAGAACTTTACAAGGCAGTTTGCTCTTTACGCGTCCTCACCGAGAATGAGGTGCAGCTTGGTGTCGGTCTGGAAGGCGTAGTGAAGCGTTATGAGGTACGGAGACTGGCGGATGTGCTCCAGCACCTGCCGCTCAGTCCGCGTGTGTTCGGCCGTCTTCGCTTTCTGGACGATGGTGGCCTTCTTCAACACCTTCATGGCGTAGAGCTTCCCAGCATCGTGGCCGCTCACCTTCCTCACCAGGAACACTTTCCCGTACGCTGACGGGATGAAACAAACACAGAGGGCGAAGGGTTAAAAGAGAAATGATTCGCACGACGTGCCTGTTCTTAAGAAAACAGGCGTAAGTTTGTTATTTTCTGCGGGACTGCTGAGTCTTACGTTAAAACTTGTTTAGAAAAGCAAAATCAGCATCAATAAGAAAATGGAAAGACGGGCCAGAGACGTACTTTGACTCTGTATCAGGGGAATGTTCTAAAAATCAATCGAAAGGGGTTGTGCTGTTACGCACAACCCACATATGGAGGCCTTAGTCCTCGACGCACCTGTGGCAGGTTCGATTCCCGGCCTTGGCGACCTTTGCTGCATGTCTTCCCCCTTCTCTCATTACCCACTTTCCTGTCAATTAACTATCAAAATAAAGGCCACTAGAGCCAAAAAAAATAATCAAAATCAAAAAATGCTACGCAGCGTTCATTTCATCAATGTAAATGCAAAAAAATTTAAAAACATACTACTCCAATAAGAAGAGCGTCTCCCCTGGTGCACCTGTTCTCTGAGTGAGAAGGGTCAGTGCTACTCACCTCCTGTGCCCAGCACCTTTAGTAGCTCAAAGTTTTCGATGCCCACCCTCTCAATGTGGCCTGTCAGGTTGGCTGGGGGCAAAGATCAACAAGAGAAAATTATTTTTTAAAAAAGCTTCTTTTACTATGTGATTCTTAAATCAAGATAAAAAAAATTGAAATATATCTGAAAATAATAGCGGTTTAAAAAAGATTTATGGCAAAAAAAGAAAAAAAAATGTAGGATTATTTGATAGAATTTAATATAAAAGGACTTTAGACATTTTTTAATATAAACTAATGCATTCTGGTCAGAAAGAATTAAATATGGAATGTTCAAAAACAATTAGCAAGAAAGGGAGGGAGGGAGGGAGGGAGGAAGGAAGGAAGGAAGGAAGGAAGGAAGGAAGGAAGGAAGGAAGGAAGGAAGGAAGGAAGGAAGGAAGGAAGGAAGGAGGGAGGGAGGGAGGGAGGGAGGGAGGGAGGGAGGGAGGGAGGAAGGAAGGAAGGAAGGAAGGAAGGAAGGAAGGAAGGAAGGAAGGAAGGAAGGAAGGAAGGAAGGAAGGAAGGAAGGAAGGAAGGAAGGAAGGAAGGAAGGAAGGAAGGAAGGAAGGAAGGAAGGAAGGAAGGAAGGAAGGAAGGGCACAATCTTTTGGTCTAGCCCCTAAAACCCAAATAAAAGATGTTGAAGTTTGTGTTTATAACACGACAAAATAACAAAAATGTTGCAATTCTTTGACAACGTCACTGAAAAAACAAAGCCAGTTCCCTTTCTCGTCTCGTTGGAGACGAGCAAGCAGGGCTTTAAAACTGAAGACATGAAACCATTTCAGTGAAAGCAAAGATGACTCCACTATAAAAGAAATTAAAGAAAACAGAGAACAAAACATCTCTGTTCGAGTGGCTGTGAAACTCTGCACCAGATATCCTAGAGGAGAGGACGTTCCTACATGCAAACGCAGGCAAACAAGCTGGATTAGCCAGCAAAAGGTCATTAACTCCCATCAAAGAGCTTCAGCGCGTTCAGCAAAGCCGCACATCTTCCTCGGTCACTGTCACCCAGCACAGCTGACTGAGCATGGCACACTTTTAGATACGCATGTCCATTGTAGTGAACGCATTCCTTCCGTCTCCCCCGCCTGAAAACAGCCGTTGATACGGCTGTTTTCATCTTTTTTTCTTTTCTTTTCTTTTTTTTTACGCCAACTGTTCCCCTTTCTTTTCTCGACGCGGGAATAAAATGCAAACCAAACGAGCTACAACTCGTTCGGAAACAATAGCGCTGTCCTTCCAATTGGAGGTCAGGGATCCTGGTTGCATAACCTCCTTGTCGAGCACGCACCCTGCCAAGGCCAAGTTTGATTTTAGTGGTTATTAATAGACAGACAGAAACGTCCAACCAGACGATGCCTTGCTGCGCGTCAAGGGGAATCTCATCAAATTATTGGAGGGGAAGGTTCTCACGAAGATTTAAAAATATATATATATCTGAATGCGCGTTGTTTTTTTGGTTTTTTTTGACTCGTTATCTGACAGGTCTACTTTTTTTTCTCCTCATAAGAAATAAGATATTCTGTCTACCAGAATATCTGTCTAACACTCGTCAAAACCACATTTAAATTTGTCCTCATAGCAGAGTAGATGTACAATCCAATAACACACACATAAAAAAAAAAGAAAAAAAAAAAAGAAAAAAAGAAAACGGAATCACTGACAGCTATAAGCTGCATACTCGAGGCAGGGTAGTAAACCGGAGTGGAAGCACAGTCATGTTGCAGCTTGAACAGAAACACTGTCATTAGTAAACAGCTGCAACTCAAGTGTGAAACTTCAGGCAGCAGTCTTCTGCACTAAATGGCAGAGCTCTACACACCCATTACTGATGCATGTCAACACTAAACGTAATTCGTCTGTGACTACTATTATTGCAAGAGGAAGGAACTTTAAGCTGCAAACACTGTGGACTGTTATAGCTCCCATCTCACACTGACTTTCTTGTGATGGCGTCATTTTTCTTGGCGATAGGCTGGTTCCTGGTATCAGGCTATATCAAGGCTTAAACAAAACAGTTACTTTCAAAACTGCAACAGTTGTCTTTTTAGGTCCTTTCATAATGTCTATGTATCAAAATCAGCATAACCACTCATCCGCACTTGTTGCTTTTCACTGCCAGTCGACAGAATGAAAGAAGGCTTCTACTTTCTTTTTGTTTTTAAGACAAATTTGGCTGTTTTCTGGTCCTTTAAAACATAGACAGTAATGCTGTCTATGTAATACTGCATTAAAACTACAAACATCATGTCTGGTGTGCAGTCAGCTGGCTTTACGGAAACAGTCTTCATCCCAGGTGTTATCATCTTACAGTGAATTTAATACACACCTTAAACAGGTTTAAAAAAAAGCAATACATAAAATGAAAAGTGAAGTGAATCTAACATCATTTAGACTCAAGATGACCGTGTGTTTGAGTCAATAATTATAATAATAGCAGGAACAATCCTTATGTTTAATTATTGACCTTTATAGAACCAACAGCTGTAGTTATGTGCAGTTACTAAGACACAAAGCTAGTGGTAAAAATGTATCTCAGGAAATTTAACCTGAAGGTGAATGCATTCATTTTTTCCTTTATTGTCAGTAACATTAGTAACAATAGCTTATGGTTGCAGTTATAAGAGTTATAGAACGTCTTGACATTGCAAATCATTTGCAATGAAGTCGCGTTTTCTAAAATGAGACATGAATTTGACAAGTTGGCGTCATGTTTGAGGCGATAAACTTAGCATAATCTTGGTGGATGCTCTGATTTAACCTTACAGCATGCTGTCAATTACCAAGCAGTTTAAGCTAATGTTATTACCATGGTTGAGAACGGGGAAGTTAGGCTAGCAGTTAGCTGCAGTTTCTAACACGCATAGATAATCGTAGTGTGCAGGGGTCTGAGTAGCGGTATTAGTTAAAACAGCAGCCTGACATCGTTAGTCTTCTTCTGCTATCCCTGAGTAACGTCGACGTTCATGTTAGCGCTGACTTCAAACGCCCAACTGACAGTGACAGTTGACTCCTCCAGGCTAACCTGGAAACATTTCTCCTTTAGCGTTAGTGTACGTAAAATATATGTGTACATATGCACATTAAAACGCACTGCGTTAAGTTACAGAAGGCTGACAAGCTTACTTACCATTTTTCAGCTCATGTTTCACAGTAAACAGGTCACCTTCTCTGGAAGATCCCTCCATTGGGGATGGCATTGTAATTTCGTGTTATGTTCAGAGCAGATTAGGCTCACCTTTCAAACTAGTTTGCGGTATTATCATGCAAAAACAGAAATGGGTCACCCACGGTGAGCTTGACTGATAAATAAGCAAAAGAAATTGTCACTAAGCCTAGCCGCGGGGAAGCTCTGGAGGAAGCACTTGCGTCTTCTAGCAGCAAATAACCACGACCACTACCTTCGCAACCAGACAGTCCCTCTTCGCTGATTGGAGTTGCTATGGTAAGACTTAGGCTCGGATTGGATGGCCATCTAGTAGTGACATATAGTCCCGCCTTCCTCAAATGACAGATGCTGCATTCAAATACCCCCGTACATTCTAATGTGAAAGGTCAGAACTCCAGTTAGAGTTAAATGTATTCTTTAAAATTAGTTAAACGAGGTTAATAATATCAGAACAAATGTTTGAAAAAAAAACAGTTAGATTTCACAGATTTCTGCGGTCTGTAAATCTGTAAAATATTGTTTGACGCAAAATTTAGCAATACTGCTAAACTGCATAGAAAGTGTTGCATGGTAGGCTTGAAAAAGAACAAAAAAGACGAAAATGTAAGTCAGAAAATATATGTAGCTCCACATGGTGTTTATATATTGACCTAAAGATCTCTAAAATGTTTCATCACACCGGAACCAGTGAATATTGAGCAATAAAGGCAGCATATCATGAAATGGATCAGTTCCTGTTGAAGTAGAAGCAGTTCCTCTGTATCTCCAAATAATCAGACCATGAAATCAAACTCAGTCAAAAGCGACTTATCACGTTCAGAAAAGTAGATTTTTTTTTAAAGAATTGTTGCGAAACTAGACAGCTGTGTTCATTGACAAACACAACAACAAGCACATTAAATGCATCTAACAATGCCAAATCTGAACATTAATATTTAGCAAATATGCTGATATAGCATGATGTAGAGCTGAATCTGTTTATGTAATCTACAAATCCCTGCAAACTACTGATGAATTGCAACTCTGTAGCAAATAAATAGTGGTTGTTGTTGGTTTTTTTTTTATCTAATTAAAAAAAATTGTAATAACAAAAATACAGCATTTTTTTAATAATCCTAAAACTTATTGATATTTCAAGCTTTACATTTGGATAAAATCATTTTTGAAAGAGAACCCAATCTGGATTCTGCCTCCATCATGTGGCAGAATGTTGAAAATACAATTATTTGGATGGCATTTTTTAACTTTGATATTTGCAAGTCATTACTATAATACAGTATTTTTTTTTCTATATATATATATATATATATATATATATATATATATATATATATATATATATATCTACTGCTCAAAAAACAAAGGGAACACTCAAATAACACATCCTAGATCTGAATGAATGAAATATTCTCATTGAATACTTTGTTCTGTACAAAGTTGAATGTGCTAACAACAAAATCACATAAAAATCATCAATGGAAATCAAATTTATTAACCAATGGAGGCCTGGATTTGGAGCCACACACACAATTAAAGTGAAATGTTCCCTTTTTTTTTATCAGTATGTGTGTGTGTGTATATATATATATATATATATATATATATATATATATATATATATATATATATATATATATATATATATATGTGTGTGTGTGTGTGTGTGTGTGTGTGTGTGTGTGTGTGTGTGTGTGTGTGTGTGTGTGTGTGTGTGTGTGTGTCTGTGTGTGTGTGTGTGTGTGATATATATATATAATTCATTTATGTTGTAAATAATTGACCTGGGTTGTAAATAATTGACCTGGGCTATTCATAAGACAATAGCAAACTTGAAATAACTACAAAAATGAAAAATAAATAGATAAAATAAATTCAGGTTTTCAAAACAAGGCAATGTCAAGAGCAGTAAAACGACAGCTCTAATTAAGTTAAGAGGTAGTTAAACTGGGAATTTAAACAAAATCCCATAGTAAAAAGTCAAGCTGAACAACGTCCAATAAACTACGAGGTTATAAACTAGACCAACGAGATGCGGGGTTTCAACAACAGCCAATCAGCTTCTTGTCCGATGGCTCCGTCTCCGGAAGTAGAGTAATGGTAATTTGACAGTGAGCGAGTCCAGATAGCAGCTTTTCGTAGCTCCTCAGACTGACCTCCGCTCCCAACATGGCTGGTGTTCGAGCTCTAGGTGTTCTCTCAAGATTGTCAACCAGACGATATGCTCTTCTCTCAGGTGGAGTACACCTTTTTTTCAGTGCTGAACTCTAACGGAAACAAAAACTGTGCGAACTGTGCGATATTGGAAATACCGGGCTCTGCTAAGGTGTCCCTGTCGAGTAATTAGCCTGTTTGACTAGCTGCTAGCTAGCTCAAATCAAATATGTAGAGCTGCATGTCACAACACAATCGTTTTGGCAGTCCAACGCATATCTTTATGAGAATCTATACAGACATTTCTTGCAGATATGATTTTTTAAAATAAAATAATTGTTTGAGGTTGCAGAATTTTGACTGAACTAGCAATGCTAACTAGCTCAATGCTAAGGAATCAATGGTGTGATGGCATCCGTTGTCGAAAAGAATAGTTGAATTAGATCATTTAGTTTAAAGCAGTAACTCAATGCCGTTGGCGATAAAGTTTGGATAGTTAGAAGCTGGATTTCAAGCGCTGTGCCATTCATTCGCCATTGTGATAGCCACTATCACTGAGTCTGGTAGGCGGAGAATCTAGGTGAAGGGTCATTCTCACATAGCACAGCTACGATCACCTGAGGTCAAGGCAGTCAAATCTAAGCGTCTCAGATACCGTGTATACATTTATTTTTAAGTTATTAAATATAAAACTCGATAATGTTTTGAATGTGTGGTAAAAATAGCACAGGGACAAGAATAGATTCAGATATAAAACGTTAAACTGTAGGTAAGTTCATAGAGTTTTCAAAGCAATTTTGATTGAAAAAGCTGTAAAAGACATCTCAGTTTATATATATGGTGTTTAGGTGTAAAACTAAGAAAATTGCAGCATTTTAAGGTCCGACATTCTCGGTTAATCTGTTCCCGTTCAGTTTACAATAAAACATAAAGCAACTTTTCATTTTGAAAAAATGCATTTCTACAATTTTAGAAATAACTGCTAGAAAACTTTCTGCAAACTCAATAATTGTTTTTTGTTCAATTGTAATAATGTTCCTGTTCCACTGTTTCCCTTCTCAGGCAGTACTTTCCGCACCTTTTCAGTAGCTCCTGCCATGCTTGGTAATTTATTTTCTTTATACAGAGCATATGTGAATAATTTCCCCTCGATTACATTGAAACTAATGTGCTCCTGCTTGTCTGATTTCAGCCCGAACCCATGTCGACTACGAAGTCAAGAATGACGTTGCCGTCATTCGGATCAACGACCCAAACTCCAAGGTGTGAACTCGTTCGAGTTTAAAATTTAAGAACCACGCGTCTCTGAGTTGCGCAGAAGAAATGTGACTCTTGTCGGTTCCCATGTCGACTTCTAGGTTAACACGCTGTCGGTTCAGATGCAAAATGAGATGACGGAGGTCATGAACGAAGTGTGGGCCGACGACGCTGTGAAAAGTGCTGTTCTCATCTCCTCGAAGCCAGGGTCCTTCATTGCAGGAGCTGATATTAAGTAAGTTTCCAGCGGTCAACAATGTTCTTTAAATATGAAAGATTGTCTCTGAAGTTGTCCTTTTGATCAGAAAACTCCTCCCACAATGCTCTGTGATAAGTTCTTGATAAATAAAATATCAAATTGAGTCTTAAGCAATATGTTTTTTGAATATATCGCTTGAAAAAACAACTTTGTTTTCTTTTTTTTAGTATGATCCAGGCCTGCAACACCGCAGAGGAGGTCACTAGACTCTCTCAGGCAGGGCAGCAGATGTTTGAACGGATTGAAAGATCTTCTAAACCCATTGTTGCTGCCATCAACGGTTCTTGTTTAGGAGGAGGCCTGGAGGTAGGAAGCGTAACTTTTAAACCTTAAAGATATTCTTTAGGAGGACGTATTGTAATATTGTCATCTTTTCTACTTTAGCTTGCCCTTGCCTGCCAGTACCGAATTGCAACAAAAAGCAAGAAGACGGTTCTTGGTACTCCTGAAGTGATGCTGGGCCTTCTGCCTGGAGCTGGTGGCACACAGAGGCTCCCAAAAATGGTTTGTGTGGGAAAGATTTTCCAAAGTCTGATTTGCATTAAATGTTGATTTCTTAGGCATCTTATCACCTCATAAGTACACTCATTTTCCATCAACCATACATGTTTACAGAATTCAGTGCTTTTCATTTTCACTGAAGTGTTGAGTATTTTAAGCTGGAAGATGAGCTCTATAGTTAAACAGAGTCCAAAAATGCCACTTTGTTTTTCACAACATCATTTTCTGTCTTTTAAATAATTTTTTTTTTTTCTTCATTTTTCTTAGCAGTTTTTTTAAATACTGGAATATTGTAAAAATGATCATTAAAATCAACAAAAATAGAGTACATGCTTATTTGAGATTTAGATGTTGGTAGGAACTTCCCAATCAGGATTTGTTTTGTTTTTTTTTGTTCCAGATACATATTCATATATGTAGGAGCAGGCATGAGCCATGAGTCACAGTCCAAAACTTGATTATAAACTATTATTGTAGTATCTATTTTTCCTGATGGTCAACAAACCTCATTGCTCCTTCAGACACTCATTGAGGAAACTGAAAGAGCGAGTAATCTCTTTTATTTTTTTCACCAAGAATGATGAAAACATTTAAATTGTGTCTGAAAACCCAGATCGGCTGCCTCACCTACTGCTGAAAGTCCAGCAGACATTTTTAAAAACGCCTTGGCATCGACATCCCTGATTATCACTCTTTAAATGTAACAAGAAAAATATTTGTATCTAACAACAAAAGACCCAGAAATATTCTAAGTGTGATTATTTTTCTGTAGTTATTTAGAAGTAATTTAAAAAAAAAAAACTGGCTCACCTGTTGGTAAAAGTCTGCTGTTGTGACCTGTAGCTTGGTCTTCCAAGTGCCTTTGACATGATGCTAACAGGAAGAAACATCAGACCAGATAAAGCCAAGAAGATGGGGCTTGTCCACCAGCTTGTTGACCCACTAGGTAAAAGTCTGCTCTTTGTTTTAATTCTCTAAAGTTTTGAAAGCTTTACTGGTTTCGTAAGACTTTGCCTTTTCCTTTCCATCCCTGAGTTGGGACGATGATTTATGTTTTGTTTTTTTTTGCTCATGCTCCAGGGCCTGGGCTGAAAAGTCCAGAGGAGAGAACAATCGAGTACTTGGAAGAAATTGCTGTTGAATGTGCCAGAGGGATTGCCAACCAGAGTATCTCTACTCAGCAAAAGAAAAGCATGATGCAGAGTAAGTTCTTTTTCCTTCGTTTGGTGTTTGAATCTGATGTTTTCTTTCTTTACAAATGGAGTTATTACTCTCCATCCGCAGAAATTCAAGACTACGTGATGAGCTTTGAGTTTGTACGGAATAAAATCTATAAAACTGTCCACGATAAAGTCATGAAGCAGAGCAAGGGACTTTATCCGGCACCGCTGAAGATCATTGAAGTAAGTAAAACCCAGTCAAGTCCCCAACAGTCTGCTTCGTCTTTGAATACACATAAATGTCTTTATATTAGTGTCGATTCTGATAAATGGTAAAAGTTAGAATCTAATGATAAAGGTATCAATCATTTGACCAGTTTTTTTTTTTTTTTTAATCTGTAAAATTCTGACAACCCGATACACATTTCTATTGATTCTGCTTGTTTATTTGTTTTTAAAGAGCTGTAATTATCATAATTCAAAATGTTTTTACTTCCTGCATAAACTGAACATATAACTGAACATTACTGTAAATTTCTTATAAGGTAAAATGAAAATTACAGTGCTGCTCGTCTCTCCACCACTGCAGTAAAATCCTCCAGGTTGTGAGATGAAGACTTTTACACGCCGAGCACAACTAACATGTTTCATTTCCTCATTAAATGCTCATTTATGCCTCCTTCTGCATACATAAATGGATCCATCTGTTTTGAAAGTCGTCAAGCATCACTGCCCCAGTGCTTTAAATGTGTGTATTAATTTGCGATGATTGGAGAGCAGTCCAGGGTTCACTTTCAAGCTCAGAGGCAGATTTTAGCCAATAGTTAACATGGCGTTAGTGGAGAAAACCTTCATTATGGACATTCTCAAAAGGCGGCACCGCAGGAGATGTAGATTTTATTTATTTTTCTTCCAGATTCAGAGACAGAGAGAGGGAACTCGTCATCCAACGTCGCAGTTAAAGCTGCAGTATGGAGCTTTTACAAAAACATGTTTTTAAAATATTTATTAAAGCTGTCACTATGTTGTGACGGCTTAATACGAGACAGGTAATCTGTGGAAAGATTGAGTTCGCTGTGTACGGCGGTTCATAGGGAGAAGGCAGAGGAGCTTGATTTTATTTTTTTTCTCTCGTATTATACTGTCAAAAAATAGTGACTGTTTTAACAAAAAAATGAAAATGTTCTTATAAATGTTACTGCACCTTTAAATTCAGTCTTGGTGATATTTCAAGATAAAGACAATTACTAAACAATAATGCTTTGTTTGCAGTTTGCCCAATTGTCATCAAAAAAACAGTTTTTCTTTACAGCAAGCAGACTTTAAAAGAAAAGAAGAAAAATCTTTATCTTTATTTTTTCTTTACTGTTTCAGTGTGTGAAGAGTGGAGTGGAGGAGGGCCCCATTGCTGGATACTTGGCAGAGTCTCTGGTAAAGTGTTGTTGCATCATTTGCACATTTAGTTCTTACTTTTTTTTTGTTTTGCTGAGCATAGTATCTCTTTGTTTGTCCCAGAACTTTGGTCAGTTGGCACGAACCTCAGAATCAGCCGCGCTGATCGGCCTGTATCACGGTCAGGTGGCGTGCAAGAAGAATCGCTTCGGAACCCCGGCGAGACCGGTGAAGTGCGTGCGTTTCTGATTACGGGACGGTTGCTGGTGATGACAAAACTATTTGCAGTAGAAGGTGACCTGCTTTCTGTTTATTCCCAGAACTCTTGCCATTTTGGGAGCAGGTCTGATGGGAGCGGGCATCGCCCAGGTCACCGTGGATAAAGGTGTCCACACAATCCTCAAGGACACCACAGTGGAAGGACTGGCCAGAGGAGAGCAGCAGGTTTTCAAAGGGTCGGTGCAAATCTCACGTCGGGAGGCTCAGAAGCTCATCCGACTTCTGCAGCTTTGCAAAATCTTGAATGTTATTAAATGCTATTAAGTTTCTTTATATATATTTGAACCAGGCTCAATGACAAGACCAAGAAGAAGAGCATCACCTCCTTTGAGAGGGACTCCATACTGTCCAACTTGACCGGTCAGCTGGATTACAAGGGCTTTGAAAAGGCCGACATGGTTATCGAAGCCGTGTTTGAGGACATTAACATCAAGCATGTTGTCCTGAAGGAAGTTGAAGCCGTACGTGTCGCCTTACTCGCTGAGACTTTACTTTTTTCTTTTTTTTTTAAACACTTTTTGGTAAGAATCCAGCAACATTTCAGCTAATCCTTTCCACGTCTGCCGGCAGGTCATCCCCCCTCACTGTATATTCGCAAGCAACACCTCCGCTCTCCCCATCAAGGAGATCGCTGCTGCCAGCAAGAGACCAGACAAGGTTGGATCTTGGAAATTTTGCAAATAGAAACTGAAAAAAAAAAACAAGAAACATTTGATTTGCAAGAAGAAAAGCTGAATAACTCTCTCCACGCTCAGGTGATTGGAATGCACTACTTCTCTCCGGTGGACAAGATGCAACTCCTGGAGATTATAACCACCGATAAGACCTCAAAGGACACGACGGCGTCCGCCGTGGCGGTCGGCCTGAAGCAGGGCAAAGTCATCATAGTCGTTGGCGTGAGTTTTAGGGCTCTGGCTGTCTCCTGTTTCTTTCAACATTAGACAGGTTGCTTGAAATTCAATTGGAAAGTGCTTGATATTCAAACTGCACAATTTGGTAAAGAAGCTGTAGTAAAGTTTTGGGACAAAATATTTTCCTTACCCAGTGATCAAGTGATTATTTATGTTGCGTTTAAATATTTGAATTGATCAGGAAGGTCATTTACTTTAATACAAACCGATTTGTTCAGCGTAAAGAGTATTTATTGTTGCTAATGGCTCAGTTAGTCATTGGTCTGTGTATTGGCGATTATACATTAGTTATTGAAATTGGGGGTCTTTTTTTAAATTGTGTTTAGTTCACATCCCAGATAATTTTGTGACAATCTTTAAAACATAAAATGTCGTATTTTAGCTTTACTTTTGTAGAATACTATCATAAGACATTATTAATCATAGTAATAAGTGATGTCATATAGTACTGAATTGAAACTATCCACTTTAGATCATTTGCATTGGTGGGTCTGGAAAAGTTTGAAAACTTAACTTGAAAATGAATTTTGAGGGGCGAGGGGGGGAATTTAATAATAAAAAAAATCTTGGTTGTTTATATTCACAAGCACTTTGACTCTAATTTTTCCTCAGGACGGACCTGGATTCTACACAACCAGGTGTCTGGCTCCTATGCTGGCAGAAGCAGTGAGAGTACTTCAGGTTAGTTGTTGCTGCAAAAATCCAGCTGTGACGTTTCTCTTCACAGATACCGCAGAATCCGAGTGAGAATTTCATTGCTTCTGCCATAACTGATTTGCGCCCTTTTCGTTCCCACGCAGGAAGGCGTCGACCCCAAGAAGCTGGACGGACTCACGACAAGCTTCGGGTTCCCCGTGGGCGCCGCCACGCTGGCCGATGAAGTCGGCATCGACGTCGCGGCTCACGTGGCCGAGGATCTCGGCAAAGCGTTTGGCTCCCGCTTTGGTGGCGGAAATGTGGAGGTTTTAAAAACCATGGTGGACCTGGGATTTAAAGGTATGTTTTTTTTTCCTCTGGGGGGGGGGTATTGTTCTTGTTTCAGTTTTGATTTATAAATGCTCCTTTTTGCTCACTTTTTAAATAAATGTTCTTAACTCTGAAGGACGGAAATCAGGAAAAGGCTGCTACATCTACCAGCCGGGCCGCAAAGGCAAAGATGTCAACCCAGATATTGGAGACATTCTGGAGAAATTCAAAATCACGCCAAACCCGGCCGTGTAAGTCATAACGAAACTATTGTACATGCAACAAGTGGAAAATAGCCAATGTTATTTTATCTAAAGGTGACAGTTTGACTCCAGTGGGTAAATCTGGTTACAACATGCATCCAGTTTTGTTTTCGGATGGATAAAGCCGGCTGACATTAAGCCTCTTATAAAACCCCCAACTTAAGTTGACTTCAGTCAAACATCCAACAGCAATTTTCAAATTGCTGTTGCATGTTTGAGAGCGAGGTTTGTGCCAGGAAGCCGGCTACTTTAAACTAATAACACATTCTGCCAGTAAGAACAAAAATAAACATTCAGTCAGAATTAAGTTGAAATATTTTTCAAGGAGAAAATCTAATTTAAGCAACTGGTCTAAATGCATAAGTTCCACGTAGCTTTACTACTTAACCTGCATCTTTTCACAAAACCAAAGCAGCTATTATCCTGTTGCTAGTTAGAGGTCAGATATTATCTAATATCTACGCTGTGAGTTTGTCTGTGGGTTATTGTTTAAACTCTTGCTGATAAAGTCGTTTCGCTCGTGGATGTTTTGCAGTTCGTCCGACTCCGACGTGCAGTACAGGCTCGTTTCTCGATTCGTCAACGAGGCGGTGCTGTGTCTGCAAGAGGGCATCTTGAACAGCCCGCTGGAGGGAGACATCGGCGCCGTGTTTGGACTGGGATTCCCCCCCTGTCTCGGCGGTCAGTCAACCGATCCCCGTTGAAACATACACAAACGTATATCCTTTATCTTGTTTACGCGTTTTGAAAAATATCCCTCTATCCGACACCTCCAGGGCCCTTCCGCTTCGTGGACACGTTCGGCGCCGACAAGCTGGTGGACAAGATGAGGAAATTTGAAGAAGTGTACGGGAATCAGTTCACTCCATGCCAACTCCTACTGGATCACGCAAAGGATTCCAGCAGGAAATTTCACAAGTGACCGACTTGCCAGTAGCTCCTAATAAACTCCAGTTTGCCACTTACAATGTGCCTAACATCGATTAGTGCTGACGGTGCACTTTGACCGGTTATTAGGTGCAGCTAACCTAAAGCGATGCTGTCTGATGCAATAAGTCCCAACCTTCACGACAGTTCTGATTTTTCACTTTTGTGGTGACAGAAGTGAAATCCCACAGATTGCATGTATTTTAGCTTGGTGTGCCTAATGAACTGGCAAGAGTGTGCAAAATGACGGCAACGGTGGAAGGCTGTTTTAATATTTTTACATAAATGTTCATTTGATGTATAGATTAAGGGGCGTATGGACATCAGTTATTTACACATTGCATCTGTAAAGACATTTGCAGAAGAAGAAGCGTTTCCTGCTGCCAAATGACTTTAATATCCATGAATGTTGAGGTACATAATGATTCAGCAAGTGTCTTGTTTTTCTTTGTACATTAAAGGTTTTCTTGCTTGGTATGGAGAAATATGTAAATGTGAAGCTACAATAAAAATGTTATTGATTAGCCTTTGGTTTTGCATATGAAGTTTATTTCTTTTTTGGACAGAAGTTTCTCGGGGTTAAAGAAAGAGCTGCTCACTAACGAATGTAAACAAACCTAAAGATGGTTTCCTTCAGTGAAGTCTTGCTTTTTACCCTCAACACATCAATTTAAAACTAGCTGCATATGGAACAAATGCCAGTTTTGAAATATGATTATCACATTTCATAACCTGAACTTTGCCAGAACTTTTTAGTGGTGGTCTCTTTTTTTTCTCTCTTTTTTTTAAAAGTAGAATATAAAACTGGATTTACACTATAAATCTGCTACACACTTCAAAACATTCAATATTATGCAAAGGGATTTGAATTGGTGTTCTTCAGATGCATTTAAAATTAAATGTAGTAAAAATATTCTAGTAATTCAGTTAAAAATGTATTTGTGTAGGTTTATCATACAAATTGATATATTTTAAACTGTTAAATGGTTTTTGCCTCACATTTCTATAGATTTTATAGTTATTCCTACTGTTTGTGTGATTTCCTTACACCAGCCTGTTTTCATTCCACTTAATTTTCCATTAATCTTTGGAAACTGCGCTGTGTGACCGACCAGCTACTTTAGCAATGACCTGCTGCGGCTTAACATAGCAAAGCTTTTCTATGTTTAAAATAGTCACTGTTAACAGAAGAGTAAAGAGGTTGGTTTTAAAAGCTGTTTTCACTTCACAAACGGAATTCCTCAATACAATTGTTTAGATGTTTGATTAGTTGATCAGTGCAAGTTGTTTGATCTGAGGCGTTTAGTTAAATGCGTCAAAAACGAAGAAATCTGAAAAGGGGGGATAAATGCTTTTTTAACGCAACTGCATCTGAGTTTCTCTTTTTTGTTTTAATTACACCTAAAATAAATTAGCTTTTCAATTATTATGATTTATTTGGATGTACCTGTAATGGACATGAAAATGGACAGAAAATTGGTTATTTAATTGGGATTCCTCCTGATAGATATAAAATGTCTCTCCTTTTTTTTCTTTCTTTTCTTTCTCTCTTTTTTTTCGAAAGGTGTGTTTACAAATCATTAATTTCCACAATGTGATCATGAGAAAATCCAGCTCAAATCCAATTCGCCGCGCCAGGTCACATGTCTGGTCTCCATTGTCCGCAGAGCAGGGTGTGTACAGCGGGGATGCTGCGTGGTCGGAGGGGGGGTAGCTGGCTGGCTGGCTGGATGAGCGGGTGTTTTCCCTTCAGCAGCATCCTTATTCCGTCTCTCCTTCCATCGCTCGCTTCCTGGGAAGATGCCCGGGACGGAAGAGATGCAGCGCGGGGGTGATGAGAAGCGGCCCGGGCTGACTTAGACGGGGCGTGTCTGCCGGTTGTTTTTGCTGCTGTCATCGCCGCTGCACCTGCGTGGAGGAGAGGAACGACTGACTCAGCTCCGGAGAATGGCTATGTAACTCGGTGAGGGACGTCAGCGGCATAAACACTAAATGATCGAGAGAGAGACAGAAAGAGAGAGGGGAGAAAAATGTCTGCGGGCAAACACTGCGAGGCGGTCAGGGTGGTGGTCCGCTGCCGGCCGTTCAGCAGGAGAGAGGAGACGGCGGGGTGTGAGAACATCCTAGAGGTGGATGACAGACTGGGGCAGATCACCATCAGGAACCCGAAGGCGCCACCTGATGAGCCGATGAAAGTCTTCACGTTTGACTCGGTGTACGGCTGGAACTCGAAGCAAAGGGACATCTATGACGACGCCGTGAGACCTCTGGTGGAGTCTGTGCTCCACGGCTTCAACGGCACCATCTTCGCCTATGGGCAAACCGGGACTGGCAAGACCCACACCATGCAGGGGGTGTCGAAGGACCCGGAGAAGAGGGGCGTCATCCCCAATTCGTTCGAGCACGTCTTCACCCAGATATCCAGAAGCCAGAACCAGAAGTATCTGGTGAGGTCGTCCTACCTTGAGATCTACCAGGAGGAGATCAGGGATCTCCTGTGCAAGGACAACAACAAGAAGCTGGAGCTCAAAGAGAATCCGGACTGTGGGGTTTACGTGAAGGACCTGTCTTCGGTGGTGACGAAGAACGCCACCGAGATCGAGCACGTCATGAACATCGGAAACCAATCCAGGTCGGTGGGCTTCACCAACATGAACGAGCGCAGCTCCAGGTCCCACGCCATTTTCCTCGTGACCGTAGAATGCAGCGAAAGAGGCCCCGACGGCGAGGACCACATCCGCGTTGGGAAGCTGAACATGGTCGACTTGGCTGGAAGCGAGCGCCAGAGCAAGACGGGCGCCAAGGGGAAGCGTCTGAAGGAGGCGGCCAAGATCAACCTGTCCCTCTCCGCACTGGGGAACGTCATCTCGGCCCTGGTGGACGGGAAGAGCACCCACGTCCCGTACAGAGACTCCAAGCTGACCCGCCTGCTTCAAGACTCTCTGGGTGGCAACGCAAAGACGGTGATGATCGCAACAGTGGGGCCGGCTCACAAGAGCTTCGACGAAACCCTGGCGACCCTGAGGTACGCCAGCAGAGCCAAGAGGATAAAGAACAAGCCTAGGATTAACGAGGACCCCAAAGACACCCTGCTGAGGGAGTTCCAGGAGGAGATCGCACGCCTGAAGGCTCAGCTGGAGGAGCGGGGGATGCTGGCAAAGGAGAGGCGCCGGAGGAGGAGAGACAGCAAGAGACTGAGCAAAAGCCTGGCGGGTATGGAGGACGATATCCTTTGCGAGAACGATGGAGACGTGTGGAAGGCGGCCGAGGAGGCAGAAGAAGACGGGAGGCGCTGCCTGATTCATGGGGGCGACTGTACCAAGATCCTGACCTGCCAGGGCAGCAGTGAGAAACTGAGGAACCTAAATCTGAACAGAAGAAGTCTGGGGGACATGCAGTGGGATCAAGATACGGTGGAGAAAATCATCGAGAAATACAAGGTGTTTGATTAAACCGATAAAACGAGACACGAGTTAAACAAAAAGGAATGAGCACGAATAATTCACTGTGTTTTTGTTCGCAGGCCATGGAGAGCAAGCTGTTGGTCGGTGGAAAGACCATCATCGATCACACCAATGAACAGCAGAGAATACTGGAGCAGAAAAGACAAGAAATAGCGGAACAGGTAAACACTGCTCAAACGAAAACACACCCCTGCTTCGATCGAACGTTTGCATTTAATCTCAATTGCTCGGTTTCTCAGATACGGAGAGAGCGAGAGATCCAGCAGCAGATGATGTTGCAAGATGAAGAGACCTTGGAAATCAGAGAGACGTTCTCCTCCCTGCAGCAGGAGGTGGAACATAAGACAAAGAAGCTGAAGAGGGTGGGGCACAATCTCTAAAGAAGTTGCCCGTTATCCGAATACTTGTAGGCGCTGAAAAATAACGCTGCAGCCGAACTGAATCGGTTCAAATCAAGTTTGTTTTGCTTGATGATAGCTAATAGTAATTTTTTCTATCCACTTTCTGCAGCTGTTTGCTAAACTCCAGCTGCTGAGGGGAGAGATGAAAGACATCTTTGACGAGCACGTCACAACCCGACAAGAACTGGAAGAGACTCAGGAAGAACTAACCAGAGAACTCAAGTACAAGTAAGACATGATCACTTTTGATGCTTTGCACTTTTACAGATCTTTGGCCTGCATGTGTGCAGTGGAGGGGGGGGGGTGACCCTGCCCATCGCCTTTGACACACCATCCCGACGGTGACGCATTGTGTTTTGGAAAGCTTTTTGTTTGTCAGGGACAGAAAACTGATCAGAGTTCATGATGTGAAGATGGACAGAGCGAAGTATGGGGCAGTCCTGAAAAAAAAGAAAAACAGAGACACTTGATACTGGGATGGAGGCTCACCTTCCTGCAAGGACAATGATGGTGAAGATCCAGACTGACTTACAATGGAATAGGTTTAGATCAGTGCATATCAGTGTGTTGCAAAGGCCCAGTCGGTCCCCATGGACAATGTGTGGAAAACTTGTAGCTGGTGTAAAAATCAATACATTTTTTTAATCGATTGAATGTCGTAAAACAATAATAGACCCTTAAACGTCCCCTTTAGTTTTGTCCTCTGGGAATAGTATTTAGCGTCCTTTGATACTAGGCTTTATACTAAATGAAGACACCTTAATAGTTTCCTACTGAAGGTAAAATAATAATTACCTAACAGCATTTAACAGGGCCATACTTCTTAAAATCATAACTTTTGCTGTAATGAAAGTCTGACTTTCATAAAACACTTTTTTTTCCCAATAAAAACTTGCTTGTACCCAACATAACATCCATTGCAACTGATTGGCATTATACTTAAGGTCTGCAACCCAAGCTTTGATGTAATTATCGTGATATATTATAAGTACTGGTACAAAATTTTGAATAGTGATGATTAGATCTTTTTTTTTTTGCTTCCTTATTGTTTGTTTTTTATTACGTTTGCACAAGTTTTATCACTTTGGATGGACATTTATTTTGTATTTTGCAGATATCTTCTGATTGAGAATTTCATCCCCCCCGAGGAAAAGAACAAGATCATGAACAGGCTGCAGTTCGACAGCGAGGAAGATCAGTGGTGGCTACAACCGGTTATTCCTTCAGAGAGGTCAGTAAATCAATTGCTCATCGATCTCGTCCCATGCCACTGAATCCACTGAAACTACAGAGTCATGCAGGGTGTGTAAATCTTTTACCGAGTGTGATGAAAGTAAAAACCATAACAATCCTTAGAACCGCTCATTGAGTTCCGAGCCTTGTGGGCCTAAACCTCTCCCAGCATTGAAAAAAAATGTGTCAAGCTTGTTGCAAAAATTGAAATTGCCTCCAATATCACAAGATGTCAGTCGAAACTCCAGTAGTGTTCTTTTGCAGAATCAGTGCGCCATTACGACACCGGATTATTTTCGTTTGTTTCCAGAGGATCTGTGTCTGAGTCTAACCCCATCCTCTCTGATGTGTTCTCCCAGTACACCCACTCAGGTCAAGAGAAGGCCTCTTTCTGCTGTGGGATACAAGAGGCCAATCAGCCAATATGCACAGATGGCTGTCGCCACCGCTACTGGGACCCCATTTAGATACCAGGTCAGTGCTCAGATATTTACACCACAAGGCCAGATGGCAGACAAGGAGCACTAGAATGATCTTACTGTATTGCTATACCATGTTCAGAGCAGCCTTGTTTGTGAAGGCCTCAACAGTCTGTATGCAACGTTGAACTGTTTTTTATCTTTTTCATATTTATCTTAAAAATAACTGGTGCTCTGGCACAGCAGATTTTGATTCTGCTTTAATACAGATGCTATACATTCCATTGAAAAAATATTGTCACTGTGTAAACGGGTTTAAAGTACCGTATTTAAAAAATCTGTGTGGCATGCATTTGTATTGAGCCCCCTTTGTTCTCATACCGCTAAGCTAAACAAATACCAGTGGGACCAACTGCTTTCAGAAGACATCTAATTCCTGAACGGAGGCCACTTCTGCGTATTTTAATCGAAACAAGAAGCTCACCATGCACACTGTAAAAACACGGTGGTGCTAGCATCATGCTGTGGGGATGCTTTTCCTCAGCAGGGAGAAGGAGACTGTTCAGAATTGATTTTTTTTTTAAAATCGATGGAAGTAAATATGAGTAATATTGGAAGAAAAATTGTAAGACTGCAGAAAACTTTCTACAGGAAAACAACCCTCAACATATAACCAAAGCTACAATGAAATGTTGGTTTGATGTGTCTTGTCAAAGTCCAAGCCTAAATCCTGTTCGGGATCTGTGACGTTCGCAGGCTCTCCATCCATCCATCCGTCCGTCCGTCCGTCCGTCCGTCCAGACTGATTCATCTTGAGCTATTTTCAAAGAAAACCTGTAGAAGAAAAAAGAAAAAAAAGAAAAAAGTTATTTTCTGATTGATGAGGACATATGAAAAACATGCAGCCTTAGTTAAACTGACAGACAGTGCTACAAAGCGCTGTCTCAGGGGAGAATACAAACCCATGTGAAATCACATGAAGCCCAAACACTGACGTTTGCAGTTGGAAAGTAACCAATTGTGTAAAAGTTTAAGGAAAATTAATATTTTCGCACGCAAGTCATTATAAATAATTCAGCCTCCTCACATGCATTTGCGACGTTCTCAAACTCTGCACGCTTGACTTTCGTCAAACAATAATCAGCTCAGCGACGATCCTTCCCTTCTGTTCCCTGATATTATCGGAAACAGTCACTCATAATTGCACTATAAGCAGTGTCGTCTGTTCTTACAGGCAGAAAACGTAATGCTGCTGGAGTTAGACATGTCCCCACCGACCATGTTCACCTTGAACCTAAACGGCGAATGCCTGGAGAGAGCCTTCACCCCCAGGCTGCTGCCGGATCTGCCGCTGAATGTGCGCGCAAGAGGCGCGTCGTCTTCAAGGGTCAGGAAGTCCCAGTCCTGGTAAGTGAAGGACAGAAAACAGAGGAATATTTAATTCAAAATACTTCACACGCCCTTTTTGGAAACAGTAATGCACAGCATAAATGAGCTGTATCACATTTTTGTGGTGTTTTTTTTTTTTTTGCAGTTACAGATAGTTTTATTTTCTATGGTCTGCAGGTATCAGGCGCCACAAGCTGCATCCGTCACATCGTCCTCATCCTCCACTATTCTCACATGTGAACCTCAGAGCTGCTCTCCCTCTCCGAGACGAAGACCGTCCTCTGCTGCGTATCTTTCTTCGGGAGGACCGGTCCAAACGAGCCCCTGATTATCTGTCACATTGTGTCCGCTGGCCTTAGTTCTCTTTATGTGCCCGGTTAGAGATGGAAGTTAAGGAGGATCCATGCATATTAATTCATTTTTGAAGCTGAGTTTATTTAAAAAAGTAGAATAGTTTAAGTGAAAATGTTCTAATTTCTTAGTTTCAGCATGTTATTATACCTAAGCTTTGTTTTATTTGACAGAGTGATTTTTGTTTTGCATCTCTTACAGTCATGATAAAAATGCAAGTGCTTTTATGCGTAAGAAATCTCAGATGAAAAATTATCAAATACTGGTCTTTTCACCCCTCTGCCATTTTTTTTTTAAATTATTATTATTTTTGCCTTTTGGGTACAAAATGGTGCAGTGTACTGCAGGATGTCTTTGTACTGACAGAGGGATGTTTTTAGCCCACTTATTTGAAAACTGCTCCCAAAGAAATGACTCCAGAAAACACTGCTTTGCAGAATGGGGTCGCCTAGACCCATTTTAGCTTGTTCAGGCGGCGAAGGGGTCAGATTTCGTAAGAATCAGCTGAGCTATACAGGGATCAAACCACAATCAGTGGAAAAGGAAAGTAATCCAAATTCAATTAAACTTTACTTGGGATTTACTTTATTTTAAAAATGTTAAAATTGTTTGATCAGAAAAAATATGCAAACAAAATATACGACCAGACAAAATATTTTATTGTTTGATTGGTAAAAGTATGTCATAATACAGATTTAATGTGCATTAAATGTACCTAAATAACTAGTCATCAGAAAGTCTGATCTCCTCTATTAATCATTATTATCTACAAGCAATTAGGAATGATTTTGCACGGTGACCAAGTGGAAAGGTACTAATTGTAATCTTAAAGAAGTAATTGTTGCTATTGTCAATCTTAGAAAGATATAACAGCGTTTTCTTGACAAAAAAAAAAAAAAAAAAATCAAAACACAATGACATAGCTGAACAACTTGTAGTATCTGGAACAATGCCTTTTAGATGTGTAACTGTTAAGCATGTTGGTGGAGAGGTGATGATGTGGGCTTGCTTATTGACATCACATTTCAAGTGTGCAAAGCTGCATCCGAACAACCCACAAAACGTCTGGAATAAAGTATATTCTTGCCTTAAATGCTCCCAAAAAGAAAAAAAAAGTTGCGCACCTTTCAGTAACTCTTTGTAGCAATGTTTTTAAGATGCACTCAATGCTTTAGCATTCTGTTTTAATATTCATAAACAGAGTTGCTCATCTCAGATTGTATTAACCAAATTTTTAAAGCCAGTAAGCTTTTTGATTGAATTTTTTTTAACGTATGGTTATTAAAATCTTAGAATTGAAAGTCTGTATGCTCACACAGTTGTAGACAAAAGAAAAGATGGCCATGTCTCTGCCAAACACATCAAGGCTGACCGAATGGGAGAACATCCTAACGTAGCCTGTGTGCTGTATGATGTTTTGCTGCGGTTTTTGGGCTAATGTAATTGTGAATCCAAAATGTGAAAGAAAGCTTGCAGTGCCGTCTTGATTAGCTGCCTTACTTTTTCATGATTGTGGAAAGTCGACTTGCTTACATAACAAAATAAACACTGAATAGTCTCGAAGTGCTTATTTTGTCATTCTTCATTCAAATCTGTATTGCACTTCTCTTAATGACTCTCCTCATAGTTGCAAGTGACAGTTTGTAAAATCACAGGGTGTCTCTTACCATGTCATGGTCTGTTTTTCTATTGATTTCCTTGCAATTAATTTAATTCAGATAAAACCTGCTCTCTCAAAAACACACTTCCCTCCTCTCACAACTTTGTTGGCATCATATAGCACATTGATCAGAGTTTTTCTGAGTGCGCACTTGTGTGTTTTATTTTTTTCCTATCTGGTCACCTGCCTCCCTTCCCCTTGTTCCAAATTTTTTTGCTTGTATTTGGTATGGCTGGAGCCAAATGGCGGAGCACTATTTAGGAAAGCTGCATTGGTTTTTAGGAAGACTTTGCAACATAAAATGCCGTGGAAGTGGTTTGAAGTTCAAAGTAATGTATTAAAGTTATTAAAAGTTCAAATTAATTCAAGAAAATTTCAAGTTATGTTCTCATTCTCTCTCTTTTGTCTGTTTACATACACATATTACTGATTAGATCTGATTGGTGGACCTTCACATAAAGTCCAGTTCAGGCCAGAGTCACACCCCCCGATTTTGTTGGGTGAGGCTGCCAGATACAATGCATTCGACCATAAAATATTTAGTAAAGCTGCAGTTATTGTATGTGTTTTTTATGCGACATCCACATTTTAATAAAATTGATAGGTGGTGATATGTCAATTTCTGTGGACTCAGTGTTATAGATACCATAAGAACCATCGGTCACATGGTCATATAATAGGGATGGGATGCAATGTAAAAAAACAAACCAACTAGAGGATTTCTTAGTCTTATTTAATCAGATTTTGCTTGACAACTTAATAAATGACGTGTGAACTTCGACAGTAACAGTAGATTTTCTTGTTTTGTTCTTAGGTTGTGTGCTGTTGTAACTAATGCTAGTTTGGTGTCTATACAAGTAGGAACATGCTTGCGTTGAGGTGATACTGTAGGCTTGCTCAATACACTCTGCCTTGTGCATCTCCCGGACAACTGGCAAACAAATGTTAGGTAAATTATTATGTCCCACCAAGCTAGGTTTTTTTGTTTGTTTTGTTTCTTTCTTCTCTGATTCAAAATCAAAACTCCTAGCTAATAAGTTATTAATGCATTCATTTCAAATTTAAGTGAGTTCACCTCAATGATTGATTATTTATTTTTTGAGATTTTGACACCTCTGGACTTCCATAAAGAAATGGACGAGGCAAAACTTAAAAGGCCAATATTCAGATTCTGTTAAGAGAAGGTCATCATAGCTATTTACAAATGCCACCTGACCCTTCTTATGCCTCTTATGATGTCATCAACCCAAATACACACAAAGCAGAGTGCTGTGTTGTGTTCCTTGGTGCACATTTTATTTACTGTACTCTGTAAAATCCTACATACCTCTACCTCAATATCCAACTATGTTTTATTGACTGTACATTTTCTACTTAAAAGAAAATACACCACTAACTAGCATCTTTAAATACACGTGGGAAGCTTGAGTGTTTTAGAATGACAGACACATACAGTGTAAGTATGACGTTTCCAACGGTCACGTGACTCTTTACAGTAAGTCCAACATGGCAGATGGAGTAGGTCTTGCACGGTGACTAAAGCAACATTTCAACTGAAACGGACAATTTAAACTCCACTCCGCCACGGGACATCCACCATGAGGGAGAGACAGAAGAAAAAGAAGGGCAGGACGTGGGCGGAAGCCGCTAAAACGGTATTCTTGGGTGTTTTATCTTCCGTTTGTTGTGGTTGTTTTCCTTGAACGCTCCCACTTGTACAACTGTGTTGATGAGTTCATGACCTGCTGGTGGAGACGAATGTTGCGCACACCGCGCGAGGCCTGTGTTGACGGTCCAAAGGCGGCTGCTGTCACAAGCAGGGGACCTTAGCCTCTGTCTTCCTTCTCTGAGGAGAAATGCAGCTTTGTTACCATGACCTAGGCACACCCAAGCATGCCTCTAAACCCACCGTTCGTGTTTCAAGCAAACAGTGGGACTGACAAATCTTTATCGAGCTGATTCGGATAAAGTGCTCACGTCAAGGGTGCGTTAGCCAGGTTAGCATCGGCTAGGTCGTGCTAACTCCTTCAAGAAGTTTGGTTAGTTTCAAGTGGACTAAAATCAAGATGTCATTTTTAATAAAGTATTATTTTGTACTGTTACTTTTATATCTTCTTTATCGATGTCAAAGCAATTCTGGTGCATGTCAACTTGGCCAATGAGTGTTATTAGCTTTCGAGCTAGTTGGACTAGCTTAGCATGCTAATAAGTATTTAAATATGAAAACACTTAGAAATAATGTCACAAATATAATATCTTACCGAGTTGTATGGATATTTGGAGTTCACTGACATGTGCTACGTGTTCAATAAACTAGTTTAATTGTAAAGTACAGGTAACTGACAGCAAGTAAAGTGCGTATCTAATAACTTTTTAATGCGTAAAATGTAAAGTCGTTGCAGCATAAAAGTACAAGAACCACACAGCTGTTGAATGTAAAAGGCTGCAGAGAAATAATGACAAAAATAAGGTCAGCTTCACACCGAGATAAACATATTGCCTAACAAAAGTATTCACTTTTCACATTTAGTTGAGCAAGAACAAGCGTGTCTATGTTTTAGGGTCATTTGTAAAAAATGACTGATTTTTCAATAGTTTCTAAGACATTTTGTCATGCTTTTATATTCTCCTCTGACACAACCACATTTTGCTGCACCTAGAAGTCTCTACCATGTTGTAGAGAATGAAAATGTAGCTCCTTTGGAGAATTGTAGACAGGTTCTCATTATAAAAATAAACCGCTTCTGTATTTATTCTCTACCTCTGGGCTCTTGTGGTTAAACGCTTTCATTGAGAACAGGTCAAACTCAGATTGGATGCAGAGGGTCCCTGAACATCAATGTTAAAATTTTCCTACAAATTCCCGATTGAATTACTACATTTTGATTTGATCTAAACCATTCAGTTGTTGATGCATGTTGCCTCTTGGTGGGGAGGTGAACCTCCACTCACAGTCTTAAATTTTATGTGGCCTGCAATATGTTTCTTTTGTTTATTGGCCTGCATTTATCACCGTTCTGCTTCCCACACCGTGTTGCTGTATCATGTATCATGGTGGGGGGATTTATATTGTTTAATTTCAACATTGACAGCAGATTTCTTCCACTTTGGAATAATTTGCTTATTTCTGTTTGTCTAACAGATAAAGTCAAACTAAAATGCATTAAAGTTTGTCGGTTGTTGTGCGAAAAAAAAAAGAGTGGAAAAGTTGAAGAGATCTGAATGTGAATCTGGACTGTAGGTAGATATTGGCCGCATGCTTTGAGACAAAGCAACTACAAAACTAATTTCTTTAAAATGTTGTTTTGCTTTGTCTATAGGAAAACATTCAAGCCCTTTAACACAAAATTGTGCGAGAAAATGACAAAGAACAACACTTTAATGTCATTATGCATGATAAAATATACAATGATGCTAAATAGTTTTTTCTTTAAAAAGTTACTAAATCAATAGAACCTTGCCGCGTATTAAAAACTGAGCAGCAGGGGGCGCTCTAGATGTAATTCTAAAGCTGGTCAGAAATACTATCTAATCTCTCTTCTCCGTTCAGTCTCCATGGTAACCAAACGTTGCACCGACCAACAGATGGTTGCATCCTCTGCTACTTTCTTTGACTGCATCAGCGTGTGAAGTCAAAGTTACGCTTGGGTTTTCCTGGAGCCAGAGAAGCCGCAGCCGTTCTCAAATCTACATGTAATCAAGTTATGTAAAAGATGAAAACGAGAGGAGGCTTAATGCTGAGTGGAAGAGGAAAAATGATTCAGTGGAAAACTAAAACCTGTTAAAAGGAGGGGAAAAAAATCAATTTGACTGAGTTGTAAAACTGGCTGGTGGTTAAAACTCTCTAAACTTGAAACTGAAATGTTTAACTTGTTTTTACTCGAAGAGCTCGGTATCAGTTTGAGTCCTCACCGATTTCTACGTACGTCTTGCCCAGCCACTACCATAGTTTTACTATCTTTTGAGAACAAAACAAATCATTCTAAATCTACATCTATCAAGGGTGTCAATAATGATGGACGTAGCAGTACCATAAAATTCCCTTGCATTTAACAGTCACCCATTGAATAGACTGAATATTATGATGAATTATGGCAATAAATATTATAACTTGTTGTAACGCCATATCTCTGATTTAAAATTTACACAAGATTATTGACCCTGATCCAATAAAAAACAAGGTTCTGATTAAGAACCTGTTCTTAATCGTGTTACTTTATTTTGATTGTTTTTATTTTTATTTTAAATCCTTTTAGGTTTTGGAGAAGTACCCTAATACTCCTATGAGCCATAAAGAGATCCTGCAGGTGATCCAAAGAGAGAGGCTTAAAGAAATAAGGTAAACCCACTTTTTTAGGAAACTTTTTTTCTTTTTCTCGTAAAAGGCAACACTACCTGTCTCTCTCCCTTATTTCTTTATGTCGTGTTTTTTTTTATCCTGTTCATATTCACAATTAGTTTAATCAATAACTGTTTAATTTCTTTTTGTTTCATTGTCACTCTTTTCATCCAGAAGGTAAGACAAGAAAAAGATGGCCTCTCCCACCCACCATCCCACCTTAACAACCTCACCGCATTTCCATATTTCGTTCAGATTTAAATCTTGCATGTTTTGACAATGACAATGTTGTAGATTCAGTGGCAAAAATAACTCACTAATAGTTTTAGTCTTGACACCTTTTGCCCACACGCTACATGTACACATAACACAACTGCGCAACAGAAATAGATGTAGCTTCATGTGAACCTTGAATTTATTTATTTATTTACCTTTTTTTTCCTTCAATAAATGCAATAGGGAATCTTATCACTTCTTTCCACTCTGCTCGACATACTCGTTTATTGTTAAAGTTAACATCAATTTCTTTCATGTTCTTGCACAATAAAAAATTTTGGATTCCAATTATATGACGTGTTATATATAACATATATATTTTATTTCAGAAAAAGTGTAATTAGGAATGTAAGTTGCTTTTAATCTGCAGCTCGGGTTAATTCAGTCAACTGACTGCTTTTGAAACGCAGGGCGGATATCCTACCCTGATGTTACTCTGATCCAAACTTGTGCATGACGAGACTCAGACGTTTGATCAGCCTCTACCCTTCTTCCATTGTTTTGTTGTAATTTTTTTTTTTATTATTAATAACCGCTTGAGGAATGGAAGTCAATAATCATAGCTCATGGTTTTCTCTGATCCCTCAGCGGAACCTCGCCGCTGGCGTGCCTGAACGCCATGCTGCACACAAACTCTCGGGGTGACGAGGGCATCTTCTACAAAGTCCCGGGCAGGATGGGAGTCTACACACTAAAGGTGAGTTAGTTAGACAAAAAAATTTGCAGGAGGGTGAAAATGTTTTTAGTTCGTTGTTGTAGAGTCACTGAGTCTGTGTCCTCAGTTTGCTGTGCCGTGTTTGTTCAGTATGTCAGGGGTCACGTAGGCCTCGTTTCAGTACAGACCTCGGTTTTGTGGTCACATTTTTAGTATGGGAAAGTACAACAGGAAGAAGAAATAAATGCCAAACGATAGTTTTGTCTGAACTACATAAATAACCTCCACAAAAACAGAGAAGCTAACCGCTATTGTTCTTGACGAGGCTCTCATGCACCGCCATGACGGCTGCCTCTGGTAACTATACGGGGCGCAATGACAGATTCCTCTCGCAAAGGTGAACGGTAGATAAATGAGACAAAATTTTCATTGTTTTTAGTGAAAGTTAATGCAAGAAAACGTAGAAAGTGCTACATTGATATTGAAACGGAACAAATAGAATAAATGTTTTCTAAACATGAAGAGCCAATAGGAGCACAGAACCGAACATTCAGTTTTTATGCTCCTTAAATCTGGAACCAACTTCCAGAAAACTGAAAAACAGCCGAAACATTGAGTTCCTCTTAAATCATGGCTAAAAGTGGAGCATTGGTCAACATATTTAGTGATGATTATTCTTGAAGAGTTTGATGTTGGCGTTTTGTTGCTAGTTTTATTATATGTTTTGATTATGTAAAGCACTTTGAACTGCCTTTTTACTGAACTGTGTTATACAAATAAACTTGACTTGAGTAGACACCAACTTTAGCACTGCTAGCAGCTAAAGGCTAGCCTGTTGCAGCACACGTTTCAAAGTGTTCCCAACTTCTCTGGCATAGTTTCTTTTCCTGTTGAGTACCAAAAATCCTGTCACATCGATGAAAAATGGCAGAAGCTTTTTTTAATGTCTTCTAGCAGAGCGTTTCTCCGCCAGCCTGACCTACAATCCCAGTCAACTCTGTTAGCACAACGGAGCGGTTCAAGAACAACTTATCATCTTACTTCAAAACAAGAGTCTGAAACACAGTGACTAGTCTAACCATTTACCTTTACAGCTGCATTTCATTTAGAATATTTTGGATATGCCGTATGAGTACATTTGTAGGTTTTCCACAAATGATTTAGAGTTGCATACCACAGAAAAATCTGAGTACAGAACCATGACTGGGCGGCATTTCATTTCCACTGTGTAAGAAAACAAAGTCATGAGGTGCTGACCTCAAATACAAATGAAAAGTGTAGAGCAGTGCTGTTCAAACTACTAAATTAACTGAACCAAACTTTAAAAATCAGTTCCTTTTAGTTTGTTTTTTTTTAACAACAAGGTTAGTAAACAGGCTAGTTTTGAACAATGCACAGCAGTATTTTGCTTTTACAAAATCACAAGATTTGATTCCGCCAGTAAAGCGTCCTGAGTTTCAGGTGTATTTTTGGTGCTTAAAAAATAATGACTAGCTAACATGAATTAGCTAGTCATTCGTGTGGAGGGTTAAACCTTTAAATCCGCTTAAGGTGTTTTCTTTTTGCTAGTAGTTTTTCTCCTCTTCTTCTCTGTTTTTCAGAAGGACATCTCGGAGGGCGTGAAGAAGCTGTCGGAGGAGGGCTCTGACGAGAGCAGCGACAATCTGTCGGACTCCCGAAGCTCGGAGAACAGCAGCACCGTTCCTCCAGAGGGCAGGAGAGGACGGTGGATGCGGAGAGGTACCGTCCCTTTAAATTCACATAAAAGTTTTTGTGCTCCAGCAAATCAATTTTGTGACAGTTTTCTTTTAACTGCGGCAGAATTTAGAAGCTTAATATAAAAAAAAAGTATATTTTCACGACATCAAGGAGCACCTTTCGTCTTTTAACCTCAACTCTTTGCTCATAAAAGAATAGCTTTGTTTTTTTGTTGTTTTTTTTTTTAACTTTTTCATTGGCGTGAATGAGCAAAGCGTCAGGATAAAGGATATCCTGGTCCTGGTCGTCACACGGCTCTTTATTTACTTATTTCAGCTGATTGGGCACATAGATCTCTTATGTCAGCGAGCGTCAACGCCTCTTCTCAGCTGTTGTCAAGCATTGTTGCTTGAACACAGGAAGCCAGCTCATTTGCCTGTGTTCAAGCTTAAGGAAAGCGGTTCTTCCAGAAAGTTAGATTAAACCAGTCGCATGTTTCTGGGACACCCTGAGCGCCCAACATGACGGCGAAAGGTCGGTTTCTTTTTTTGACTCTCGTTGCCCATAAATGTTCCCCGTTCATCAGCAAGCTGTAGAATCACATCCGTTTTCTACAGTTCTACCTTGTTGGGCGGCGGGGCGAGTTGTGTTTGATTTATTGCTGTTTTTATGTGATTCAGTGCAAGTTTGGAAAAGTTTTTTTTCTTTTCTTTTTTTTAAGTTGTATTTATTTTCTCTACTTGAACGTTTTAAGTGACTGTTGAGACAGGAAGCTGAATTTTCTCTGCCTGACCCGTGACCACTTCCTCATTACTCATAAGTTTGAAGCTGCCGTAGAAAGACACCGAGTTACAGCAGAGTGAGAGAAATTATAATTTTTTTGTTATTGAGCTATTATAAAAGTCAAATGCTGGGAGATCAGCGATCCGTATGAGGAAACGTAAAGCTCTTGCTGAGACGTTCAGCCCGTTTTTCATGAATATATCTTAGATTGGTAACGTAACCCCCCTCCTTTGTGCAAAAGATTGGTTTCGGTTTCATCAAAACAATTACCCAGCTTGATTGTTTGCATTCTCGCCTCAGGAAACGTAGATTTGTAACCGTTCCTTTTTTTTTCTTTTCTATTTTCCAGTCCCCTCCAAGCTGCAGTCACAGCCGTCGTCTCCGCAGCCACAGTGCTCATCGCCTCCCGTCTCCTCCAGTAAACTCATCTCTCCCTCACAGAAACACAGCAAGAAAGCACTCAAACAGGTACGTTTCTTTTTTTGTTTTTTTACCCTTTAAGCCTATTTATTTACAGTGCAGTTAGCTTGTTTTTCAGTAGTGTTTACATCTCTATTTTACTAGTTAGCGGTGTAACATGAGATCCTGCCACGCCCTCTTATTTACAGAGTTTGATATAAAGATCTTCCACTCTACTCCACAAAACACAAATGCTTCCCGGTTTAATGTATCTATGGAGTCGTTCTGGTGTTATTTGAATAAATATAAAGTTTTGACGATGCACGTTTGTTTTACTGTACCTCCTTGATTCTGTCAGTTTGGTTCAAGGTCTTGTGAGAACGTTTCATACCACTTGAGCATTTCCGCATTTTGTCTTTTTTTTTTCTTTTTTTTAGAGTATCAGCACCAATTTGTAGAAAAACCTCTTCCTTCAGTTACAACTGGGTTTTTTTTTCCATCATCTCTCATTGGCATTTATAAAAATCTTTTCACTGAGTCTCAATCATATTAAAGTCAGGGCTTTGATTGGGCCACGTGGATGTGCCGTCTTCCAGACTTTTCACTGTATCTCTGTTTTCCTGATGGAAACTCCAACTTGATCTCAAGTCTTTTGCAGGTTTTCTTCCAGGACTCCCCTGCATTTAACTCCATCCATCATCTTATCGACTGTCTTGTTTCTTTCTCCCTTTTTAAGGAACATTTCCTCAGCTGGATGCTGCCACACCACGTTTCCAGATGGTTAGGGTTACCCTAAAATCATACGCAGTTTTAGTTTCCACCTCACATAATGTTTTGCGTGTTGGCCAGAAAAAAAACAAAACACTTCTTATTTTGTCTTACACGGTTTGTTCCTCCTCCTGCCGTTTTTCTAGGCGCTGAAGCAGCAGCAGCAGAGAAATCAGCGCAGACAGGGTGGTATCCCAGCCATCTCCAGCTCCAGGCTGCTACTGAAGACCATCAAAGACATGGCAGAAAACATTACAACAAAGACTGGTAGGTTGCAACGCTTGTACTGCTACAAGCAGCTCAAATTCATATAGTACTATATATTTAGATGCTTTTATTTAAGGTTCATTTGGCACCTTTGTAATTTTATTCATATTTTCATATTTTTTCAGCTTTTCCCCCCCCATTTGAACAGAATAGCTCAATAGTTTAGAGAGCAACAACATTTTAAAGATGCATGACATTAAGTCGATTAAAATCTAACTTGTATTTCTGTACATTTGAAACTGCTCATAAATCCACCACTGCTATGTAATTTATGCAAATGCTATTCACGTCATATCAATAATCTGGTAATGGTATTAGTTAATTTCTTGCTATATTATGCAGATGCTTTGTCTGCGTTAATGAAGATTTACTCACCTCAACATGAAGAACGCTTGAAAAATGGCATCGACAGCAGGGCGGTCCAACATGTTTTGTGATTAATTTAGCCAGAACTAAAGCATTAAAGGTTTAGCTGTAGGTTGGAAAAAGGCTAGAGTCAGGTGATCATTTGATACGGAGGAGTAACGCGTCATACGAAAGGAGAGCAGATGTGTCACAACAAGTGATTCGTTTCTTCACGTGAAACTCAACTCGCGTGGTAAAGAAGAAGAAACTTTGTAATTTCAGCTGCTCTTCAAATTCACAAAGGTTTTCTTCTCTTGTCCCAGCAGAGTTATGCCACCCTGTCGTACCCAGAAAAGTTCCTCAGAGGTCCGATCGTCTCAGTGCAGGTAGGTCAATCAGCAGGTGTAACTTTTTTTTATTTATTTATTATAATTTTCCTTTTTGGGTTGGATATATTCTATAAACCCGCTTAAGAGTGTAAAGGTAATGGATTGATGTTTATATTCTATAAAAGAGGAAAATGGCAAAAACAAACTAGTCTATGGTCATTTAATGTCTACAACATTTGTAGTGTACAGATTAGAAAGTACAACTTTAAACATTTAAATTAGAATTTTTATTATTTTTTTGTACTTTTTTTCATTATTTGGACAACTTAAGTGACAAAAAGTCCGACTTAATCAAACCGAGTTCCTTTATATCGAGGCTAAAAACCTACCTGCTTAGTTTCCTTTCATGAGTAAAAAGTGGAACATCGATCAACTTATTTTATACATTTGCTAGATGAGGACATTTGACAAAATGTAATGTGCATTGCTTGTTTCATAATTGATGACTGTATGATGTTTTTCTGACGTAGAGAAAAACAAATGAACTCCACTTGATTTATAGGAAACAATCGATTCTTTAGTGAACAAATCACCAAGCGTGTCGATTGTTAAGCCAAAATCGGTTCTGCTAAATTCTTCCTGTCTCTTTTTCTCTCTCCCAAGGGCAAATAAAACGCACAAAGTGTAAAATAGACGTGGAAACACCAGACTCCATTTTGGTTAACACCAACCTGAGAGCCCTCATCAACAAGCACACCTTCTCCGTCCTGCCTCCCGACTGTCAGCAGAAGCTGGTCAAACTCCTGCCTGAGGTCGACCGACAGGTAACTCTTGCGCCTCTGTGGCGTTGAACGTCGATTTATGCACAAAAGTGTCATATTGCAGCAAATCCGTTCATCTTGGTTGATTCATATGAAAAAAATTCAGCGGTGTTACGTAAAGCAGAGGTTTTGTCCAAAGCTCTGAATGTAGTTTGCTAACTCTCGAATCTGCAGTCAACGTTCCAGTGCGGTGATTATTGAAAGATTAGTCATCACATTGTGCCTCTTCTCTTCAGGCCTGCTTGGACGGCCTTCTGAAGGTTACGAGCTCGGCTTTAAACAATGAATTCTTTGCATCGGCAGCGCAGTCTTGGAAAGAGAGGCTGGCTGAAGGTTAGTCGCTTGGCTCCCGGTTGATAATGACATTCGTTTCTCGTATAAAGAGAGAGAGAGAAAAAAAAATATCTCCAAGGCAATCTTGTGTTGCTTTCTCTTTTTCTAAATCGAAATAAAACTTTCTCCTCTTGCAGGGGAATTCACGCCCGAGCTGCAGGTCCGAATGCGTCAGGAAATCGAGAAGGAGAAGAAAGTTGAGCACTGGAAGGAGGCTTTCTTCGAAAATTACTACGGGGAAAAGTAGGTAGAGTTGTTCATAATCATTCAGTTGTCAAATCTGAAGGAGATTTTCATTGTTTGGAAAATGTCTTCATTGGTGGGTTGATTGTGATCTTGTTTTTTGCCCCATACTGACTCAAGACATTTAAGAAAAAGTGAGAGCCGATTCTAAATCCTCATCCGATATCGAACTACTTAAAGCTCAGGCTTGCACATAATTTACAGTAAAGTTGTTCAAATGAATGCCATGTGTAGAAGTGACACCTCAGTAGCTCTACAGAAGTTTAAAATGCTGTAAATCAACTATCCTTACCTCACTAGTAGGCATGCATCACATACCCATATTAAGATATATTTCAACAGTTTCATTCTTGCTGCACACTGCTCATCAGCTGTTTGAAAAGGCACACTGCTTATAAACAAGGACCCATTTGACTATTTCCACCTTCTTCTTTTTAAGAGAAAAGCTGGGGATTACATTAAGGTGACAGAAGCATAAATATGCTCTTCTTCTATAGTTTTTCTCAGGTCTGTTTCAAACTCAAATGTTAACCAGGGTGTCTGCACATCCTGTTTAACACCAACATTAATATATCTAAAATTAAAGCCTTAAAATGTCCTACATTCATTAAAAAAAGTGTTAATCACAGGACTTAAATGTTGTTGTGGCAGGACCATTTAATCTTGTATATTCTTTGTAGTTTTCTTTTTATTTTTCTCTTGGGACTTTTCTGCTAACTAGCTGCTAACACACTAGCTAGCAAGCTAACTTGAATAAGTGCAATTTGATCACCAGTTGGCTGGAAAAATGTTCATTATCGCCATACAGTTTATTTATTTGCATTTTTTTTGTCCATTTCTGTCATGATACAGGTCTTAATTTCTATTCATATTGGTCTTAAAAAGTCTTAAATTTGAGGTGGTTAAATCTACAGAAACCCTGATTATTGAAAATGAGTTGCTTTATTAGAGCAGCAGTGGAAGCAAGTGCCACTTTTCACTTATTAATAAATGCAACATCATCATAGAAAGTAGGTTTTGACCCGTTCAGATCAAACTTTCACAAACTCCTACATAGTGGATCGCTTTATTTTTCACGTCATCGCAGAGATCACGTTCACCTCCTGCTGCCTTGACGATAAAAGGGGCGCGGCATCTTGCACCAAGCTTCCAGATTCCTCATCCAAATGCTTTGACTTTTGGTAAAGTTGCTGTGTGCCTTCCTCATCATGTTATTATCGTCATCAGATTCTGATGATTATCATATTACTCATGTTGGAGGGACATTTGATTACGATACGACGTCTTTATTCTGTTCACACATACAGACTGATGAGCCGCTGCTGACGTCTTTGCTTATTCCAGCTCCATAAAGGCGCTTTATAATAGTTAGTAAAGGTTTCCAGTTTATGACTTTTAAAGAAAGTAGCTTCTCAGTAGCTGAAGATAAATGAAAATTAAAAATTCAGTTTCGTAGAAAATCGTGTCCAAACTTACAATGCAGTAGTACTGACAGGTGTCCATCGGATAATTATTGACTCCCTCCACAAAGGTCATCGCTGCAGAAGCTGGCTGTTGCGATTGATGAATACAGCACTGTAAGTGCAATATAGATGAAAAGTTGAGTGGAAGGATAAAATGTAACAGGAAAAGATGCACAAGCAAACTGCTCCAAGAGGATTGCAAAGCTGAATCATAGATGTCATCAGCTCACCTGGCCCAGATAATGCATATCTGGGCTAGATGGGAAAAGAACTGGGCTTTTACGCTCCAAAGTTGTTGTTTTTTTTTTCTTCTAAGGGAAATCAGTTGTGGATTTCATTTAGAAATCTAGGTCAGAGTCTGGAGGGGGAAGGGAAAAGCTGCTTATAATTCAGTTTGAAGTTTCCACAGTGAGAAGGTCCATTTATCACCTTTATGCAATAAAACTTTGATGCAAAATTTAGTGGTGGAAGAACTTTTCTTATACAGCATTCACAATTTCTGAGAAACTGAATTTTGTGTTTTTATTAACTATAAGCCATCCAATTTCACAGAAATAAGCACTTGAAATGCATTACTCTGTAATTAACCGGTTCATTAAGTTTTACTTTATTCTTTTGCCAGTGAAATAAATAAACTTTTCAGTGGATTTCCAAGTTACTGACACTAAGTGTAGAATTGCTGCGAAGCGTCAAACCCTAAGCAGATGTTCTCGACCTTGAATGTGCCAAAAACGTTTGTTTTTATTTTTTTGTTTGCATTCATAAAGACGTCAAAAATCAAAAATATTTGTGATTTAATATTTGAGATAAAAACGTCTTTCAATTTTCCTCTTTTGTGCAGTTCAGGCCTCAGCTACGAGGAGTCCAAAGAGCTGATAAAGCCCGATGGGAACAAGGAGCCGGTCAGGCGCCGCTCTCCTGTCTGCCAGACAAATCCAGCTGCTCAGCCTCTGGAGGACAAGAAGAGCGCCAAGGACTGCGTTCAGACCGACGCTACCACGAGAGACAAGAAACCAGCGGAGAAATCCCCAGACCCTCCGAAGGAGCTGCCCCGACACAAAGAGTCCGTCCCCGCCACGGAGCCCATGAAGACGCGTCGGTCGCAGCACGCGGAGGATCGAAAGCTCAGCGCAGCCACTCAGACTGGGCCGGTGATGGCGACGGCGGCTGCGAAAAGGCTGGAATCGGAGAAACCAGCCGAGCGGAGCCCGACTGGCACACTTCACGAAAAGCAACAGACGGAGGAGAAAGATGAGGAGAAGAAACCCCCCGAGTCGCCCGTGAAGAAGAGCCCCCCGCTAAAGCCCATTGCAGATGTAAAAGATGACCAGCTGGTGACCGCGGCAAGACCTGCTGCGGGCGACGAAGAGGTCGCCTCGGAGCCCGGCGCCGCCTCGGACGCCCACAAGAGGAAAACCCTGAGCGAGACGGAGGGGGAGGTGACTCCAGAGAAAAGGCCCCGTTTGTCTTCTGTTTCCTCCGTGTCGTCGGTCTCCTCCGCGTCGTCCATATCCAGCCCCGCCACGCCGTCTCCGACAAGTCAGAGGGTCCCGCCGCTCAAGGTGAGAAATGCGCACGCTCTCGGTTTAGCGAAGGTTTTCCTCATTTGTCTTTTTTAAAGAGGATGGTAACTATAAACTCACTTTTTCACATTTTATCATGTCCTAACCACGGATTTTATGTTATGAATGAACACGTTGTAGCTCAAAATTTATAACATGTAAGAAAAATCTGCTATGAATAAAATCTGTGCAGCATGCAATTGTATTCAGCCTCCTTTGTGCCGACACCCTGAAATAAAATCCTGTTCAGTCCTGTTAATCTGTGTTTAATTCAGTCTGAATCAAGCTGCCGTTTTTAAAATCTCAGAAGTTTGTTGGAGAATTTCAGTGAACAAACAACTTTCTGAAAACTAAATAACTTACCAGATTTCGAGTGAGGATTCATAACTAATTTGAAGATGGATGGAGGTAACTGCCTGGCAGTCATGAATGGGAACCTGTGAGATGTTAAAGACTTTAGTTCATGTTACTGCGGGACAACAAGCCTAACCAAACATTGCCACAAACACAAGTGAATAAAACAAAGTTTTAGTTAGTTAGTTGAAGCTCTATGGAAAGACTTGAAAATTTGTCCTCTCAGATTCTCTTCTTTCAATCTGACTGAACTTGAGCTGTAGAGGAATTTAATCATTTTATTGCCTCTTTGCAATTTGTGGTGATTCATTGCATAAAATCCTAATAAAATACATTCATTTGTGTAGTTGTAACTTAACAGTGCAAGAATACATTTTCAAAGCACTGCAGTTTGGATTAAGGTGGTTTTCCTTCAAGGTTTCGTAAACTTACTCGACTTTATTCCCTGTGAAATGGCCCAGAGGAAATCCAAAAAGTGTCAAACATTTCTCTCTTTTCCAGATCCCAGTGTCACGAATTCTTCCCGTCCCTCTGTCGCCAAGCCAAGTCTCGCCAAAGACTCCCCTCCAGGGCCCGCTCAGCAGCCCGGGCCACACCGGAGCTCGCACGCTGGCTTACATCAAAGCCAAAGCTCAGCTCGCCCGAGCGCAGCGCGTAGCAGCCGCCGCCGTGTCGTCCACGTCGAAGGGAACGGTGCCGGGCCCGGGGCCGGGTGGAGGTAGCGGTGGTGATCACACGCAGCCGTCACCCAGCCCCAGCCTCAGCCCAACTTCCCCACAGGCCTGCACCAGATTACCAGCTACCAGCAGCAGCAACCAATCCAGTGGGCTTTCTCCTCCGCTCAGCTCAAGACCAGCTGACGACAGGCAAAGCAATCATTTTACCAGCACAGTCCACCAGAGCTCCAATGCTTCAGTAGAACATTCATCAGTGCAGACTGAAAAGGATAAGGAAGCCCCAACAAGTGCTGCATCACTAACCAGAACCAGTTCTTGCATTCCAGCAAACAACCCCCTTGTGACGCAGCTGCTGCAGGGAAAAGAGGTTCCACTGGACCAGATCCTCCCAAAACCCCTATCCAGTACGGACATTCGGGTGTCGGGCCAGGCGTCTGGAAGTAAGGGGAAAACTACACATTTCGTTGATCATAAAGGAGACAGGTACGTGCCTCCGCAAGCCAACACCGCCGTACGAGCCGCAGAATGCACAAAACATCACCGGGAGCTTCCCGATAAGGAAACCCAGGAGCAGATCCTGCAGACGCTGATGCAGAGGAAGGCTCAGCAACAAAGCCAGCCGCCTGGAGGCTCCGGGCCGCTGCCCGCACACCACAGGGTTCCGCAAATGCTGCACCCACAGGAGTGTCGGGAGCAGTCCAGAGTGTTGGTTGGCTTTCTGGGCCGGAGGAAGATCCCCAAGCCGGCCATGACGGGGCATTACCTGCTCAACGTGTCCACGTACGGCAGGGGATCAGAGAGCAGGAGACTGCACCTTTCAGTTTGCCCCAACAAGTCTGCTTTGGAGAGGGAAAGCACAGACGGAAAGGAGACGGCTAAGACGGAAGAACCAGCAAAGAAAGATCTCGTGTCCGTCAGTAGGGTAAAAACCGAGCAGCAGGGATGTGCGGTTACCAGGGCCGACGACCCGGCAAGTTTTCAGCACTGCTCTGGCGTAAAGACCGAGCCTGGATCCGAGAGCAATGGAGCCGGCGGCGCCAGTGCTAAAGCCAAAGACAGCAGTCCGTTTTCTCCAGCGCACCGAAATCACCTCGAACTCCGCAATAACAATCAAGGAAACTCTGAGCCATATCTTACCCTCATGGACCCCGGTCACCAGCAGCTGACTGCCTTTCAGAGGACGCTCGACAATCAGGAGTCGGCGGTAGCCTCCAGCTACGGCGGCACCATCAGCATGTCTGTACCTCACACTCTGAACCACAGCGCCGCAGGCACCGCCTCTTCCGCGCCCTCATCGGAGGTCGACGGCGGGGGGATCTGTGGGAGCGTCATGTCGTTCTCGGTGACCGTCACCACAATACCAGCCGGTCACGCGCTCGACCACAGCAATCAGGGCGAACCCTCGCGCGAGCAGTCCTTCATCGAGGGCGCCAACATGGAGGACGTTCAGTCGAAATGCTACTGCCGACTGAAGGCGATGATCATGTGCAAAGGCTGTGGAGCCTTCTGCCACGATGACTGTATTGGCCCTTCGAAGCTGTGTGTGTCATGTTTAGTGGTACAGTGAAATGGAGTTAATAATAACTAAACAATGTAAGGGTTTCATTAGGCATGGGCCGGTATGTGCAGCACAATATCAGGGTCACTTAGAGAACAAATTGAGAAATACATTTTTTTTTCTCTCTCTGTCCATTTTAAGAAAAAGTCAAGGGAGAGTAGCATAAAGTCCAAATATATATATTTTTTAAAATGTTCAGAAGTAGTTAATACTTTGTTTTTTCAATTCAAAATGCTGATATGTCATGGAATAGGTCATAATTTTAAAATAAAAATGTAAAAAAAAAACATTTTCAAGAACAAGTTATAACAACAAAAAAGCTAAATGTCAAGAAAAAGTCAAAATACTTTTTCTAAAGATGAAAACAAAAAACAGATTTAGAGGAAACATTTTTATTAATTTATTTACAAATAACACTTTTTCAAGAAAAAACTGAAAAACGAATAATTTTGAGATCAAATTTAATTCAACAATTATAGATGAATTATAATTGCAGTTTCAGCATTTTGCCATTTTTTAAGTATCATCTCCACTGTACATTTAACATTTTGAGAAATTAGAGTAAGAAAACTCCACATCTTGTTTTTCTGTCATTTGACCCTATAGACCGATTGTAGTTTTCAGTATCATGTTTTTATTGTACCACAAGGGCTGCAACTATATTTAAAACAATGGTCTAACTGCATTTATAAAAATTCAAAACAAAATAAATCTGCTGCTGGTAAAATAATAAATTGACTTTAATACATTGTAAATAAGATGCATAGGCATAGTAACTCACCTAAACTTTAACTCCTTATGGATCTTGGGTTAAAATTAATTTTAGTTATATTTACTCCAATATAGATTTACAAATTTATTAACTTTGTCAACTTGAATTGGTGTTTTTAAGTTCCTGCATCTTACGACCTCAACGCTCCTTTAAGGGGAACACACACATTGGTGCTGGTTGTAGCTCTAGCCGTTCTGCTAAAGCGCGCGCACACACACACACACACACACACACACACACGCCACGCATCGCTGAACTTTAGCCTTGGGTGTTTTTTGTTGTTTTGTTTTTTTTCCTCAATAACATCAACATTTTTAAATCAAACTGTGTAGTGGTCAATGGCGCCCAGATGCTGCTGTTATGGATATACTAAGTTAAATTATTAAAACGCTAAAATTCTTCTGTTTTTTCTTGAACTGTTATTGGCAACGGATTTTAATCAACAATTGAAATCCTTGTTTTCAAGCCTGTATGGCTCAACAAGAACGTTTCGATTTAACTGGAAGCTCCATGGATGTTTGACAAATTGATTTTAGCTGCTTAGCTAAAGATACTGTCTGCTGGAGTTAGCTAGCTCAACAGACATGCTGCATTTAACATTTTAAAATTAGATTGGTTTTGAGCTGCGCTTCTGTAGTTTCTAAACTATGTAAGTGTTTTGTGTGACCTGAACTATTTCAAAACGGCCAAATTTGTCTTTAAATTTTGAGACGTGAAACTTTATAGCATCGCCTTCCTGTTCTTACTCGGCTCTCACTCCAGCTATTTTTCTGGCATCTCATCAAAATGAAATTGAAACAACGAATCAAGTAGATTTTTTATTTTATTTTATTTGTTTGGTTATGCCTCGATACCGACCCATGCCTAAGCTTCACATGCCATCGAGGCACAAATATGGCATTAGGTTTATTTAGAGTGAATAGAAAATGTGGTGCAGTATCTTAACTGTTCTACGCCTGCGACAGCCAGGATCTGATCACTGTTGGGAAAAAGCAAGAATTTACACTGGACGGTCTTGTTTTTTCATCCACACCTCTGTTTTTACAGATGCCAATCAATTTTCAATCAGTTTAATACTCAGTCAGATGTGTGAGAAATCTCACATTCAACGTTTGCACTCAGCTAGATTAGTCTATATTTTTATATATAACACACACATATATATATATATATATATATATATATATATATATATATATATATATATGTGTGTGTATTGTTTTTAAAGGAGGGAAAATGAATGTTGCTATTTTTAGGACTTCATGACTGTTCTGTGTTGAGACTGAACTTTTTATCGTTGGGTTAATTGGGGTTACTATCGAGAAAAGGCACTAGAGAAAATCATGGGTTGTACTGTATCTCCTGCCTGGATTTTTATGCATGTGTGGCAGGGAAGTAATAATTATATATATATATATATATATATATATATATATATATATATATATATATATATATATATATATATATATATATATACACATGCATAAGAACGGTACATTAATACAGAGCACACTTTCCTGGATTTATAGGTTTATCGAGGAATTATGCATAAAATGTTTTTTAAAATCTGCCCATGTGGATTGCACATAAAAATTATGGCATCAAATTACCTGCAAAGGATCATGTTGTAAAGTTGGAATTCAGTGTAGCACTTAAATTCAAATTTACATTTTTTAATAGAAAGTGGTTTATCTTCCCTGTTGTTGTTTTTTTCCATATCAAATAAAAGTTTAACGTAATCTACTACTGTTAAAAGCCACATTTTCCCTCCCTAAAACCGTTTTTTAGTTAAAGTGTCCCATAAATTGGAGGGTTTTTTTTCTTGTATAGATAACAGTTGAAAACAAAAACACTCAAAGTAAAGGGAGAAAATGAAAACCTTTTCTTTTCACTGTAAATACTAGATGTAGGTAGTCTATATTTTCTTTGTGCAGCACACTTATCCAGTTTTGTTACTACAAAAAGATGTTTGACAATCGAAAGGAAAAATATTATATGGTCAAATAATTGTAGGTTTTCTAAAAAAAATGATCTGTTGGTACAAAAAGTCGCAAATTTCTAGATGAGTATAACCGTTTATCTCTGACCTTCCCAGAAAATGAAAAGCTTCCATTTTAAGGTGATATGAGGTATTGTAAGCCTAATAACTATTGTGACATAAAGTACATTGTAATATTAACACAATCTAAGTGCTTACTTGACCTCATATTACTTTTTAAAAGGATCAGCGAAAAGCTGTTAACTCAGGCAAAAAAAAAAAAAAAATCGAATAATATTTTATAATATCCAGCACGGGTGAAAATTTTTCCTGTTTTATAGCCGTTATTTTCAAGGTAAAATGCCAAAGCCACCTTAAAAAAATAATAATAATAATAATCAGAAGTTGTTTATAATCTCAGACTTGTTAATCAAAGTAATATATTTTAATTAATATATTTTAATATAAAAGATCTATTTACTATTTTTTTGGGACAAATCAACAGGGTATTTGCTATAGTAATATATTGGCTGTCCGTTTAGTTTTTTTTTTTTTTTTTTTTTTTCCCTACAACTTGCAGACAGGACAGACCACAATAAGGAATGATTTGACTTGGCATCTGAAATGGCCCAGGTATGTCTGTGTGAACCAGTCTTTGCAACCAGTCCATTTGTCTAAACCGTTCTTTGGAGATTTTGTCTGTGTGCATCCTTTGTCTACAATTATTACTTTTTTTTTTTTTTTTTTACAAAAATATGGCTCAGTCTAAAATTTTAAGTTGATCCATTTTTACCTGTATATTGTTTTTTTTAATAACTGGATGGTCATATCTGTTAAATTTGGGTTTCAGAGTAGTAATAGATTTTAAAAAAAACCTCTTTTATGCAGTCAATCATTTTAATGTGAATAGCACGTCTTACATGGCTGAATAGAATCAGAAATGGCTGTATTTACAGTTAAATTTGGGGACTGGAACGCACTTCAAGAGAGGCAGCTTGACGAAGACTGAAACGTGCATCAGGCGGCAGTCTTCATTTTTACTGAAGCTACCTGTTTGTGTAAATTTAGATGAGTGGTTAATCGAGAACTAGCTGGGTTGAAGTTACTATGGGCAATCACCGTGTTTTTTTTTTTTTTTTTTTTTTAAATGTCACATTTGTCACTAGTTTTATTTGTTACACTCGTCTGTTTCACTCTGTCCAGTAAAACTCCAGTGAATGTAACATAGTAATCTGCACTTGTAAACAAAATGTATTTTAAAGTTATAATCTATTATAAATAAAATAATTTTAAAATATGTCTTGTGGATTTCCTGTTTTGGTTTTGCTAGTAATTATAGCAATCAAACGGAGCTGAAAGTTATTTTCTGGCCGCATGAGGGGTAATAGCTGAACTCTAGATTTTCTTCTTCAAGTCCTTCATGTTAATTAATGGTCTTTCTAAAAGAGCTAAACATTTTGGATATTTTCACAACCTGGTTTAACTTGGTTTTAAAACTTTACACAGAACCAAATTCCCTCTGAAAGCTTTTGACTATTTTAGCTGTTGTACTTTTTTACACCCATCCATTGAATTTCTGTTTAGTCTGCTTTATGTTGCCTGTCAAGTTCCATTGAAGGGATTTCTTAATTAAACAGACAATTAAACATTTAGCCGGCTACGGTAGTGAAATTGAGCTCATCAAGAGCCAGGTTGCTTTGGATACTTACTTCCTTTTAATACACTAAATAATTTGAAAACCGATTTTTCTTTTTACTCGAATTATGTTGTATTAACATTGCTCGATAGTTTTAAGGACATCTGTAAGTGGGGAAATACTTTTTTAAATTTATTTCACCGTAGCTGTACACCTACAAACCGGTGCGTGTCATTTATTTATTTGTGTTATCTTCAGTTGTTATTTCCTAAAGAAAATTAATTACGTGGCAATCAAATAATTTAGCTAGTTGCTCTTACAAAAAAATTGATTATTTACACAAACGGCTTACCATACCCTTGTGTGCGCGCATGCGTAAAACAGTAGGTGTTCGCGCATGGCATCTGCGTGCCTGCCTGCGCTCTGCCGTCCCCTGCTGCTGGGTCGCTGCTGATGCCGAGCGGCGGAACGGCTCGGCTCGTGCGTTTCTACGTACGGCTCCGACCGCAGTTGCCGAGCTTCAAAGGCGAATGAAACAGGAGAGCAGCTCGAAAAAATATGATGACGGCAGGACCGAGCCGTCCTTTACCATCCCGACAGCTGTAACGTCGGCGGAAAACGCTCGTGGATTTGTCAGACGTGAGAATGCGGCTGTGAATCACGGAGGAAATATCTCTGGACCACTCCGCTCAGCCTCCCCATCTGACTCCGCCGCCGCAGCCGCTTCCCGCCGCCGATGGTGACGATGCTCTAAACGCAACCTGCCTGCGGTTCATCCGGTAAAGGCCGTCTCTCTTTAAATACTGTCGAGGCATCTGCGAGATTTGACAAGATGCAAGATTTGCATTATTTAGGAATCAAGAAAAAAAAGAAAAAGGAGGAGGAGGAGGGGAGGGAAAGAAAATCAAATCATCACGAGCTCCCATTGCGGAAATAAGATAACCTAAATAATGAGTAAAATCATCAGGCAACATGGCTGCGTTTTTTGTTCCTCCTGGAGTGATCTGCTCGGAGTGAGGATGAAGGCTGGTAGGAAGGGAGAAATGAATGATATCAGCGGTGAGGAGGTACTGCAGTAACCGCGAGTCCTTCTGTTCGGATGTTGTCATTACCGCCGAACCGAAGGTGCGGTTGCACTGTACCCTCAGTCCCGATGTCAGCCAGTCCTACTTATTTAAATAGCTATCTGTAATTTATTATTGATTATACTTTCTGTTTATGTGCAACTGATTGAACGCAGTTGGCTTCAGATGCCACACTTTGATTTTAATCATCCCACCAGAAGGGATCTCGATGTGCTAACCTCTATAATGTATTCCTGAGAAGAAGAAAAAAACAATTAACAACTTGTTCCTTAGCAAAGGATGCTGTATTCTGAGTAAACCACCAGTGGAAAACCTCAGTTATCTGCTCATGAATCCAAAAGGAGTTTCTGGATCAGATGATATGTTTTGTATTGTTGTGCTGACTTGTGTCTTAATTGGGCTTTGACTAGAAACCAGATGCTTTTCACAAGGCTTTCAGGGTTTTTCTGGTGTCTGATTGAATGTTTTTCAAATTATGTTCTGATCCGTGTAGATCTCCGTTCTTACTGGGTTTCTCCACCGACACCTTTCAGGCTTTCTGTGGTTTGTCCTCTTTGTTCCTGGAATAAAGGAACAAGATAAGTTTAAGAATATATGTTGAGATTGTAAATATTTATCAGGTGCCATATCAAGGCCTCCTGTGAAGAAAACTACAGTTCTTTTACAAAACGTATGGAAGTAAATATGTGCCATCAGGATTTGAATTAAAAAATGCCTCTGAAATTTGAATGCTATATATTTGTACTTATTTTTTTAGTGTATAATATATATTTTAACACTAAAGAAAGTACAAATTGCATAAAATATTAATAAAATGAATAGCATACATTTTAACACTGAAGAAAGTAAGTACAAATTTACATCATTCAAATTTCAGAGGTATTTTTAATTCAGTTCTTGATGGGACATACTGTCTTCCATAGGAAGGAGTCATACACCTTCATTTTGTTTAAGGATTTTTGTCACTTATTAGTTAAGTAGTTTATTTTATGTAGTTCAGTGAAGGAAATTTGGAGCATAACTGCCAATTTTCTTTTTACAGATTAAGTTCTGAACTGTGTAGTGTGCGTTTGTATTTAAACCATTTAGAATCACCTTTCACTGCTATTACAGCTGCATGCCTTCTGGGGTATGTCTCAGATCTTCAATTAGATTCAGTTCTGGACTTTGACTGGGCCGGTCTAATCCATGCTTTTATGTAAACCGTACCATTGCAGCCCTGGCTTAGGGTCGTTGTCCTGTTAGAAGTTGAGAAGTCTTCTGCAGCCGCTAATGGTGTTGAGCATAAACCTGTGTGTTTGTAATTTGGATAAATTACAAACACAAGATTCAAAATACACTGTTTTTGTCTGAGGGACAGACACAAACCGGTGGTGGGAGGTGTAAAGAAGTCGATACGACGATGACGTGGTCGTCGAAACTTTTGAAAAAAGTCTAAAAAGAATTTGGTGTGCATTTGCATTTACTCCAACACCCCTCAATAAAATCCAGAGCAGGCAACCCACCCTCAAAGTAAGTAGAGTCCATCTGTTTGTTTCATCTAACACCAGTGACCTAATTTGACAGGCTGGATGAGGAACAAGAGGCTCACTGAAACTCTGTCGTTTTGACCATGCTACGTTTTTATGCTACGTTTTTTATTACTATACGTAGTAATGAACTTTCACCAAACGAAGCGTCTGAGCTACGCACCCGAGGTTTTGTTGTGCAGTAGATGTTTGTTCTCTTCAGCTGTAAGGGAGCCAGACTGTTTCTCCGGTCTTTGTGACTCTCTGTCCTTGGCATTAAGAACAAAGTGTGGACTCTGCTTGACAGAGCTTTTACCCTGACCTGTTCATGGATGTCTGATTTTTTAAGTTCTCATATCATGGACATGATATTAAACCGTAATTTTCACCGTAACGGTGCTTGGATATGTGGAGTTTTTTTTCCCCTTTCTCTTCCGTAACATGACCCTCAGTACAAATTTGGCCTTTGTGGAAGAGTGGCAAGAAGAAAGCCAGCATTGAAAGAAAGAGTTGATGGAAAGATGGATGGAGCTAAACACTCATCGCGGTTTGTCGAACCTCGGCGCGCTCAGCTGACCATCCAGCGCGCACATGACCCGCGCCCGCCCGGAGGCGCACGGAGCCCGTGGTCCCGACGTCCTCCCTCCGGGGACGCCCGGCGCTCCTCGCTCATTGGCCTGGTCTTAATGCGCTCTTTGTCCATCATCATTAAACAGTTCCCGTGCAGCTCTGCTGGTGTCATTTGCCCACCGGATGCAGGCGTTGCTGAGCTGGATGCCATAGAGAATTATCATTTGCGCGGACCACAGGCGCTGGACGGGTCCCGAAACAAGCGCACCCACGTCTTTCTACTTGAGCCGAGAGGGGGAAACAACAGCCTAGATTGAGAGTTAATGAAGTCTTTGAGGGGAAGAATAAAGGGAGGCTTTAATTACTTTTTTTTTTTTTTTTTTTTTTTTACACACTAATACATTTTTGGCGAGATTAAGAAGTTGAAAATCTCCTATATGAAGCTTTCACTAATGTTTCTGTGTCCTTTCCTTATAGGTTTGACCTTCAAGGCATCACTTTGAGTGAGATCTAATCATCAGCAGGTAAGCGCTTTAGAGCCGTCGGGTTCAGGCGTAAGATGCTTCAAAACAAGAAAAATGAAAATAATTGCAGCTGTACACGGGATTTTCTCGACCCCGTGGTTTCTGCTGCGAAATATCGTCACACGTGAAAATAACCCATTGCCGTCCATACTGGAGAAAAAGTTGATTATAAAATTTCTCTCGGTTGGCCTTAGAGAAGGAAGAAGAGTAAATTATGATTGCGAAATTTTATTGTAAGGTTTAAATGCTCTTTCCATTACAGTTAATACAAATATAGACATTAAAAATGTTATTGAAGAAACACAAAACATAGATAATTTACTAAAAATCAACAAAAACTGCAACACAAAAACAAATTGTGGTTAATAATAATTTTTTTTTCTGCAGTGTGTTTAATAAGCTACATGTATATCATTAGCTCTATGTAGCCCTATTTATTTTCCAAAGTCAATGCAGCTAACAGGTGATTAGCAAATTTGGCTAAGTGCCGATAGCGGAAAGTAACATGAAGAATTCAAACCATTTATCAAGCAAAGGTGTTGTTACTGATTATTTTCATTTCAAACAGACTGTCCTATCGATAAAATAACAGCAACCATACCACTGTAATAATAACATCTTTCTGCTTTTTGTGTTTAAACGCAAAAAAGCCCTGTTGTGCTAATGCTAGTTAGCCTTTTCCCCAGAGCTCAACATTTAGCAAATTTCTCTGTTTTTTCTACAATTATTCAGTGCGTGAAGTTGATTCCAGATCCCAGATTTTTTTTGAAAACTAAAACAAGTTCATCTGTTATTTCTTTCACTGTCTCTCCTAACTCCACTCAATGTCCACGAGCTGGTACACACGAAAAAAAAAGTTTCCTATTTATATCTGATTAACCAGTTTCATTGTTAAACTTTCCTGAAAAAAGATCACTTTAAAATTGCATGAAAATTGTTAAAAATATATCTACCTAATAGTCAGCAGTAGAAGGATGCAATATTATTTACTGGTAAACAATTGATTTATCCTCTAATGGAAGTTTAAACTCCCCCGTGGAAAGAATAATGTTCATGAAGGAGAAACGCTGTCGCCTACTTTCTGCCAGATTGACGAGGCCAACTGTTCTCTGATCACACGAATTGGAACCAAACAAATCCTTTTGATTTCTGCGAGGGTTTTCTGGATGAGAACACAAATCAGCACACATTTTTCTACATCTAGAAATCCATCCGGCACTAATTTGTGTTGTAAAAGTTCGTTGAGGTTGGGGTAAAAACCTCAAAGTTCAGCGGGTGTGAACGCTTTGTCAAGGCATTTTCTGTTGCTTTTGAGTCACAATTTACCAGAGAACGTTCTCCGTTTAAAAGCCTCTGCCTTGCATTAATACGACGCTGCTGACTGAACAGTAAGCGCTGCATGCTCTTGTGTTTGATGTGCCACAGAATGATCGAGGAAGGCAGCAAACGAGGCAAGGCCATGGTCGAGAAGAGACAGCTCTTCATGGAAATGAGTGAGTGCAGTCAACTCAGAGACGTCTCTTTCCTCTACTCGTCAGCTCGTGTGTCACTGTTTGACCAGCTTGCTCTCTGACATGCAGTAATCGTGTTTAAACGTGCCTGCATATAGCCTGTTTGCGTTTGGAGAAAGGTGTTATACCATTTGGGACTAAGATGATTAATCCATTAACCCTTAACTGGAGTCCGCAGACTCAAAAAGAGACGATCTGCTGAGAGAACTACCGCGTCAGAGCAAGAATTAAGACAGTACTGCACAAAAAATATACATTTTGCATTTAAAATAAAAATAACTTTTTTCTGTAAATATATTCTATCGAGAACATCTCAAGTCACAGTTTTAGTTTCACCTGGTGCAAATTTTCTAAATAAAGTCTCCTTTTAAGCAACTTTTTCTATCTAATTATTAATCGTTTAATCCCCAAAAATAATCAACGGATCAGCCCTGCTCTGTTGTGATGCAAAGTCGAGCAGAAAGGGCTGAGCTTTCTAAACGTTGTCGTTAGAAGCATTTCTTTTTGCAGATTTCAGCTACAGATGCTAAAGGAATGCTACAGTTGTTGCGTTTTAGCCGATAAAATGTTTACTTTCTTACTTAAAAGGGGAATTGAGGGGTTTGTTTACTTCTTTTAATGTATTTCTAATATTGTATAAAACAAGACAAAGAGAATCTGGAGATTGTTCCCGTTTTTTTATCAAATTAATCGACTTATTATAAGAATAATGAATTAATGAATCAATAGCCAACATAATCATTTATTGACCATATATAATGACTGATAAGGCAACTATTGGAGTGTTTAATTGCTGATGCAGAAGTAGTTGGCAAGACGTTAATCACACTTTAACTCTTAGCCCTTTAAATACGGCACTAAGGCTCCTTATTAATGGGTTAGATTGTTAACATCCGTATTAATAACTAGTTTGTTACCTATTTATTAATGATTTATAATGGGGTCTTGTTGTAAAGTGATACTAATACATATATTTTTCCATTATTGTTTTGTTTTTCAGGAGCACAAAACTTTGACGTTATCAGATTGTCAACTTACCGGACTGCCTGCAAACTCCGGTTTGTCCAAAAGCGATGCAACCGTAAGACAACGCAGATTCTTGTTTTTTTTTTTCTTTCTTTCTCTCTTTCTTTCTGTCAAATTTCTGTCCGAAGACGCTTGTGCAGTGACCGCAGACATGAATACGCACTCAGCTGATCAGAGCGTGCGCCCCCGCTCTCTCCCCGCTTCTTTTCGCAGTCCATCTGGTGGACGTCTGGAACATGATCGAGGCTTTCCGAGACAACGGGCTCAACACGCTGGATCACAACGCCGAGATCAGCGTGTCGCGCCTGGAGACGATTCTGTCTTCCATCTACTACCAGCTCAACAAGCGGCTGCCCACCACCCACCAGATCAACGTGGAGCAGTCCATCGGCCTGCTGCTGAACTTCATGGTGGCCACCTACGACAGGTTGGAAACGTGCGGACTGAAACTAAAGTATAGTAGCAGCTAATGAGCAGAGAGCGTTCATTTTAGTAACGTCACAATGCATCTATTTGGCATCGCTCGTAAAGATTAGTAGACACCCTTAAAATAAATTCATTATTATTACACTAGCATAACCACACACTAAAAATTTTAGAAAAATCCAACCTTAATTTAAGATCAAATATTCAGTCATTGGCGCAGTTTCTGCTGCCTCATATAAACCCCACTGAGATAAATAGAAGTCAGGTTTTTATTTAATATACAGCTCTGGAAAAAATTAAGAAAATGATCAGTTTTTCAAATTTTACTTATAATAGGTATATGTTTGAGTAAAATGAACTACCGAAATTCTAAGCAAAAATTTAGTATTTATTGGTGCCGTGGTTTCAGACCTCAAATAATGCACATAACCAAACAAGACAAGTTCTTAATCATTTACAAACAACAATGATAATGTTTTAACTTGGGAAGAGTTCAGAAATCTATATTTGGTGGAATAACCATGAGGTTTTCAACGGGGGTTCAGTGCAGTGGTATATATTTAACTCTTTTAAAGTTACTAGTAACTTCAATAATAGTAAAGTTAGTGGTCACAGGAAGCCCCAAAAGCCCCACAGGGCTGATTTGAGGGTCCGAATCGGGTTGCTCTTTGCCAGCCGCTCGTTTAATTTCCCTTTGAGATCAGTAAAGTATTCTTGAACTTGAATAACGGAGGAAACATAAATTCTCCACTGCCCACTGTTTACATCAAAGATTAGTGTCGCCAAGTCTCCTTGGCAACCATAAGACACTATCAGCATGTTGATGTTAGCATGCTAACGTGTTAGCTAAACTGTACTGGGAGTGTAACTAGAACTGGGTGCACCTCATGCCCAGTGTGAAGTAAGTTGGAGGATCTGTGATGCTGTGGGACTGAACACTTAAATAATGTGCTACCAAAAAAACAACAAAAATATGCAATCACTGGGATTTTCAGATAGATAATGATCCACATATCAACACAGAAGTTACATAAAATCAACTCTCTTTCATGACTATGTTTGTCTCCAGATCTTAATCCTGCAAAAAACAGAAACAACAGCATTTATCATTCAGGTAATAACGCTCTCTATCACGAGATAAACGTGCGCTCCTGATTGGCTGCTTGCCCTGTCCGTTCCTGGACACATTTAGTTGGTTGACTTCTGTCTGTGAAGCCATTCTAGTCCTGCTCCATTATTAATTACGCTGCTGCTGCGTGTCTGGGAAACTTTGAGTTAATGGCTGCGATTACAGGAAGCAGCTTTGTTATCCGTCCCTTATGTCCAATCTGAGTTCGGCAGGAGCACCATCCGCGCTCCTGCCGAAGAGAAAACAAATAAGCTGAAGTAAAACAGCTGAGCATTTAGAATGATGGCAACTTAATTACACAATCCTTTCATATCCCCCAAGCTAATCTCTCTTTTTGTCTCATTTAGATGCTTCAGATCGTCAAACGGACTGTAATAGCAGACATAATTGAACTAAGTACACTGAAAAGGAAGTTTACAAGCAACTATCTCATTTATTAAGGCTTTATGTGAAGAAATAATTGCCTACCTTTGACCTTTCTGCAGTCCTGAATTAATTGTGATTCAGCCCTGACCGCTGCCATGCTTGTAGAGTCGGGAAGCAAAGACGGCTTAAAACATCTCGAAAAGCGAAACTTGCTTTGATCGAGAACAGATAAAAGCATAAAAGTTATTGACTTCCTTTAGTCTGGGAAGGATTACAAAGCCATTTCTGAGGCCTTGAGGCTCGAGTGAGTCAAAGTGTGAGTCACTGTCCACAAATGGAGAAAACATGGAAGAGTGGTGAACCTTCCCAGCATTGATTGCTACTCAAATAGTACATCCACGACAGAAGAGTGACCACGAAAAAAAAACAAAACACACACGATCTAAAGTAGTGCAGGGCTCGCCTACTTCAGTTATGGTCGTTGTTTATGATTCAGCGATTTAGAAGAGACTGGGAGAGTTATGTGGACAAAACCAGTAAAGATTTAAAACCTTAAATCTCTCTGGATGATCCTCAAGAGCGTTTGAACAATATTCTGTAGACTGACGAGACATAAGTGAAGCTTTTTGGAAGGCGTGCGAACCATTACATCCGGTTTAAGAAAGAGAACTTCATGCCAGAAGTTAAACACGGTGGTGGTAGAGTGATGGTCTGGGGCTGCTTTGATGAAATCATTAATTCTGCTCTCTACCAGAAAAATCCTTAAGGAGAATTATGCGACAAGCTGGTTTTGACCTTAATAAACTCAAACTTTCGGCTTACGCAGCAGAACGATGATCCTCGGCACGACATCTTGAAGTTTTAAGCGGAGGCCTAGTCAAAGTCTGAACTTAAATCAGTAATTATGTTCACTTGGTCCTTCCTCCCTTAATGAAATTCTCATTTGAAGCTGCATTTTGTGTTTATTTAGGTTATCTTTGTGTTAGTTTGATGATCTTAGACTTTCAATTTACCACTAAAGCAAAAACAGAAAAAAATCGTTTGGGAAGAACAGGATTTTTCACAACACTGTATACCTTTTAGGCTTTACTTCTTCATATTTTTAAATACATTTAAAAGATGAATGTAACTGATATTGATTTTATTTTTTTTGGTTATTTGCGCCACAAAACTTGATGTTTGTGTCACTATTTCTAATTATTTTGAGTATTAGTTTGATTTGTTACACTGATAATGTGCTAAAACACATTTTTTGCTTAAACAAAGAAGTTGCAGCGACCCAGCATCAACAGTTTTTAATCACACTGATATTTTTGCTGATTATGCATCTCTTTTTCTTTCTTTTTTTTCTCCCTAACATGCAGTGAAAGTCATGGGAAGCTGACCGTTTTCTCAATGAAAGCCATGCTGGCGACGATGTGCGGAGGAAAGATTGTGGACAAGCTGCGCTGTGGGTACAATTTTCACTGACTTAACCGTTTAATGTCTGAGGATTTAGAAAGAATCGTAATTTAAGCTTTAGACATCTTCCTTTCCAACTTCATGTCCTCCTGCAGTTCCCTAATTTAAACACAGAGGGGCGCTGTTGAAGCACATACCCTTCATGCATTAGTTGAATGAATTGTGCATGCATTCAGGTTCTGGTGAAATTATGCAAAAGAGATTATGGAGCATTTGGGGTTTTTTTTCCTTTCTTTTCTGACAATAAAGCCAAACAATCGCTTGTCCCTCAGACGTTTTTTCACAGATCTCAGACTCGAGCGGAGTCATGGCGTTCGCAAAGTTTGACCAGTTCCTCCGGGAGGTGCTGAAGCTCCCCACGGCGGTGTTTGAGGGCCCGTCATTTGGCTACACGGAGCATTCGGTGCGGATGTGCTTCCCTCAGCAGGTAGGCCGAGGATAACTGAGAGCTTTATTTTATTTCTTTTATTTTTTCATCTCTTTATGTTTCGTTGGGGGGAACTGTTTGATTCACTTGCGCCTGTTTCTCTCTAGAAGAAGATTATGCTGAACACATTTCTGGATGTGTTGATGGCTGATCCTCCTCCTCAGTGTCTTGTATGGCTGCCGCTCATGCACCGACTCGCCAATGTTGAAAACGGTAAGTCGCTATGGTTACGGCGAACGCCGACAGACACAGAAAGTTGCACACCTGCTATATAAAGCATAACAATTATGTACAAGCTGAAACAAACTTCACAGAGGAATGAAAGGACTGCAGTGTCTTTGTAAAGAAAATGAAAACATCCCCACAACTTGACATTTTTCCCTTGTTCTAAGTAAATCTACCAGTGGAACTAGTGCTTTTTAAATCAGTATTAAGGCGTTATGGATTTAAAACAAGGATATGTCTTGATGAAAAGTTACTTGTTATTTCAAGTGTACTAAAAACTAGGTAGGATTTTTGCAGCATAAAATAGTTTCCCCAAAGTTTATCCTACTTTCTAAGCATTAATTCACACCATCTGCTTCGATCTGCTTTGTTTCCAACCTGTTTTGCTGTCCAGTTTCTTGCTTGTTCAAAGTAACAAATTAAATGAAAGCACACAATATTTCCATTATTTATCAAATATTATGAGATATTTCAACAGGAATGACTTGAATGCATAGAAATAAAAAATAAAAAAAAGATGTAATGAGCCGCTCTGTCTTTGTGTTTCTCTGCGCAGTCTTCCATCCGGTGGAATGTTCTTATTGCCGGAGCGAGAGCATGATGGGCTTTCGGTACCGGTGCCAGCAGTGCCACGGCTACCAGCTGTGTCAGAGCTGCTTCTGGCGGGGCCACGCCAACGGCCCCCACAGCAACCAACACCAAATGAAGGAGCACTCGTCCTGGGTAAGGAAACGATCCGCGATCCCCTCCTGGGTTTGCATTACAATTCTGCCGTCTCCACGCAAATTAAAAGTCAATACCTCTCGAAGGCCGAGGAGTGATTTTATGACAGAACAGCTGTCTGCATGCGGTTAATGGGCTCTCATAATCTAAGGGCGGGGCGGCGGAGGTGAGGGGTTTACGAGGTTTAGTTATTTTGAAAATGAAACTGTATTGATCGCGTCACCGCCTTCCCTCGAAGCTCAATCACGATGTCATAAATTGAAAGCAGGGAGGGGATATTACCCCGGATCTCAAATCCATTTCCAATCCTGCAGGAAAGAATAAGAGCTCGTATCGCTTCGGGACTGGAGCGACATGATTGAAAGCATTTAGACACGGAACACAAGTCCGATATGCCAAAACTATTTTTTTTTTTGCCACTTATTGTAGGATACATGGATGCATCTGTACTGGATGTGGTCCTGAAAAGTGAAAAAGTCTCAATTTAAATGAGTCCGAAGCACCTTAGGTTCCACCTCTCCGACACTGGCAGGTTTTCTACCGTAGCAGAGTCGCAGAGTGCCTCTTTTTCTATAAAAAAAATAAATATTTATGGCAAAATCCAATCATGTTTTTATCCCTAAAAGGCTCAAGGTGCTCCGTGTACATGATACCATCAAACCAGTTTATTGTAAAATTGATATTGAAGGCATTCTCATTCAGACTGAACATTTCACTTCAAGAAAGTTGAGTATTTTTAATTAAATAACTCATAAGACGGAAATACAGTTACGAGGTAAAGAATAAATAACCCGATTTCAAAGGAGAGTTTTTATGTCTCCAGATTTGATAGATATTGGTAAAAAGTTTCAAATGAATTGTAACCACAGGTGTGAAACGACACACACTGCAGATGCCACCAACTTATAGAAATAAAAAGATTAAAAGTTCCATTAAAACAAAACTATGTGCGATAAAATAAACGAAGATATGTGCAATATGCATCAAAAATTACAACTAAAAGATGGGTATTAATTATTTGCCAGAAACATCAGAATATCCCTAAAAAGTTACACTTTATTACAGTTCTGTCTTATTTCTGTTTCCATGACATAAAACATTTGAGCCAAGTCAGTCAGGCAACTGTACAAAAACTAATAGATGATGTGTGTAAATGTCAGAAATTAAAGGAAGTTAGGAAAGAAAAGAATCTGTATATCTGTATTTTTCAGCTTAAGTAGAAAAGGTTCAGTTTGATTTTGCAACAGAACATGAGAAAAAAAAAGTACTTCCTGTAGTGTATGTTGAGAAGAATGATAAGGTTTGAAGGGTTAAATACTTTTGTAAACATGTGTGTGGATGTGTAAAGCATATATGTGTTTATGTTAACAGCAGGAGATACAGAAACGTAGAGTTGGTGAGGAACAGAATTAGCTTCCAGAGTTCCTCATCAACACTGCAAAAACACAAAATCTTACCAAGTAATTTTCATCTGGTTTCTAGTTCAAACATCTTAGTAAACTTAAAATAACAAAAACTAATGACAAGTAGCTTCAGCAAGATGTAGGAGGAGCTTGTTTTTCAGTCAATAACTCCTCCATTATTCGTGAAGAAGTTCATGTTCCACTGGCAGATTGTTATAAGTGAATTAATTTGCCTAATGAACATGTACTTTTTCATCAATAATAAGGAATTATTGACTAAAAACAAGCTCCTCCTATATCTTGCTGAAAAGTTACTTGTAAGTTAGTTCTAATCTAGAAACCAGATTAAAATTACACGGTAAGATTTTTATGTTTGCATGTTTGAGAGAGTAAGACATACCTAGTTACGTAAATGATTTCTGGAACAGCTTACATTTGAGCGTACAACACCAAAACCGATCGATCAGGCGAGATGTGACACTGTTTTTCCCGCCTGCTATCACAGAAGTCTCCGGCCAAAAAGCTGAGCCATGCGATCAGCAAGTCTCTGGGCTGCGTCCCCATCGGAGAGCCGCCGCACCCCGTGTTCCCCGAGCAGGCCGAGCGACCTCAGGAGCTCACCCACACCGTGTAAGTGCTACTCCCAACGCATTACCTGCTGCTGTGTCGATGAGCAGCGCAGTAGGAATCGATGTGCTCACGACACGGAAGCCGTTTCCATTGTGTAACGTTTCCCATCGTCTCACTACGCCATCATCACACCGCTTACGGCATCTCCACTCACTAAGACGTCCAGTCGCAGGGAACATGTGAGATGCTGCACAGGCCGCTACCAGCTCAGTCATCTTCATCAGTCTGTTGGCAATGAGACCTGGACGGTGCCGTCAATCTCACATTCCAGGCTATGAGGCTCCTGGAAGCCGTTATAGGAAATGCGTTATGTTCTGCTGCCGTCTTTAACTCTGCACACATTGCTGAGTTCCCCTCCATGTTTTCCTTCTGCGTTGTTTCTCTGCTGCTCTTTTGCTTCCCACATTTAAAAAAATTAAAGCAAAGCTGCAACTATCAATTCGTAATCGATTAATCTATTGATTATTCTGATGGTTAATTGATTAATCGGACTTAAAAAACACCTGAAATATTCTGTGGGGTTTTCATTTAGGACTTTTTTAAATACATTTGAAATGCATAAAAGATGCAAACAAAACACATTTATTCTTTTTTTTAAATGAGAAAATAAAAAAAATGTTATTGCCTGAAATTTAATAAAACAGCATTTCTTCAGCAAAATGATTCATCGTTTTTAGCGAAACGATTCATCTGCAGCTAAAAAGATATTTCTGACATCAAACTGTGAAAATTTCATCCCTTTCTGCTCAGCTTAGCAGGTCCTAATAGGAGATTTCTTTACAGTGTTTGAACTAGATGAAGCTAAAATTGTGTCACCTGAGGAGTTCTAGGTAGAACATATTTACAGACGAAGGGTTTTTTTTTCTCTTAAATGCAATATATATATATATATATATATATGCATATTTGCACATTTTTGGGTTAATTTCTGCTCTGAGTATGTTGTTCTACTCTCCAGTTAACGATTAATCGGTTACTAAATTACCTGATTCATTCATTTCAATGATCGATTCATCACGATTAATCCAATTAATCGATTTTGCCTTAAATTTTAGACTACAACTTTAAAGACGTGACAAATGGGTTTACCAGCGCCAGGCACAAACCGGAAACAGCTCAACTTTCTGACTTGACTTTCCGACATATCCGATCGCTTTCTGCCGTAACAGGAAGCTCCTTTGCTCGCCGTGCACGGCTATCAATCTGAGCCGTCTTTTTATGCCTCTGCTGCAGGCAAGTGTCAGTGAGTAATTGATAGAGAGTTGCGTTTTAGCAGGAGAGCGTAGCTCAGTAAATGCCAGGCAAACAGACAGAACGATACATTCCTTTCTGTTTTCCGGCATGATGGATACCATCAGCTCCAAATGAGTTCTCACTCCCAGGCTCCTCCCACTGCCAGGAAGTTTTCTGTTTTTTTGTTTTTTTTCTGCACTCTGTTGAAATGTATGCATTCGAGATGGATATGACATTTGCATACATTACAATTCATCACGGAGTGGAGAACAAACTGAGTGTTTTTAGAGACGAGGCGATTGGATTGGTTTGCGCCATGTAGGCTGTGTAGCATGAAATTACATCACACAAGAAGATTAATAGCGATAAAAAGAAATACGATTTCCGGCCGAGACTATGTCGGATTAAATCTTTCCCTCAGCACACATTTATCTATTCTGTTCACTGTTATTGTTCTTTTCTCTCTCTTTTTTTATGATGATGTTTTTTTACAATATTCGCCCTAAAAGAGTAAATCCTGCCACAGAGTCCTAAGTGCCCTTCAGCGTACGTTTTTCTTTATCTAAACTGTTGTTTTTCTTGATGGATTATAGCCATACTGATACCTGAATAAGAAATTTGAAGCTTTGTGTGTCAACCTGATAATGAGGAAGCAACTTTAACTACACCCTGCGTGCACTTTGCAATTTCTGCATAAGGATTGTTAAATTCAGACGGAAATTTCAGGAACTCTCGGCTGTTTTGTTTTTCTCGAAAGGACAGACTCCTCTCTCATGCACTTGTAGATGACATTTTAGCATTTTTTTGTTTGTTTTTATATGGAGCGAGTGGGTGTTTACTGACTTTTAGAAAAATGGATGTGACAGTTGCCCCTTGTTACTTGTTTCTCGATCTTTTTGCCTCTGTAGCTCGATCTCTTGCAAGGAGCAGGGGGGGAAAAAAGCTCTGCTTTTCTTTGGATTATAAATAAAATATTGTTGCAAGAAAATGTATATTTGCATATGTACCCAAGGATGAATGAATCAGCCATGCAGCCAAAGAAAATGTTAGTTTCTCTTTTTTCTTTTTTTCTTTTATTTTACAAGAAGCTAGCATAATATGTGAAACGCTGTCACATCCTTTTAGGCTTCTCCTTGAAAACCTTTTGTTTGCATCCATTACAAGATCCTATAAGAAAACATAAAAGATTCAGTAGTAACCAACCTGATATAAAACTGACTATAAAATCAGCAACTAATATGCTGAAATGTGTTGAAGTGGTCCAGTCAATACATGTGTTTTTTGTTCAATTTTCAACTTCTTGTTGATATTCTTAAAAAAAAAAAAAAAAAAGACATTGACGGTCTTTGCAGAGCATAGAGAAGGTCACAACGTGGCTCCCATTGTGTTCGGTGTGGGTGACATTATGCATTAAACTCACGTAGTGAGATGGTGGTGGTGTGTGGAGCAGCGTAGTCACTAATCTGCAAGGCGTGGCTCAGGTTCACCGGCTTCGTATTGCTGATCTGAGGACTACAAAGGAGCGGCTACGCTGCGACCTAATTGTGCGCTCACCAGGAGGCCATCAAAGTAATTAAAAATTGCTTTCTTGGTGGCAAAAGCGACATTGCACCACTCTGCCTGCTTCCAAAAAGTACTTAACCAAGCAGCTGAGACAAAAACATCACGAGCTACATGCTAATAAGTACGGCACCACGATCGAGGGAGAACGTTTAGTTTTTGGCAGCTGATGCCTCCATCCAGGAAGATGTAGCGTCTCTGGAGAGAAAAAACATAAAGATAACGTCTTAAATAACAGCAGATAATGTGAGCTGGAGAATAGTCGAAGAAAGTAGCAGATTTGAGGAAAAGTGATCAGTTTGTCCTCCAGTAGCAAAGTTTTGGATCATCTGAAGGCTTTTATCTGCATTTTGTGGAAGTAACAAAAGTATGGACTGGTGTTCCCCCTGTTGTATCCTGGAGGAGAAAGAGAGAGACAGCTGACACCGATGGGCATTTTAAAGAATTGGTGGGTGAATGGATAAGTAATCTCCATATCATTCACGACTCCTGAATCTTTTCCCTCCTGCCTCATTTGCTGAATCGTACTGATCCCAGTAGCCTGAGACAGGAACTCTAAAACTAGCACCAAGTTGGATAAACATTGTCTTCGATGAGTTGTCATTTCATATTATAAGTCCCCATCATATCTCAGGTGTGTGTGTGTGTGTGTGTGTATGTGTGTGTGTGTGTGTGTGTGTGTGTGTGTGTGTGTGTGTGTGTGTGTGTGTGTGTGTGTGTCAGCGCTGACAAAGCCTGTGTCAGAACGCCTGGCAGAATCAGGCTATAGCGTCAGGTTTGATCAGGCCACCCAAATCGAACGGACACGCGCTCCCCTGCTGTCCCAACCCTCGCAACGCCCTCTGACAAAGTGCTGCTGTTCCCGTGCTATTTTGAAATATTTACCGGCGTCTGAAGCGACGTCTAACCGAGAACTGAGCTGTGAATTTCTCTCCTCTCTCAAAGTGTCAGGTAGATTGTTGGGGATTTGTTGCTTGGAAGAGGATGCATCGCTCTGGGAGCCACCGTTTGTCTGAGAAGCTTCCTCTCACAGACAGAGCTAGCTCCGCTTCTGTCAAAGTGACTCACACAGGCATTGTCTGTACTTTGCATTCAACTTTAATACATGTTGTGGTGACAAATCCTGAGTCACATTCAATATTCAGAAAGTAAATTTCTCTTCACTATAAATTCTTTAGAAATTCATTCAATTTTTAAAACGTATGCCCCTGCTTTACAACTTGCCTGGCCACTGCAAAAATACATCGGCGTCATTAAAACCGAGATATGAGGCGTGTAATTGGCCATCCTGAGATTTTAAGGATTAAGTTTTCATAATAGCGGTCTTGAAATTTTGGAGGCTGACGCTAAGGCCAAGTCATTTCAAGGTTTCTAATGTCTTGAAACAGCTTCAATCACAAATTCATGAACTGTTTTTATGAGTGCTATTTTATCAACCACTGAAATCTCATCATATTTGCATTGAACAGTTATTGACAAAAACTCAAATTACTAATTAGAACTGGAATGGAGGCTAGTCAATAAATCAATAACAATATATATTGCGATAGACACATACGGTTATATCGATAGAATTTTCAGTCGTTTCACTGAACTCAGATTCAGAACCGCACAGCATTCTGGGAGATGTAGGCAAAGGAAAAGCTTCAGCTTCTCAACCTCTCATGGCCAGCTGAGCAAGCTGTGTGGCTTCAGCTGACTCACTCTTTGGTTACCTAGCAACAACCTGTTTAAGGTTTCGCCTCACAGCTACTTACGACTGAAAACCACCGACGTGAAGTGGAAACTGTGAGTAAAACAAGAAACGTCACTTCTCTAGTTTCGAAGTATTTCAGATATTTAAAACAAACAAAAAAAAAAAAAACTACTCGATAATTATCGATATCGACCGATATGAAACGATTAAATCGTGGTAGGTTTCTCAGCCATATCGTCCATTAACTCCCATCCTTAGCACTCTGCCATTCTTTTCTTTAACATATAATTTATTTTTGTAGCCTTTTCCATCGTTTCCTGCTCTTAAGTGAATCACACATCATTCTCGCTGCCACACTTTAATCTGCACAGTTATGGTGACCCAATTCTGTAGCAGTGCTTGTTGATGCGTCACACGTTAGAGCTATCCTACCTGCTTCTCATGATCCCGTCACTTTGATTCGGTCTCATAAAGTGGGTTTGGTGGATAGAGGACAAGGACTATTTAGGCAAGAGCTCAATGACTCTTTGGCATCGGTAACATTGAGAATGTGCTGGAGGTTTGAAGAGCAGGGGGTCGAAGCAGGATCTTCTCAGGAGAGTCATCAGAAAAGTGCGTAGAGGGCCTGTGAAAATGAGATTTAGCTCTTTGGTAACCTTGTGAGTTGGAAGACTGTGGAGCAGTTGTAGCTCAAACAAGTGAAGTGATGATTGAAAAATTTGATGAGTCATGATTGCCAAGGTGGAAATTTGCATCATCAAGAACAAGGTACAGAAGAGATCAAAGTGTCTACTTCTTCTAGAAAGTCATTGAGGTATCCTGCAGGGTGACATGAGACGTACGACAAACGATTTTAACCGGTCCAAGCTGACGTATTCGGTTATGGGTATAGTTGGAAATTAGCAGGTCCGTTTCACCACCTTACCCAAAGAGGGATGGGAGAATGTGTGGTTGGTCACATCTTTGGTGCAAATATGCCAAAGCATTGTGCTGCTGAGTTTTGTGAGGACTTTAAAGAATAGTATACATTAACCGGTTAGTATCTGTCGTATCTCCTGACAACAAAGCACCACCCTTCCCACTTCTAGTGTTTTCGAAGTCAGTGCTGGGGGCGAAGGGACAAGAAGGCACAAAGCTGCACTTCCTGGGAAAATAATAGCTTTCACTCTGTGCTCTTAATTGCCTTGGCTAATGGCTCTTTTATTCAGGAAATTTGCTTCCTATTACTTCATTCAACCTTGTCATGATAAATGAGTAATGGCACTGTTCATTCTAAATGAATGAATATTCCATCAATACCGACGCTGCTTCGGGAGCCATATTGTGCTGTTTGTTTACATTAGCCTCCATTGGTGAAAATGATTAAGATATTAACTGAATCACAAAACAGGAAGACACAACAGAAAAGGATCTTCCTACAAAACACTTGCAAAATTGTCATCTCATTTCACATGATAACCACGTAATAAATGACAACAAACGACATAACATAGCAATGTGGCGTTCAACTGTTCAGTTAGCTAAGTCAGAGGTTCCCAAACTGTGGGGTGCGCCCCCTAGGAGGGGCACCGTGCCATTGCAGGGTGGGCCAAGGGATGGATGAAACCAAAAATGCACAAAGCAATGAAAAGATGTGCATTAAAAGACCTTAACAGAGTTCCAATGTTAGTTTACTTAATCAGTCAACAATGTCTGCAGCTCAGAGCATCCAAAAATAAACTTAATCTCCCACCGCTATCAAAGTTCTCCATTACAGATTAGACACTAACTCCTTCAAACCTTTATGCAGAACCTCGCCTAAAATATTCTCCTGATCTAGCCCATTAGTTTCCCGTGTCTCGCTGAGCCACAAGAAATTACTATATTGCACTGTGTGTCATTCAGGAGAAACGGGCCTTAGCGCATTGCAGGCTTTGATCTTTTTTAATGCCTGAATGTTGACCTCTGAGACACTGGATAGAGGTCTGGGCTGGACGTCCTCAATCAACTTCATGCAGGTAATGAGCCACGGAGCCGTAGGCAATTATGCGAGCGAGTTGAGCTACGTTTTAGATTCGACTTATTTTAGATAAAAGTACTAAAACCCAGATATAAAAATGAGTTGTTGTTTTTTATTGGACCCTGCTGTTACACATGAGTTGCATTAATAGATTCACAAAAGGGGCTGAAGATTATTTTTAGAAGTCTCGCTCTGAGGAGCTTTGATTTATGTAACTCGCTGAAGGTAAAGGGAGGAGTTGAGATATGTAAATGTAAATATACTCACAACCACAGATGAGCACTCTGTGCACAATTCTAAATAAGACTCATTTTGTATTTTTTTTTTTTTTTTTTTTTTTACCTACTAGCAGTTTTGGCTAAGCTAAAGCAAAATGACATTTCCCCATTTTGCAGCGTGTCTGCATGTGGCGAGGCGAAGAGACAGAGTCAGAGCGGAGCCTCAGAGAGGGGAAAGGAGCTTGAGTGAGACATAGAAAATCTACGTCGTCACAAAGTCACGTGACTGCCGAGTTTCCTTGGAGACAGCAGCAGTGTAGTACATTGAGATGCTCGCCTGCTCAGTTGAGGACAGATTAGGCATCTGGCAGCAGCAGCAGCAGTGGTTGGATGTGTTTTGCCACCGAGGCAGGCGCTCTCTCTCCCCGCAGAGGTAAGTCTCGGACCTCGTCCTTTGACTCCAGCTGCTTCTGAGGCGATTTGATGACCGATAAACCTTGTTTTTTATGTAACTGTTTTCCATAATGTTTTGTTTTTTTTTTCATGGAGGACAGAAATAGTATGTGCAAGGTTCAGCACTCATACTTTTCCTTTTACTCTCCTGATGCGAAAATAGTGGAAAGTTGTAGCAAATGGCTTTGATGAAAGACGAGAGCAGATGACTTATTCATGTGTTTCTCTAATCTAATGTGTAATATCAAGTATTTAAACAGAAAATATTGAACAGAAAAGTATTTGTGAGGAGATAATCCTATTTAAATGTTTTTTTTTTTTCATTTCTGTTTTGTTTTTAAAGTAGAATAATGCAAAATAAAAAACCCTGCATGATGCTATTAACAACAGTATGGTAATATATCTATAAATTCCTGTGTCAGTACAGAGGAGTTCTCAACAGGGCTCTGCCTTCTGTGTCATAGTGAGAGATGTAAATAAAGCCAAACAGAATCGAGGCTAATAACTACAAGGTGCAGATTCAGAGGATGCAAATCCAGAGATGTGCAGACCTCCGCGTGTTTGTGAGCGGCTGCTGTTTTCCGGGGGATGTTTTGATCCGTTAATGAGACTCTGTGCCCTGAGAGTTCGAGTCCTGGCGAGCCCCGACACGAATCCAGACACCATATGGGCCGCGTTGCTTTGTTTACTCTCTCAAATTACCTCCCACAATGTCACCTTCCACTGTTTTATTGGTGCCGTTTTTTTTTGTTTTTTTTTTTCTCTAGACTTGTGGTTTAATTAGAATCCTTGTTTGTTGTTGTTGCTCTTGCACTTGTTAATTAGAGTTGAGCTAATTGCCTAAAAACATCTAAATCAGTTGCAGGAAAGTTGATTATATCACAGTTTTCCTTTTTTTTTTTTTTTGGTGCACCACATTCTGTGGGTTTTAATGATTCCTCTTCCTGCCTCCGCTCTTACGTTCTTACTTACAGCTGGATGAAGCTGAAGTTAGAATAGCTTGATTTATGATTATTAATAAAAATGCAAATTGTTCTCCTCCCGTTCCCGGTGTCAAGCAGCACAGACCTCTGCGGCGTAGCATTAAAAACCTCTAATCTTGTCTTGTTTTAGTCAGCCGAAAGCAGCGACCAACAACATGAACGACACAATGCTCATGTCCTCTGGTGCACCCACTCCTACCAAAAGGTAAGCTTTTTGACGATATGCCTGCAATCTCCCCCTTAACTGACTATACAAGGACCAGATTTAAGGTACTCCAAAGTTTTGGAGAGTTTCAAAACTGATCCAATATTATGCTGTGATCCTTTTATTGCAACGCCAGACCAGAATTTTCCCTCTCAGTATGAGCATAAAGAGACCTAGCATCCCGCTGTCCTAACCAGTCAACTAGCTAAAGAAGGCTTCCACACTTAGCCATGAATGAGAAAAAGTTACAAAAAAAATTCAGTTTATTTCCAGTCTCACACACACAAATAGTTCTGGCATCGAGAACATCACTCCTATTAAGATAACTAGAGCTATTAGATCTTAAATGACAAGCTAAGAGGATATCCGTTAAGCTAGTGAGTTTAGGCTAGTTAGCCGCTATGACAGTGTTGCAGTTGTATGCAATCACACTTAAATTAGTTTTCTTGGGATATTTTGTGATAGGTCAACACAAAACAGCATGTAATTGTAAATTCAATAGTAATGTTGAATGGTTTTCAACATTTTTTACAAAAAAAAAGCTAAAAATGTGTCAAACATAGAACATTACGGATCTACATGCCAAATATGTGGCAAAAAAAAAAATTACTGCACACCAATCCAATACATGAACCCCAAGGTAAAAGATGGTAATGGCAGCATTATGCCATGGGTTTTTTTCTTTTTTTTGTTAGTTTTTTTTTTTTTTACTTGTTTTAGAAAAAAAATACTAATACAAAAACCTAAAATTATACATGGTTTTCAACTCTTTTTTTTGTTGTTTTTTTTTTTTGACAAATATAGATATTTGTCCAAAATTGAACCTTTTGGGCCTACATTGTAAATGTGTGGCAAAAAACACAACATCCTCAGCATTATGCCATCAGGATGGCTGTTTTTTTACGTCACTTTTACGTCGCTATGCACTACATTACCTCCCAAAAAGTCTTAGTAAAATACCTCAAAGTTTGTGATTGTATTGTGAGAAAAAGTAAAAAGTTCAAGGGTTATTATGAATACCTCTATCAACTTCTTATGAATGCTTTACTCTGTACGGAACAGCTCAGCTAAACTGTGTGATAACCTGCTCATGAAAGCAAGCGAGCATAAAGTTTTGCTTGCTTTACCAAAGTCAGTACAACATTTTTGCAGCAGCAGGACTACATCTTAGTTTTCTGTTAACTTTTACGGTTAATGATATCTAACCATGACTTTTTCTTTTGTTTTGTTTTGTTTTACTCACAGTTACTCTAAAAAATATGATCGCAGTTCTGGCCTTGAGACGACAAATTACCTCCATAAGTCGCCCGAAAAATCCATATAAATCCTTTTTAATCACTCCTGAATTGAGGCCGCGCTTAAAATAGACGACAGATTGTCTCTGATCAGAATGAGAACAGCAAATCATACCCCCTCTTTGCACATATTTTTGCCTCCGAGCAGCGTGACCTTCCGGGTGTATTTTTAGTTAGAAAATATGCTCTGCTGTCACAGTGAATTTGTGATCACGTCTACCTAACAGGATGACATGACAAAGAGATTATGATGGAGCCGGATGGAGCCTGGTCGCTCTAAGAGCCTCCTCTCATTTCAGTCCATCTCGTGTGAGAGCCTGGACTCTGGCATCATTATTTACTCACAGCGGGTAACGAAGCTCTGTGGTTATGAAGCCGGCGACGGAGCAGAGCGCTCCGAGGGGAGCTGCGGCGTAAACGTGTCCTGTCCCCGCAGGTCTAGATTTTCCCCGTCTCGTGTGCACCATATCGCTCCTGCAAATCTTTCCGGCAATTTTGTGCTCCTGAGATCAGAGCGCTCAGAGACTGGGGAGCTGCAAGACGACGACTTCGTCGGAAATCTGGGGGGGGGAGACCGTGAACGAAGGGGGTGTGGAAGTCTCAGGCAGAGTCATCAGCCTTCGCCAAGGACTTTTTCAGCTGAAGGGCAGCTGGAAAACTAGACGGGGGGAGGAATTAAAAAAAAAATCCATCAATTTAAAATGTGTTGGGGTTTTCTTTCACTTAATCTTCAAAATCTAACCATCGAGCCAATCATTTATGACATTAACCTTTGATGGAGATGGTTATTTCTGATGGCGCGGCGCTGGTTTCAGGGACTTTAATGATGTCACGCATCCAAACCCATGGAGGTCAGCGGATGGGTTCATGTTGCAGGAAAGGCGATTCTCTCCCGAGGTTTCTCTCACTGTGGCGGTAGCGCAGAAGCCCGATAACCTTTGTCTTGACATTTTGCTCTGTGAGTCAGCGCCGCCGTGTGAAGATGACACTCGCGGAGGATGTCGTTGCCTCAGAGGGGTCAAAACAGCTGCACATCTGCCATCTGAAGGGCAAAAGCGGCGCACAAAATCACACCATTACTATTGCATTGGTAATTACTTCAACCATTGGTTGTCTTGTCATTTTTATTCATTTGCTTGACTAATTTGAGTAATATGTAGTCTTATTGATCACTTCTTAAACCCCTCAGCAGCTCCTAACATCTGTCATGCTGAGAAACTCCAGGAAAAAAAAAAACAAGAAAAAAAACAAGAAGCACATTAGAGCAACTAGCATCTAAAATAAGAAGTGTTTGATGAGTTGAAGAGACGACATGAAGGATTTAGGGCAGACGGCAAAGACAAGATGGCGGAAACTGTCTTCTTCCAATTAACGCAGGGATTATGGAGTCCCAAGCAAACAGAAAGGGGACGACATTGAAGTGGCGATGAGAACGCAGCAGGAATCCCGGGGAAGCAGCGTTTGTGGATTTTGCTGAGAGATGTGAACAAGAACAAGCAATCCCCCTTTGGAAGCCTTTTTACGCACCCAGTCATGTTACAACCACAAGCTTCGGCGCATTTTATTGGAGTTTTACCACATGACTTTGAGTAGGAAGGAAAAATACATTTCTTTATATATGTTTTGTTTAAAAAAGAAGTGTGGAGTAAGTTTGCGTTAGTACTTGTAGAGAGCAACTTTTTTGCTGCAATGACCTCCACCTTTAGAGACACTGAAATGTTTTGTCATTTCTTCTTTGAAAGGGAAATTAGATTGAAAGCATCCATCCAATAGGACTTCTCATGTTTTGCTACAGATTCTCAATTGGACTCAGGTCTGTACTTTCACTAGGACATATTAATATCCTCTGAACAAAACCTTTCTACAGCAACTCCAGCCCAGGGAAATAATCTACCAGCAGAACTAGTGCTTTTTTAAAAATCAATATTCCAGAATTACGAACTAAAAACAAGCACCTATATCTTGCTGAAAAGTTACTTGTTAGCTAGTTTAGTTTTATTTAAAGTGTACTAAGATATTTGTACCGGAAACTACACCAAAAATACTTGCCGAGATTTTGTGGCGGGTTTTTTGCAGTGTGTTGGGGGGGCAAGTTCTGTTCAGCCCGGTTGAGTTGTTCCCTGTCTTTCTAATAAATATTAATCCACTGTTAAAATTTCACAGCATTCTCTCGCCTGTTGTCGAAAGGCCGGTGAGTCAAATATGCTCCTGCTGAATAAAGCAAAGCTCGTCGTCGCTCTGCTTCAGCTAAAGATGCCCCCCTAAAGCGGGACAGAGCCCCCCTCTCCACCACCGTCATTGTTCGTTGACCGTTTCCGATTTCATGTTTTAATGGGGTGAAAAACAAAGTGCCAGCTGCAGGCTACAGACTCCATGCAGGCTCTTAAAAAAATGGCCCGAGCTCTGCCTCGACGCTCCATCACAGTCGGCTTCTGATACCGTCTGCTCTGCTGACATGGCAGCCCCCCTTTCTGCCTCTCTCACACAGAAGCGCGCCCTCCAGGAAGTTAATTTATTACGTGTTACGTCATGCGGAAATGGGATAGCATGACGTAACACGTCATGCTGTGTTACGTCATGCTCTGTTTCCAGCAGAGGAAAACATTTTGAAGTGATTTAACTTACCATTCACGGGCAGTCGAATAAATGTAAAATAGCTGTGTTGATACCGATCCGAGTCATTATGAACGGGCATCCAGTAAACAGCTATATTTCGTTGATGCTAATGGTTAGCATTAGCATTGTGACTACTTCCGACTTTCAGAATTCTTTGGAATCCTTTTTTTTTAATTGACAGCAGCGGCTACTTTATCCAAATTGGAGTTTTTTGCTAAATGAATTGATGTTAGCGTTCTCTAACTATCGCATATGTTCAGTGAACTTAAGTCTTACTCCTGCTCATGTTACCGGCACCAGACCTAGGGGAATCTGGGGCCAGTATCAAGTGGTACACAGGTAGATGAATCCTGTGCAACCAGATCTGTGGATCACAGAGGAGGTGAGTCGTAACAGTGTATCTCTGTCAGGAGCTCGTTTATTCTGAGCCGCGCATGCCCAGAGCCAGGAAACTCGTTCTCCCTGTTAGACCCACAGCGGCACGATAGCGCCCCCACTGGCAAGACGACACATGCACATGACAAATACGTCTATGAACAATAAAAATAATAATAATAAAAAGAAAACAAAAGACAAGACCAATTCTGATTAAAAAAGGGGGTTATTCATCTCTTTTTTTTTACTGTTTCTCAACACACTGCACTCACATGTCTGTTTAATTTAATATTGCAGAACAAAACCACTTTCTGCTCCACCTTTGCCTTGACTTTTATGTTTTAGTAACTTTCAACAACAAAAACAAATACTATTTTTATCTATGACCTCTCGTCATTTCTTTTTTTTAATTTTTTTTTTATTTCAAGTAAAGATGAATGTCACGTCTCCTGCTCCCTGTGGGGTAGGACTGTTTGATCGCAAGGAGAAGCGGTGAAAATACTCCAAATATAGCACACACACCCAAGCTGATATTGACTTTCTGTCCCAGCATTCTGACTTAATCCGATTCTCCGAAGTAGGAGCCTGCCGATGGCGATCCGGTCCAGATAGCACTTTGAATAGGCGCGCTGTCAGTTCGATGCTTTTAGACTTGTTCAACATTATCTGGGAGTAACGAAAGAAGTTTGAAGAAAACAAAAATACAGAACGGATGCGGCAAATGTACCAGATCAGGAAAAGAACTAAAAGGTAAATTGTGAAAATTGTTAAGTTTTTGTCAAAAAAAAATTACTACAATCTGGACGTAGCATTAGAACTTCGGGCAGAGCAATTCCCTGATCTGTCGCCGTATTCTTACAAGAAACATCGGTATCAGCGAGACTGTAAATTATTTACAACGAGACCCATTTAGTGAGATGTTTTTTTAATGTCCCGCTCTGCTCTGATTGAGTTCCTTTACATGTTTTATTTTTTTTCCCTCTTAATTTGTGACACAACATTGAGCCCATCAAGGGATCTGACGGATACTTCGGCCATTACCTCGGTTCATTCAGAGGTCGTTCATGCAATGATAACAAAGTAGCTAAATTTGCAGTTTTCCCTGTTGTGTTTTGTGAAGGATTCGGCTCATCAAACACATTTCTATCTCAAACAAAAAAATACCCAAAGTGACCAAAAAGAAAAAAAGTCAAGTCAAAGTTTATTTGTGCAGCCCATTTCAAAATGATTCACATAATAAAAACATAGAAACAATCAATAAACATTCAATTTTGTCAAATGTCATCACATCCAACATATTCATCAGTGTTACACTTACTCAATTTTGAAATTATTACTTCATGCATTGAGTAAAAATAGCTATCCAAACCTACCTGCATCCATATATATAAGTGAAATGTACACATTTAGTTTCTCTTTGAGATAATTTCTGAATGGAGTTAAATTGAGTATGAAGGTGTGGAAATCTCCTCGTCGAGATGCAGAGGACAAACGGCGTTTACGTGTGCGGGCGTTTCAGCTTTGAAAACCCTCCAATGAGGTAAAAGCAAAAGCTCAAAATCCATTTGTTAAGTTTAGGGAGCTTTTTCCCCCCCTGGATAAAAAAAAAAATCATCATTTGAAAAACACTATTTTGGATTTCCCCAGGCCATGTTTGTTTAAAGTTCCCTTGATGATATGAAGCCTTAAATTGGGATCAAACACTTAAGGAAAAAAGGCACAAAAAAGCCACTTTTGCTGCGTTTTTCAGGTTCGGTTAGTGTTTGAGTCGATGCAGCGGCTTTACAGCCATGCTGAGTTTAATTGTCGGCCGTTGGTCTTCCTCCAGTCAGAATTGGAAATGCTCCCCGCACCGTTTGAGCTCGCTTTCCCTTCTCGCTTGGAGATGACCTGCGGGGAGGGGGGGGGAAAGCAGCATATGTCCCATCATCTGCCCACACCATATGTCCCACTCATGATCATTTTAACTCTTGGACAATATTTGAAATCTCTTTTCTTGGCTGAAATGACCAAAGCGGGTACTCGTAGCTGTCATAAAAGCATCCCGCATGCTGCTTATCCAGTTATCATCGTTTCATTCTTCTAATCTTTTTTTGCTCCTTTTCTACCATTTCTGGACTCCTGAATTCATTTAGTGAATTTTTTTTTTCTGCAAATAATCAGATTGACTGTGTGTGTGTATGTGTGTGATGTTTTGCTCTTTGTTTGACTTTGGTCAGTGTTTTGGAGAGTCCCAGCCGGTTAGACGAAGAGCACCGGCTCATCGCTCGATACGCTGCGCGCCTGGCGGCTGAGGCAGGCAACTCCACAGTAAGTACCTCACAGAAAGACTCAAAGGGTTTCGGTCAAAGCTGTGTTTCAAATCTCCTAGTCATAGAAGTTATTGTTTTCTTCTTCACATGCCTCTCGGTTGCTGGAAAATTGTAGAAAAAGTGAATTTTTGTTGTAATTTGGGTACTTTTGTGGAACAGAGCAACACAAAGTGGTGCATAGTTGTGAAGTGGAAGGAAATGACACGTGGTTTTCACATTTTGTTACACATAAAAACTTGAAATATTATGACGATACCCCAAAATAAAACCCAGCACAACCAATTTCCTCCAGAAATCACTTAGGTACTAAATAATAAAGTTCAACTTGCAGATTATTCAACTTATAACAAGACATTTTCTCATTAAGGTATCTGCACTAGCTAAACGGAAAATTCACAGTGAGTGACTGTGGCGAGCTGAGTGAAAACGCACACCACACTTTTCAGATTTCCATTGGTAAAAAGGTTTGAAAACCCATATGTCAGATTTTTCCTTCCACTCTTCAGTTCACGTCTGTGGTTGTCTCATGACAAAATGTTGAAAAGCATGAAAACTGTTGCTGTGTTTGTAGCTTTTCTCGCTGGTTTTACTGAGAGGTGTTTTGCGTTGCAGCAACAGTGTCCTCCAACAGACCTGACTTTCAACTTCGACGCCAATAAGCAACAGAGACAGCTGATCGCAGAGCTGGAGAACAAAAACAGGTTCGCTTGATTTCTCGTTGTGGGGGGGGGTAAAAGAAATGTTCTGTTACATTTAAAATATTTTTCCCCATATCAGGGAGATCTTGCAGGAGATCCAGAGGCTCCGTTTGGAGCATGAACAGGCCTCCCAGCCCACGCCAGAGAAAGCCCAGCAGAACCCCACGCTCCTGACCGAGCTGCGACTCCTCAGGTACGATGCGGTGTCGCTGACCCGACGATAACAGGAAGATACGCACAAGTGGAGGGCCAAAACATGCCTGAAAACACCTCTGGGTCTCTTCTCTTCTTCTTTCCTGAAATAATTTTCTGTCGTGCCGCAGAGCTTGGCGTCACCGCTAGGTTATGCTCTTGGAAGAGATTTCTGCAGGAAGAACAGGCTCAAATAACATTTTATATGTTCTTCGAGGCTGTGTGTGCTCTGTCCTAAATAATAAATCAGAAACCTTGCCAAAAGTGAACAGAAAGTGAAACAAGAACAAAAAAAAAGACTTGTAAGGGGAAAAAAGATTCCAAACTAACCCAACAGATTTATGCACATTGGCAATATTCAAAATTACGTTTTTTGTTTTGTTTTTTTCTTCTTTTGAGCCTTTTCTGTTCCCTTACTGATCTGTTGCTCTGATGTCCCTGGGAAGTTTCAAAATACCTGATTCACAATATCTGTAAATATGCAGTTACACAATATAAGCAGCAGAGGGTGCTAACAAGCCGCAACACAAATGAAGGATTTCAGTTTACATTCGTTTATGTATTTCTTTTGTGCACTTATTTCTGGTTGGTTTTAAAAAATTATTCTTTGTGCTCCTGTCAGAAACAATAATTAGATGACTTAAAAAAAAAACACTCGGTACTGATATATAAATAAACAACTTTCAGTTTACCTCAAATTAGTCTAAAACATTTAGGGTCAACTTCACTTTTTATTATTATTATTATTATTATTATTATTATTATTATTATTATTATTATTATTATTATTATTATTATTATTATTGTTATTTTGGTTTTGCACTCTAACTAGAAAGCAGACTGCTGTTTTTACCCAAAATCCACGCGCGAATGAACAAACCTGAAACTTGAACCGTGTTGTCTGCCATCCGCAGACACAGGAAGGACGAGCTGGAGAGGCGCATGTCGGCCCTGCAGGAGAGCAGGCGGGAGCTGATGGTGCAGCTGGAGGGTCTGATGAGGCTGCTGAAGGTAAGACCGCCTCCTGGTCCAAGAAGATTTACCTGCAGGTGGGAGGATGAGACCCCCGACTTGGGTAGAGCATCAAACGTCTTGAGTCGGCCGCTTTCCTTTGTGGTTTTCTTACTGGCTCGTTGCTGCTAATCTACCTCGGATAATTGGGATTTGAATAGATGAAATGTGTCTTCCTCTCCGAGCACAACAGACTACCTTGATGTTATGCCATGTAAACGTGTGCCGTGTGATGCATGCAGAAATCACTTTCTCCTTTTTTTTCATTAATTTTGTTGCTCTCGCTCTTCTCGCTTTCTCTCTGCTCACCTTTGTTGGCTGATAGGATGAGGAGCAGAAGCAGGCTGTAAGTTGCTCTCGATTCGCTTTGCAAAGTGATTACAGTAGTTGATGGTCTCTGCGCTTCCCCCCCTGTTCCTCACAGACACAGCTTGCACGAGTTTTGTGAAATCGAATTAGGAAAATATCAAATTTTTTCATTGACATCAACTCCTGATGAGTGCATAGATTTTTTTTTCCCGTTGAACCTCAGCATGAAGGTTAGCGTCATCCCGTTCAATGATATGTTCAAAACTTTTCAAGAATACGGTGTACTTTTGTTAGTCCAGACTCAGCACAGGATCCACTTTTATGCCCACACGTCACATTTATTAACATCCTGATGCAGTAAAGGAGTTTGAACGGGAGAAACTCAACCAATGTAGCATTAAGAGAAAACTGAGAACAACTGGCAGTAAAGATCTGTACATACCCGTACATTTAAATGTGGAATTTGCCAATGGACATGCCAATGTCAAATTTAGTTTGTCTAACTGCTTCAGGACTTAGTGAGGAAATTTACTCTTTTTTGTCCTAGACATATTTATTGTCTGACCACCTTGAGCTGGAAGTTCAACATCCACGACCACCAGTGACCAAAATATGATGTGATTTAGTCAGAAAATAGCACAGACCGACCGTTTTTCTTCTCGCAGAAATAAGTGAATTTTCCTCGGCGCAGACAGAGCGTCTGCGTTGCGCAGCATGAGATTCAGAGGTGATATTACGTCATTGCTGCAGCATTTGATTTGCTTGTGTGTGTGTGTGTGTGTGTGTGTGTGCTCTGTACCACTGACGCCTCTGTGCTGCATAAATTTGGCCATAAAAGCCACATTTATGCCAATAAATGAAGAACAAATAAGAAATTAAGAGCAACTTTATCTCCGTTTTACTGAATGTCTCTTGTGATTAAAAGATGCAGTGTTTTAACACTTAATGTTTAGTATTTATTCTATGTTGTCATGTTAGAACATTTGACTTATGTACAAGATTTACTGTTTTGTTTATTCGCCTGTCTGTTTTCTATCTGCCTGTATGCTAGCATTATAAAAAAGAAGAGGTTAGTAATGCAGTAAATAGGTTGTTTAAGCGTTTTTGACTGATTTTGCCTTTCGCCATCCCAGTCTGGAGGCTCCCCTCATTCTTCTCCGAGTCACGGTGCCGGCTGCTCCATGCCCATGCCCATTCGCTCCACCTCGGCAGGGTCCACCCCGACTCACACACCGCAGGACTGCCTGGCAGGCGTGGGAGGAGACGTGCTGGAGGCCTTTGCTCAGGGTGAGTCGAATCCAACTCCTTACAAAAAAAAAAACCTGCTGAGAATCATGGAATATAAAAATATAAAGTAGTGCCTCAAAGGTAACGCAGCTGAAAGGTAACACATTGCAAAGCAGAACAGAACTAATGACGGTCCATCTTACCGTTCCTTAGGTGTACCCAGAAACCTTCGGAACGATCTTTTAGTTGCTGCTGACTCAATCACAAACACCATGTCATCGCTGGTGAAAGAGCTCCACTCAGGTCGGTCTCCAGTCTGTATTCGAGGAGTCTTCCACTTCCTCTTGACTCAAGTATTTGCATCTGAAATGTTGGGTTGTGTTTGTTTCCAAAGTGGATGACGTGGCGGAGGACGACGAGACCAACATGAGGAATGGTGGAGACAGAGGTGGGTCCAGGTACTTGCCGATCCATTAGTCTTCTAACTGCACTAAAGTTAATATTAATGTGTGTCACACCTAACACTAAATGATTTTAGAGTTTTAAAAAATATGTAAACGACCAAACCAGCAGTTAAAAAAAATAAAAATAAATTAAATATTGAAACTTCTCCAAACCAAAAACAGAGGAAAAGCATAAAAAAGACAGAAAAAATAAATTACAGTATAAAAGACAAAAAAAACTAATTGCAGATTTTTTTTCTCAAAACAAAAAATAAAAAGAAAAAATAAAAATGCATAAAAAATGCAAAGAAGTAATTAAAAACTCAAGAAAAACAAAAAAATTATGTAAATTAAAACAAAAAACAGATAAAATATCTACAGCATAAAAAAACTAGAGACAAAAAAATTAAAGCAAAGAAAACAGTGAAAAATTGACAGATGTAGGGAAACCTAAATCACCTAGTGAGTCTCCTAAAAAGAAAAAGAACAAAGAAAAAGAAAAAATTATGCAATAAGGAAACAATGAAGAAAAAAGAGGGAAAGGGAAAAAAGTGAGAAGAGAATAAGAGCAAGTGTCGTAATGTTCCAAAACGTTAAAATGTTGAAGGGGTGTAAATACTTTCAGAAGATGCCGTACTTATGCTCACAACTGAATTCAGTTCAATTCAATTAAAGAAGGCACACAGAGAACACACAAAAAATAAATACAAGATAAAATACACAAATAGAGAAAAAGCACAATATGAAGTAGCAAGAATCTCTTCATCCACTTACTTATCTCATTGCGCATTTGCAATGAGATAAGTAAGTGGGTGGAATAACTAACCAGTTTAATCAGTTATTAAACATCAACTCTGGAATTTATATATATATATATATTTTTATAATTCCTTTTTATTTTATAGCACTTATCACGAGAAGAAAAAGTGACACGTTAAGAGGACTCTCGAGTTAATTAAATGAAATTAAGCGATTGCACTTGCGCCTGTTATTGACTTCGTGTCAAGCGCACTAAACATGAAAAACTGAAGTGCAAGCACTTCCTGGCGCAGAAGCGGCATCTGTTTCCACTAATGACTGCGTTGTCGCTGTATTTACTTGGCCTGGCAGCACCCTGCATGGCACCGACACCAGCTAATAATAAACTCATCTGGCTCTACTGCCGCCTCTCTCGGCACCACAAAAGAAATTAAACAGTTAGAGAGCGGCGCTTTGCCGCGCCGAGACGGGTTTTTCATTCGTTCGCCCCTCGGGGTCGGCGGCGGCGGCGCTAAACATGCTCTTTGTTTGTGCGTCCAGGCACACTGAGAGTACAAAAGCACTGAGGGGAAGAGATCCCTACCCCGGCCTGCGAGGACATCCGGTCATCGACTGGGAAGACTCGGCATCAGCAGGAAGCCCCTGGCATTAGCACGTAGAGTAATGCATGCATCTAATCTAAAAAGTAATTTCACTATGTGAAAAAAAAAAAGAAGTCGTCACACCTTGCGCCTAGCAAGATGTGTCTAATTACCAAGTGTGTATGTTGTCCTGTAAACAAAACAAACAAAAAAAACCTGCTGTAAAATTACCAGAACAGTTTCCCTCCTGAGTGGGAAGAACAGCTTGCTGTGATTTTTTTCCTCCCATTCCAGCAGATCGTCCTGTACATAAACTACTGTAAACACACGGAGCCTTCTCACCAAGGAGACGGCTTTTTCTTTTTCTTTTTGAATAGTTTACATTTATTTATGATGTTTGTTTTGTTTTCTTTTCTTTTTTTAGATTTTTGCATGAATTTGCACTCATGTCTGGACTTAGTTACTGTACTGTACGACGCTATGCCGGGTCTTTGATGGTGTTGTGAAGACAGCTGTGGTGTCAGAAGTGTCCTCCAAATTCATGCTAGTTGTGTTTACTTGCACAGGGGAAATTCTGGGACTTTGGTCTTGTTAGGAGGCACTATTTATTGATACGTTTATTTTTAATTACTGTTTTTTTTTTTTTTTTTTTAGAATTTGCTTTACTGCCATGATTTATATGATGGGGAGAGTCGGCCAGAGGAATAAGCAAACGCCTGCTTAAGGTTTCTTTGCTTCTGCTGTGAAACCAGAAATGTTTATTCCCCTGAATTTTCATCTTTTGATGAGCATTTTCATTTTGGTCTAAAAGATTTACTCCCTCTTTCAGCACACATGGTTCCAAAGATGTGCTGGTGATTTTAAATCTTTAACAGAAAATGGAAAGTATGAGGTAATAGTTATATTAAACTGATAAAGCTAACTTACGAAGTTTAAAAAATGTACCAGTTTTGAATGCTTGAAAACCTCCCTCCCTAAACCACCATACAAAGGTTCAAGTTTTACTACAAGTTTTTTCTAGAATACATTTCTATCCTGGTAGTATATTGTTACCGTTCTTTATCAGTGGAAACAAAGGCGGGTAAAGGCAACCTAGTTTTTGGAGTTGAAAGTCACTGACTGTAAAACTACCACAGGCTCCTGTGAAACTTGTTACCTCTGAAAACCAGCTGTGAAATGGTTAAAATTGATTTACGTGACTTCTGTCACGTGAGATCAGCTTTATTTAAAACAGAACAAATGACAGGAGATAAAGACAGGCTGGCGTTTGTATAAAAACGCTCTCATAAATCTCATGGCAAGAAAGCAAATCAAGCTAATTTACCTCAGTTCTAAGCTAATAATTTCAGGGAATAATGCAGTGCAAAAATTCTTTGGCATTAGGGCCTTTTTTTTAATTCTAGTACTTAAGTGTGAAGAGCCAAATAAAACCCTCGGCTGGCGTCCAGAATAACCTGTGCATGTGAACACGCTGGATGAGTCTGGTACTACTCTGCTGCTAATGTGCTCTCAGAGAGCACGGCTCGCCAAACAGAGGGCTGCCGCGAAAAAACAAAACAAAAAAAAAAACACAACAACGAGTCAAGTCTCCTTTACTCCCAGTGAATACCACCTGAAGGGCATTGTTAGCTCAACACAGCACGGTGCCTCCTTCCGGAGGACGCTGAGAGGCTGCTAGGCAACACGTTAGCACGCTAGCGGGTTAGCCGCTGGGCTAGCCGCCGACCTCGAGGTCAGAATTTCAAAGTAAACACTCATTCATTGTGTGAGGTTGGAAGGCCATAGAGAACTAGGAAGTGCTTCAAATAGCTTTATTTAGGTGTTGAAAGTGAGCAGAAAATATTTATGTGCAATGACGATAAATGTGCTCAGGGACTGCAGAGCTAACGGTTTGCCGTTCAAGTCCTGAAATGTGAGAGATATCGGGAGGTCGCGTTTAATCAATAAGTGAATTGGACTTGCTTCGGATCACATTTGTACGATTTTATCAGGACTTCCAAAAGCACATCTTATGAGTAGGTTTGATCTGTTTTAGGTAGAAACTCTACATGCCTGTGCAGAAATCAATCAATCAGCAAATAATGAATGATGAAGCATTGATTAATTTGTGTAATGGCCACTTTTATTGGCACCCTTCATGAAAACGTTAAACAGCCTAATCATAAAAAAAATCACCATTTATTGCAGCTCTTTAAAAAAAATTGACAAATCCTATCTTAATTTCAAGGGATTTTTTTTCCACGTTAAGAAATAATTATGTTTAACTAAATTACTAATTATCTGTACTCCTAACAATCCCATTATTTAATTAATTAATATATATATCAGAAACGTTTTTTTAATACAATCTTGACTTTTTTCTTTCAGCTGATCAGAGTTTCTAGGGAGTTCGAATGATTAATCAATACTTTTTCTGTTTCCACAGTTCATAAATATTATGTGACAGAAACTAATTTCTTTTAGCCACTCTGATGGACAACTTCCCATATTTAATCTGCGGTGTTGCACAGTAACAGAAGTAAAAATAAACAATTCAGAGCTAGAATTTCTCTAAAGTTTCATTGATGATTAAAGATGGATTCACTGCAGGGCTTTGTCCACGTCTCTATCAAGGGTGCTGTGAAATGTGTCAGGGATTTTAGGAGAGGAGTTTTTCATAAGTGCTGTTTGGTTAGAAATGATTGGTCTGTGGGTGACTTTGTGTCTTTTGGCAAAGCAAAGTGTTGTGTTAACAGAGGCTGTGAAGCGGTCAGCCATCCTTATCATTCAAAGTCACACAGGTTATCAAACCATTTTACCTTTACATGTAAGTTTTTGGTTTGATTTCATGTTGTTTAATGTAGCCGTCTGTAAAAACAAATGTGCATTTTCTGGATTTTACTTTAATCCTTATTTAACTGAACTGCAGAAGTTTTTTTTTGTTTCTGGTTCATGCACTAAGCCTGTCCTATAAGCTACATAAGAGGTTTCAGCGACCCGTTACACACTGTGTTAAGACAAAAAACAAAACAAAAAGAGGCTCCTCTGTTGCCATTCTAGATGTTGATTTCTTTCCCCTTTTTTTCTCTGTTTTGATGTATATTGTCTTTTTATTTCTATGATTCTGCTCTGCAACATTGATGGAGTCTAATCGTTGTAATGGGTTTATCAAAAACTGTTATTCACCTGGTACACTTTGATTTGAAAGCAGGAACAATTATTGTAACCACTGCTGCTGTAAAACATGTTTCGGCCCACAAATTATATGTGAAAACGCTGAGATTTAAAAAAAAAAAAAAAAAAAAAAAACAAGCAAACAAACAAATGTGACCCTTTCCCCTTTCATTCTGATCCTGCATTTTATTGCAACTCTTAATCTTCCTGTTCTGTTCTTTCAGTTCGTGCCTGTAGCTGTACTGTAAAGTGCTGTACAAAGTAACCATTCAGCAAAAGAGATAATCTGTCAGCCTCCGTGTCAAGGTTTTAGTCTGTGACTTTGTAGAGATTTTATTTATTTGTCGATTATTTTCTCGTGTTTTTTGGGGTGGGGATCTTACGCTCAGCCTTTACATTTGTGCCAAACTGTTTGCAGACGTGTGTCATATAAAAACACAGGTATATATTGAAGTATATCTGCATTACTAGTCTGTCGTCGACCTTAATCTGTTCACTGAATGCCTGGGGAAGGAAAGTCATCTGCTGCTGAAAAAAAAAAAATAGACGCATTTAAGAGTTATACTATTATCAAAATGGGCAAAAAAAAAAAAAAAAAAAAAAAAAAATATATATATATATATATATATATATATATATATATATATATATATATATTCCAGAGTGATTCATTTTATTTGAACCTGTCCTGAGGCAATACTGTATGTATCCCACCCTGTCAGACCAAACTCGGGTTAACACAGCTGGTCACACAGAGGTGCATACGCTGTAATCCCTTTTTTTGTTTTTTCTTTGGTTTTTCACAGAGACATGGTGCAAAGCAGACAGCACAGCTTCCCTGATGTTATTTAAATATGTGTGTGTTCTGTACGCTTACGCTTCTTGTATATGCATTCGTTTTCACGTTGATTTGACTAAACATAGTTTTATGTCACAAAACCACAGATTTTTTTTTTTTTTGTAAATACATCAAATGTGAGATATATTAAAAAGATTTAAAATATGAATCACGTTGGTCTTTTCGTGTTTCCTCGTCTGCTGTTAGATGGAAATACTCTTGAGTGCCAATTAACTGTCATGTTTTTTTGGGTTTTTTTACAGTGTACACAGGGAAAACATGCTAATATTTCTGCACCAGAGTCCAAAAAATGTCTTTCTAATTTGACCCAAAAGCTGAATTTATGCTATTGGAGCATAAGTTGGCTCCTTTTTAACCAAACATTAAATAAAAGATGAGATGACATGGGGTTCATCTTCCAGCAGGATTTGACACTAAAGATGATCTTAAGAATGGCCCTGTCAAAGTTCAGACCTACATTTCTTTTTTTTTTTCTGAAAATCTATTACATAGAATCTCAGTCAGTCTCCTCTGACTGAGATTGAGCAATTTCTAAACAAAAGTGAACAGAAAAATTCCAACAAAAATGGATAAGCAATGAATTAACTGTGGTTTTGTAAATGTAAATGTGTGCCACACCTCTGAGAATTTTACAAAAGTAAAAATTTGTAGTAGAAAGTAAAGGAAAACAAGGTATATTTTTGTCTACTTTCCAAAAATATTGGTCTATCAAATAAAGACTATATTTTATATATTAATGTGGCTAAATGTTCAAAGGGTGCTATTTTTTTAAAGCACTGCACATTTCAACACTTTGTACTCCGTTTACATACTTTTAGCGACATAATCATAACACACTATGTATAAAGAGTCACACAGATCGCCCAAATCACAGCCTTCTCCCAACAGCAGGTGTCGCTAGACGCTAATATTTACAACATTTTGGCTGCATCCTTCTCACTGTTAACGTTCTCGTTTTTTGGCACTGCTTTCCTTGCTATTTTTATAACCAGCCTTACCGGTAACAGTAACCAACGTGAAAAGCAATAGGCAGCAGCAGTAAGTTTTCTTGTAGATGTTATTACATTGTATGTGAAGTCAGTTTATGAGTTATAGTTTATTCTATAAAGAATGTGGAATACAGTATCCTAGTTTAGCACTCTTTCATTCAGTGAGTAATGGACTTCTAATTATATTAGGCTAGGAGTGAATTCCCATGTTAGGGAATATTTTTGACAAAATCACCAATTGAACACTTGGTTGACATTTCATATAGATAAATGGAACCAGGGGATGTTTTAAATTTTAGCTTTACTTCTTTTTTTTTTTTACACTTACAATTTTCCAAATTTTCCAGCATTTTCCAAGGGGTAGAAATATGATGACACAGAGGTATATCTTTGAGATAACAGAACCAGACCCATATGCTCTGGTTCTGTTCTGGGGACGACTGTGGAACCTCTGAAGACGATGATGCCAAGAAGGATTTTTCATAAAACCAAGAAATTTATGGACAACCCGGACCATCCTCTTCATCAGCCTGTCTTGGGAAAGCAGAGTGTCTTCAGTCAGAGGCTTCTTCAGATTCACTGTAACACAGACGGGTACAAGAGAGCTTTCCTGCTAACAGCCATCACTAGCTACAATAAACCTTTGAAAGGGGGGGGAGAGAGAGAGATTTGTGAGGTTTGCAGGGGGGTTGAACAGTTTATTAAACGTTAAAAGATCAGTCGTTTTATGATCAATGATCTGCTTTGAGATGAGAAGTTAAAGTTTTATTGTTATGATCTCTTATTAGACATTGGAACATTTCATTGATTATTAAGAATGAATCAAACTTCCAACATGCCGTCTTCTCTGCCAGGTTGTTATTGTAAATAAGAATTTGGTTAATATGCAAAATGAATCATTTTTAAAATAACGTGAACAAGAATACTGTCGTTTTCCAAATGGATGCTTCTTAGAGGTGCTGCCTCATTTCCTATCAGAAAACAACTTGAATGAATGTAAGTAATTAAATATCTAAATCTGTCATGGACATCTTTAATTGTAGGCTGGATTTTTACTATATCCTGAACTTTAAAAGAACCCTCATAATTATTAATTTGCTGTCTCGTTATTCATGCATCTCATAAATATGGGATAGCTAACTCTGACATGTCCTTGTCAACGAAAAGACACAACAGTAGTATAGTGATGACAGGTTCGACTTGTAACCGGAGGGTCGCTGGTTCGACCCCCGTTCAGTCTCAGTAGTTGCCCGTGATGAAAGACTAATTTGGACCCAAATAATGAACTTGCTAACATGAACTTACTGTCCACAAAATTGTATCTATAACCTTTAAAATGAAGCTAAGCCAGCATTTCTTAACACTACTGTGTTTAGGACCCGGTGGAAGCAAGAGCAGAGGCGTCTCCAGGCCTCCGTAGTGCTTGCTGCGCATCTGGAGAGGAGGTTCTGTCAGGCCGGGGGTGGTGGTGGAGGACGGGGGCGAAAGAGGAAGGAGGCTCCGGGAGCAAGCGAGACAAAAAAGGGTCAGCCCTGGGACTTGGGAAAACTGGGTAACGAACACACGGTGATTCACGCTTTTTTTCTAGACGCGTTGAAGCCGGCTCTCTCGTAACCGAGCAGGAAGGGTAACCTTTATGAACGAAAAAAAAAAAAAAAAAAAAACCCGAGAGCGGAAGGCGCTCGGTGGAAACGGGGAAATAGCGAAATGTGGGGGGTCGCTTTCCTTGCGGAGGATGCTCACTGGAGATACAGAGGTGAACTTGACCGTAATTTAGACCACAGGACCGGCTTCGCGATTTCGTAATAACGCTGTAGACGGACTAAAAGGAGATAACGGGGGATTTACCCTTCAGCAGCCGTGGCCCGTAAGACGGCCACCATCCCCTGGGTCATATTGCAGACTTCCCATGCTGCAGAAGATGTCTAAAACTTTGCAATTGTAAGAGACAGCCACTAGAAATTCAGATGCCCCCACGCGATAGCTTATCTGGAAGCATGTGGCTTAGATGCAAGGCTAATTAGGAGCCGCAAAAACGCACGAGTGACCCCCAAATCGCCGGAAAAAAAAATCTCACAGCACATTGGCTGCGGAAAGAGCTTCCATCCTATGTGACTTATAAATAAATTTCAGACGACAGATCATTTTTAATTAGTCCACTAATTGACATGAAAGTGGCTATTCTTTATTTTAAAAAATAATCACATTTCCACTAGTACGACAGCGAGCTCCGGCTGTGTGCGCATGGCAGGCTGCTGGAGGAGTAACTTCAGCCCATGTGCAGATGAAATATTAATGCACAGAAATACGTGCAACGTCTTAATCCCGCAGCATTAAACAGTCCACACATTAGCGCCCCGGCCATTTAATGAAGACTACAGCTCGGCCACTCTGTGCGTGTGGTGTGAACGGGCCTGCAGGCTATAGTCGCCATACAGTATGTCTATAGAAGCCTGTGTGGTTCCTATAGCTGCGTGACGTGAACTCAACAAAGAGAAATCTGAGTCTCAGAGTAAAGCCAAGTTGAAGTGAGGAAATATGCAAGTGTGTCAGGGGGCAGGGGACGGTACGCTGCTGCAGCTCCTCATGTTTTAATGTTGCGACACTAATGGAAAAGTTGACAAGATTTTGGCTTTAGAATGAGAAAACTTTTTTTTAAATAAAGGAATTAGTTTTACAGAAGGAAAAATGGGTCACAGTACAAGCTGTGTACCCTGATGTCTTTTTTTTGTGTGTGTGATTGTTAGAAATGCACCGATCGAGCTTTTATTTTTAATTTTTGGCTGGTTCCTATTTTCAGTTTTCATACTGCTGATTCTGGTTTACGCCAATTCCATATTTTTAATATAAGAGAGAGAGAGAGATCTGAATCTATTTCATTTATAAATGCATCAACCAGAAAATGAAGAGGTTACAAGTTGATGACAGCCTTTGCGTTTCTTTGTTTGCACTTCACTCAAACAACATTGTTACCCTGACAGTCTCGCTCGATCTCTGCAGCCGTTTCTTCTTCTGGGATGCATTTCAAAGACAGTGAATTTATACACTGGTAAATATAGATTGACAATGAAAAAAACACAAGTGGGTATTAAAGTAACGTTTCAAAGAATATTTTAGCAATCGAGTACTCTATCGATTATTTTTGATTTATCGAGTAATCGGAAGTCTCTGTATAAATATGCCAGCCATGCTCTTCCCACTGTTCGCTTTGGAACGGTTGCCAGACATTTCCGAAAGGAGATAAGCTGTCGTACTCTAAGCATCGCGCCAGGCAATTTAAGAATGCTTATTGGTCCCCCGAAAAATGACGAAAACCCGGAAAATTTGACGTTGTGCTGCTACAACAACTCATAGGCGGAGGTGAGAGTGCTGCCCAACACACATAATGTCCCGGCCAGAACACGGTGCGCTAAATAATAAAACATAATTTAACGAAGCTTCGAGGCAGATAGATTTTCCTCGAGAAATTTGAATAATGGAGGGAGTCATTTGAAGAATCGTTACAGTCCTAAAATATTTATTTCCACCACAACATTTCAAAACAAAATCTGAACAAAATTGAAAAAACAGGACGAAGAAAATTCAGTTTTTTGTATGTTTTGGGTTGATGACATCACAGGAGGTACAAGAGTCGAGCTGATTGTTTAGCGTTAGTGAACACTATGACGGATGAACAACTTTTGAGACATTTTGAGAGATTCTGAAGCATCAACTCGGGTCTCTGTCCTGCTCCCACGAGTCGCTTTTATAAAATGTTCACAGATGTAACCGCTGCGTTTCTGCTCCAAACACTTTTTTCAGTATTTTAAATAAAAACATGTTAACAGAGAAGGGGAGGGGAAAAAAAACAAGAAAAAGAAGTCGGCTCAGCTGTCTTATGCTTTAAGTGATGTCACCAGAGGCATGCTTGTTTTTGGAGGGTAGTTCACCTTGAATAAATTATTTACAACTAAATCTCAAGACAAATAGAAAAGAGGAGCATGGCATGTCGCTCTGTAGGCGATGAACTAAATATGAAGTGAATTTCAGTGATTTTTACCGAAAAGCTTTAAACTTTTCCCCCCAGCCCTTTCACAAGAGTGCTCAAAGTCATGTTTGCGTTTGTCACTTAAACCATCAAAATCTCTGTCTCATCCACTGATCACAATATTTGCGCTTCTTTCATTTAATGTGACTCTATTGAACTCCTTGTCTCCCTCTATTCTAGGAGAGAAGAGAAGAAGGGTCATCAATTTCATCTTTTTTTTTTTTGGTTCCTTTTTGAAGTTCATTTTCACTGGAAACTCCCCCCCCCCCTCCAATCTCACCGCCATTCATCCTACATCTGCCCGCCACCATAAGCCTGTAAGACTCAACAATGCCATCCAACACTGTCACCAACTCCAACTCCACCTCATGCAAAGGATCGGATATCGTGGATTCACCCGGAAACAGAATGGTAAGAGACGACCGTGATTGATACCGTGTTTGCAGCTGTTCTCTCCTGTTAGCTTTTGCAAAAGTACAAACATGTACGGAGACATCTAGAACAGGTGCTTGGAGAGTCCGTTCCCTACCTCCCGCTTGCACGCTCATAAAATACACGCGATACTTTACTGACAGATAATCAGTTATCGAGTAGAATCACAGGTTTTATTGCGTTGCTACTGGGATATTGCACAGATAAATCCCAGATATTGGGAAATAATCAAGAGACTCCTAAAAGGTTGATGAGTCCAACACCCTGCGGCACGGACGTCCCTCCTGCACTAATAGGCGCCGGCTGATAACTGCAGCATCAGCTCTGCGCCGAGCCCGCAGCATCACCGGATAATGTGACGTCTGCAGGTGTAATGGTGGCGGCCGACATGGGTGTTGGCTGCCGTGGGTTCAGTCAGAGCTGGAACGGCTCCACAGCTCTCTTCCACTGGAAGGGTTGGAGCGGGGTGGTGGGATGGGGGGGCCTGTCCTCTTCCTCCCATGTTCCCATTACACAGCGCTGCCCTTCGTCTAGTTGCCTGGCAACAGACGTTGCCTTTAAATACCCGGCTACCCAGACGGGAAGCGGCGCGGAGACGTCGACGCTACGGCGGGGTTCACTCCAGGCGAGACCAAATTGCATTGCATGCTTCTTTTTATTTATTTATTAATTTTTTAAATTGTTTTGAATGAAAAAAAAACAAAATGTTTGCAGGATGGAGAGACAGCATTCTGATTCGGCTCAGTTGGTGTCTGCTCTTCCTGCCGCAAACAGGATCGCGCGATACACGAAAGTGGTTCCCAAATGAGCCTGCACACCAGGCTGCACTCAAAACATGCTATTATCTATGCAAATGCTGCTGCCCCGGTAGGGAGAAAGAAGACGAAAAAAAAAACCCTGAAGCACCAGGCACTCTATTAGAAATCACACAATAAACTGAAAGCATCTGGAAAGCACATGCAGAAGGACTCCTAATCCCATTAGGCCACAGGTATATCTCTAAAGGCCTGCTGGTAATGGCTGCATTGCTCTCCGGAATAGGTAGATTTCCGTTCATTTCTACCGATTACAACACGCAGCAGCTTCACCCACTCTGATCGTCACATGCACGTCTTTATGTTAATTAGCTTAGCCCCCTGGGACTGTCATGGCTGATGGATTCATCTCATTTCAGCGGCACGACGTCATCAGGGTATAAAGCAGCTTGATTTTTAAAATTGCCGTGCGTGTATAAAAACCAGCTCAACGACTGAAAAAAAATGTTTTTTGTTTTTTTTTTGTCTTGTTTTGTTTTAAGGCTCTTTTGAGATTTTTTTCCCCTGTTTTCCGGATCCGTTGGTTGATTGTGCAGAACCAAAATATGCTACTTTCTGAGGCTGTCGCAGTTATCACGAGATTACAATCCCACAAGTATCTGCGCGGCTCGTCAGACCGCTCACTGTGTCTTCTCAAGAAGTGTTTTTTTTTTTTTTTTGCCTTCCAACTCAGGGGAATGAGATAGAAGAGTGAAACATGACAACGACTGGTCAAAAACTATGAGTATCTGATTTGCATTTCCCTCCCAAAGTTAAATGTAAACCTGTCTATACATTACGTAGCATGCTCGCCATGGACATATTTAAAAGTTCTGCATGCACGAAGCGCCGCTGGTGTAGAAATAACGCAATTGCTAGTCAATTACTGCAGCAGTGACACAATGATAGTATTACTTAAAACCACGCAATACCATGCAAGCACTGTTTTTACCTTTATTCTTCTTTCTTTCTTTTTTTCTTTGTGAGACTTTCATGCAAATGTGCAAAAGTTCATTTTTGAGCAGGAATTGGCTTCAGGCGCATTCTGGACTGTGAAAAATGCTGGCTCCTATTTGCTGACTGCTCCGCGCCTTCATGGATCTGATTGGCTTAGCCTTCCTGTGACGGTGATAGATGTTGTTCAAAGGTGACAGATTCCTCGTCTGATCACCTGCTAAATGTGATCCAATGCTGTGAAGGATTTATTCTTTCCCAGATCTATCGATAATTGATCCCAAAACTGTAAGGTTTCATGTCTAAGAACATCTTTGTACGACTCTTTAAATCTGTTTTTTTTTTAATCGTTTGTCTTATATTTTTAGGAATATAAGGGAATTTGTATTTGATCTTAGAAACAGCAGGAACAAAAATTTCTCTAAGGCTTTTTAAGTTGCTATTCTGGGGCTTTTCGTTCAGCTCACATGATGAAGGGCTGGATCAGTAATGTGACAAGTTAGCGAAGTCAGGAAACCGAAGAAGAAATGATCCAACTTAGCCGGTTATTAAGCAGACCGAATGTTCTCGGTTTCTGTTTTAGAGCTCTATGTTTAATGCGGTGGCCGGCAGAACGGTAAACATCAGCATATAAAAGGTTTTCTTCCTGGTTTGCCTTTTATTTAGCTCAACTCTTTACAATTATGATCTCATCTGACCAGAGCACCTTCTTCTAAATCAGGGGCTTCAAACTCATTTTCATTTTGCTCAACGTCAAGATCACGAGTCAAAGGACCGGTTGTGGCAGATGTTAATAAAACCCATTAACAGACTGCTAAAGTATTAATAAATAGCTGTCTCTGCAGTTGATAAGTACTTCTTTAAATTAAGTGATATTGAACAACTTTACGCACGTATCAGTCGTGCTTCAAAATTTGTGACTTATTTGCAGTTAAAATCATGGATTTTATGGAGCTACTTTAGAAATACTTGCAAGAGAAAAAAAAATCACCTTTTTTTTGACAAAAGACAATTTAGACAAAAAACAGACACTTAGTGAGAAATTACTTAGGCTGTTAGTTTACAGAGGTGACAATATGACAGTAAATGTGACTTTTTGTTACTTAGCATCAAGTAAGTCTGAGGCAGCTGAGTCACAGAAGTAAGAAACACTGCCTCCTGCAGGTGGGAGTTAGCATAGCAACACTTAAACCCCAACCTTTTTTTGGACAATTTTCACGGAAACTTGACGATAAACTATCACCAAAAAGTGTGGGGATTTGTTGATTTTCGTGATTGTAGAATCAAATCAAATCAAATTAAAAGCTGCTTTGATTTAATTGACTGAAGCACTCGACTGTTACCTTGAAGGTTCTACTTAAGCTTCCATCTGGAGTCTAGAGGGCCGCATGAGAAGCTACCGCGGGCCGGATTTGGCTCCCGGGGCCTTGAGTTTGACTCACAGCGGCTTTCTTCTTTCCCGTTTTGTTGTGCGCTAAAAGGCCAGATTTGCTCTACTAGTCGTTGTCCCGCTGACAGACCCTCCCGCCTTAGCCGGCCACTTCAGCTCTCCATCCCCCCTCCGCCTCGCAGTCGCTCCTGTTTGCATTCAGACTTGGCGCTGGCATTCCCTTTCAGTCAATGCCGAACTCAAAGCCTCTACATTACGGCCGTCCTTTCTCTCGTGAGCCTCGGCTTTGCCGACGAGGAGCTTTGTTCTTGCCGGTTGACAGTTTGTATTAATCAAAGGGAAATTGCAGCAGGGGGAACGTGGGGGCAGGTCGGCGCGTTTGTAATGGTGTCAAGAGCCAATTGTCTTGAAGGTCAGTGGCGCATTCGCAGAGCTTTCACTCCGGCCTGGTTCAAGAGAGCATGTCATTCGGTTTCTATCTCTCTCATTGTCGGCTAAAGACGCTCCGTGACCTGCTGCACTTTCCTTTAATGTGCAAGTGATTCGTTGCTTTTTTTTTTTGCACTTCTGCCGCTGTGCTTGGAGTCGCATTTGCTTTTCTAACTTGTGCTACATTTAAGGACAAAAGGTGATTTTAAAGTGTATGTTTACTTTACCAACCAGAGTTAATTGGTTGTTTTCTCTTAACAGGGTGAGAGCGTATTACTGGACGTGGGACGAATGAAGGAGCCGAGGTCAACGTTTAGCAGTGCCTCCTTTAAAGTTGGAAAACCTGGAAGGAAGCGTAAGCAGTTTCCAGTGAGTATCGATCCGACACGTTGGAAAATGACCGGCTGCACCAGTGCTTGGTTTACAAGTCAGATTGGGTGTGAATTAGCATACACTTTAATTTGGCAGCATAAAAGACACTTTTAACAAAACGAATTTATAACTCAGAAAGAAAAATAGAGAAGCAAAAATCCTCTTTTTCTAAATTCTTACTGTTTGACAAAGTAAATCGGCAGCTTGCAAAACGATTCAGGCCTGGTTGGATTATATTTAGCTCTTCTTCCAGTCTCTTCTGTCTCCAAGCGTCCCCACAGCATGATGCTTCCACAGTGGAGATGCTGTGTGTACAAGGGGGCATTCAGTAATAGTTTTCCACCTTGACATTCTGACTGCAGGCCGTTTTTGGTGTCATTTTTGCCACAACGCCTTCATCCACAAGTTTGCATTTTCCCCTAGAGGGCTTTTGGCGAACTGCAACTGCGACTGGTTTAAGCAATCTCTGTTTAGTTTCAAACAGGCCTGGTTTCACGACAAAAGCACATCAGTTGCACAAGAAGTATGTATTTTTTCAGTCAGGTTGTAAACTGTGTCCTACGTTTCCTAAAGTGCGCTTAAATCTGACTTTTTTACTAAATGTGGAAGGGATTGAGTCAACTGGATTCTGCTAAAGAAACTGTATATTCTCTCCCTTGTTGTAAATGTTTGACTGAGGGATGATTTTCTTGATTCCAAAAACAGAAATGAAATAAATCGTGGGTCATTTGGTGACAGATTTGTGTCGCATAATCAAAAGCAAAAATAAAAAATGCTGTTCAAAACTTGAGACATTGTTTTATACCCTCTTTAATGATGCTATTTATTCTAATGTTATCTAACAAACATTTGAGGCCTTTACAGAACAGCTGTGTTTGTTTCATGATGAAAATCACACTGAAGTGGACCACATGGAGTAATCGGTTTCCGTCCGACGTCATTGGTGTAAAAGTTAAGGAGGCGGAGTACAAATCCATCCCACGTTTTCTAGACTTTACAAACATTGTTGAAAACCATGTATACTTTTCCTCCTGTTTCACAATTATGCACCACCTTGTGTCGACCTACCACATAAAATCCCAATAAAAACGGTTGTGGTTCGTGGTTGTAAGGTGACAAAATCGGGGAGAAAAGTGTAAGAAGTGGGAACAGTTTTGGTAAATTTGTGGCGGTAGCCTGCAGCAGCATCAGAGGTCTTGCTCCTGCTCTGCGTTTGCCTGTCTGAGCTGTTTCTGCTTCAGTCGGCATGCTGTCTGTTCTGGTTGGAAGGCAGCTTGTCCTCAGCACTGAAACCATTTTGGATTCATTATTTATTCATCATCTGGACAGAAAAGCAAAAAAAAAAAAAAAAAAAAAACTTTCAGGAGATTAAATGAGGCACAGACTCACTCCTTCTGACCCCACCCTAAGCACTTTCCATTGTTAGAAATATGCAAATATGCGTAGGAGAAAAAGGACAGCGGTCAAGTAGGGACACACTTACTTTAGTAAGAGTGCTGCGATCACATCAGGAAACGGTTTCAGCCAATCGGAAAAGAGCCGGGCCTTCATGAACAGCAGTGATCACATCCAGGATCCACACCGTGATGAGTTGGGTCAAGAAAACCACAAAGGTAAACTCCACAGTGAACCTCTGTGGAGCGAGTTTTCCCAGACGGCACCCAGCAGACGTATACTAACACGTATACTTTTATAATCTACCCTTCCTGGACATGCATAGATACCACTGTACTTTGGTATCTGTGGTATGAGGACCGACTTTGGGCCAGAGCCGTCAGTGTTTAGACTTCTTGTTATCCCTGTCTGAATGACCCAGTTCATACCAATATGAACTAGTCCAACTCTTGATACTATCAGGAGAACTAGAAATGAGCAATCAGTCAGTCATTAGTGAGGAAATGGTCAATATTCCTTTGTTTGGCTCCGACCTGAGATCACTGGGAAAACGACAGAAAAATCTGAATTTTTCTGGTTCATTAAATGTTTTGGAAGAGAAAAATGTCCTTCTCTGTTTTTTGGTCTGTACACGCATCAATGAACAGCGAAGGTTTTTGACTATTGAGTTGAACCAATGTCCAAATTACTTTATTGCTGTCATTTCTGTAAACTCTTTACTGTAGTCGCTTCAGTCGCTGTCATCACTGTCATTTTCAGTGCTAATAGTAGGAATTACTTTTTGCTGTAACCACAGCTCATTTAGCGTTGCAGACGACACCATGGCATTGGAGTGTCATCAAATCCAACCCATGAAATGGGTGGATGGATGGGTGGATGGATGGATGGATGGTCATACTTCCTTTTTCTTTTATTTTGTTTGTCCCAAACTTATATTGTTTGTCCCAGATTGCCTGCATACTCACTCTAGCTTTATCTATCCATTGTGTCTCTGGCATAAGCTTGATTAAGTTAACTGCAGTTACTTCCAGTGGTTAATTGTTTTCCTGACGTCACTGCAACCATTTGTTGGTGGAATAATTAAAAGCAGCAGGTGAACCTTTGTGTCCTCGGCTGGTGATGTTTAGATGCCTGGGTCAGAGCGCCGCCGTAGCTTCAGCTCCTGTGTTCCTGGTTTGTAGGCTAGGGAAGGCGTAGTGGTGAACTGTTGACTCACTGGTGCCGGGCCCAGGTGGTCCGATCCAACAGATAAACTACCGCAAGCAAAATGAAAGAAAAGAATCGGCCTGTGAAATCCTGTGGGTTGCGTCTCTAACAGCAACGAGGCAAACTTTCGGTGCGGTAAAGGAGTGCACCACAGCTGCCTGGGCTCCTTGTTGTTTTACCAAGAAAGGCCAAAGAGCGTCTTTCTATTCTTTACCCATTAACTGACCCTGTTGTTTTTTCACCCCCCATGGGACTTTGCTTTAATGTTCAAGGAGGATTCCCGAGTCCAAACCACTTGTTGCCTCCCTTTCCCTGCTGGTTCAGTTCAACATAAATTCAGACTTAACCCCTGGCATATGCTTTTTTAGGGCTTGTTTTTTTCACCAGATACAGAAAGGTATGTTAAATCTTTCTGCTAAGCCAAAAGATTTGGTTGCATTTAGCGTATAACGTGGAACATTGTTGTCTCAAATGACATAAGTACAGAGCTGTGGAAATGGATTTGCCTAACCTTCCAGAGGTTTTCTTAGGTTACAGATCCTAAAACTAATTTCTATATCAGACAAACCTTACTTGAGGAACTACAGTTAAGGGAAAAAATCTATCCAAACCAACCAGGCCCAATGTGAAAACCTTTGGTTGCAAAAGCTGACAGGAAGTGTTCCTGGTGACCGACTTGGAGATTTTTGACGTCACAAAGGAGTGATCTTTGCCACATTGCAGGGTTTTCTGTTAAAGACCATCCCTCTCTTTTTCTTCTGAATATAAGTCCTGACTTTGACTAGACCACTTTAGAACCTTCATTTTGGTGCTTTTTTAGCTATGTTTTGGGCCATTTAGTGATCTTTGAATCTCTGTCTCTCTGCATAACCCAAGTGTGCTTCAGCTTAAGGCCACAAACTGATGGCTGCACATTGTCCTAATGAATTTTATAGTGAAAAGTGGAAAAGTGGACCATCAAGTACGGCAAGCCGTCAATCCCAAAACAGCGAGTAGTCCTAAAAAAGTTCCAATTTTGTCTCATTGGTTCAAAAGTCTAAAAGTCTTTTTTGTGAAGTCAATTTTCTTCCAATTTATTTTTGATAAATACAGCATTTTTCCAGAGGTTACATATTGACTTGATTGTGCTATAAAACATTACTATATATTTGGAAAATATATAATGAGCTACAACATTGAAGTGTGACAAATAAAAACAAAACAGCAAAAAGAAAAGAAATGTCTAACTTTACATTTTATCCAGGATATTATTTACTGCCATGTTTTAATGCTAATAAGCTTCTGCGCATTATGTAGGATTAGCAGTTTAGTGTTGTGCCTCTGACCCCTGTCTGCCTGTCTGGGCTGTCTGATTTACCAAGCGGGACCTCTGACCTCTGGCAGCCTCCACATGTGGTTCACTGGGTCACTCGTCGTTTGCGTAATGCTTTTAGCAGCAGTTGCATCACACCAAACATGTCTGCTCTCGCTCTCTTTTACCCGCGTTTGCCTTCGTTGCTGCGTGCAAGTCAGAGTATCAATAATCCCGGAGCGGAGGCTTTGTTTCTGTCACTCATCGTGTCCGGCTGATTCACTGGCGGGCTGCTCCTCGTTTGACTGGACTTGTTCGGCTTGTGGATAATTTGTCCGATGAGGTCACGCAGACCTCCGCGGCCTCAGAGGGATTCCTCACAGCCGGCTGCGTTTCACTGCAGCTTTGTCTTTGCGCGACGTTACAACTCTGACAGAAGTTTATTTTGGCATGGTTTGTTTTGCGTCCAGGCATTCTTCAGGGTCACATTGAGAGCAGATATCTTCAGATTTCTATCTCTGACCAAATTTATGGTCAGAGTAAACAAGTCGTGTGTTTTAAAGGCAGCAGCAAGAAGGATTCATACCCTCTGAG